>NW_024726235.1:906694-1329194 GCF_018991925.1 Homarus americanus | reverse complement strand
AGATACACAGCTCCAGTACCAGTAGTGTGTAGCTGCAGTATGTGTAGCCTCTGAACTGCCTGAATCGTAAAGTGCATTGCGTGAAGTGGGGTGTATCATCTGACTTTAGCTTGAGTGTATTGCTTGACTTGAGTGTTTCGTGTATATCACCTTAGCCTAAGTGTGTCATGTGTGTGTGTGTGTGTGTTATGGTGGAAGGTCATGTCACTACCTGTGCTAATTAAAAACTACAACACCTGTATTCCATCAACTGTACAGTACTATAAGTGTGTGAGTAACAAACCTTCACCTGGACGCTACGAGTATTAGCATAAAAATCTCATCCATTGTAAATCTGCAACTGATAGATTCTCGTTCACTATAAGTCTTGTCCAGATCCCACTCGGAGATACAAACGGATGTACAGTATCTCTATTCACATCTCGGGTTAAGACATAATCCATATCCGTATCTTATTTCTGTCTTTACTGGAAAATTACCACATCCGGGTTTAGTAAATCTGTATTTGTTGTGTGATACGTTTAGGGGTGAGTGAGGGTCAGTCCCCCGCGGCGGCAACACTGGCCCCCTCAGAGCCACCTGGGCGTGTACAAACGACCACCTTCATATAAACACACAATCTAACCTCCAACACACCATATAGAAGCCTGTGTTTACGACCACCAACTTCCCCCCTCCGCCCCCTCCTCCTACCCCGCGTCTGACCTTCTCTTACCTCACCCTCTCCCCTCACCAACAAGAAGATCAATTCTCACTACCAAACCTTCCTCTTACCTTACCTTACCCTTCACCACCCCTAACATTTCTTAATACATCCCCTGGTCCCGCCCCTCCTCCTCCTCCTTCCCACGGTCAAGGATCACCTCCTCCTCCTCCTCCTCCTCCTCCTCCTCCTCCTCCTCCCCTAGAGCGTAGAAGTAGGAGGCGGTGCGGAGAAGCCTAGGGAAGGTATAGGCAAAGGGGGGAGGTAGGGAGGGGGAGGCTGGGAGCCGCCATGGTTGCAACCACCGCTGCAGCTCTCGCCTCCCTGCCCTCCCTCCCTGCAACAAAATGGCGGACCCGCGCCTTGCAACTCACCTCGCTCCATCATGCAACAGCCACTGTTTCATCGCCTCTGCACTGTGGTAGGAGAGCGGAGGAGGTGATGTGGTGGGTGGAGGGGGTGGAGGAGTCATTAGTACAGGTGTTACAGGTACAGCCGCTCACCTCACTCTGTTAATGGGGATTATTTCGTTCATTTCTTAGAGGTGAGATGGTACCTGTGAGGCGGTCCTACATCACCACCACCACTATCACCATTCACCATCACCATCACCATCACTACCATCATTATCAAAACACACTCCATAAACTTATTTAATTATACACTATAATAAAACATACATATATGGGCCTTCGAATATATTTACTTCAACAAATTACTAACACCACACAGTAAATCACCTGAGGCTAATTTCTAAAGGTATAACGAACTACCTTTACGTAACACCAGAGTAACGTCATCAAAATAATTTACCATAAAGTAACACAAATAATTTCGTTAACAATTTCCACACGAGAGAAAATTAACCACCACTTACCAACACTAATATTAATGAAATAGACTAATAATTCATCTTATTCACGAAATGTTTAACAAAATCCCACAAAATTAGATCATTAGTAATTGTTCAGGACTTCATTTCCATCGTCACATTGACCGCCATCTTGAGGAAAAGTCGTACATCTCCTTTTTTTTTAATATTTAGAACAGGTAAAACATCTCCAGGTAATTATGTAAAT
The DNA here is from genome assembly GCF_018991925.1 of Homarus americanus. Lineage (NCBI taxonomy): Eukaryota > Metazoa > Arthropoda > Malacostraca > Decapoda > Nephropidae > Homarus > Homarus americanus. The sequence goes on along the minus strand of NW_024726235.1, from coordinate 1,327,412 downwards.
GATGAGATAGGAAACAGGTATATGTCTTCAGTAAGAGTTAATGTCTACAGGTAATGTCTACAGGTAAACCCCCCCCCCGTCCCCCACCCATGTTGTCTGCCGTTTGTATGTTGGGAAAAAGGTGAGGTGGTTGTGTTTATTTTAAAGAGTGTGGTTGTGGCCGCCCCTCACCATCATAAAATCCTGTATGGAGATGTTTACCGCCGACACACACACACACACACACACACACACACATCCTACACACACACACACATCCTACAAACACACACACACACTACACTGTTTACACACACACACACACACACACACACACACACACACACATCCTTCATTGGCAAAATATTGCAACACCCTGCAATTATTTTCCCCAAAATCTTGCAAATTACCGGTAAAATTGCAGGTAGTCACTAACTTCCGGTCTCCTCGTTTATTGTAACAATCATAAATAAGAGAATTAGTGGCTTAAATACCCAGAATTAGCCCCATACAGTTCACCTCTTTTTCCTCTATTACTGATGCTCGAGAATTTTCATTATTTTACAACAAATCCCAACAAACACAATTACTTTATTTTCTGACCCAACAAAAAAAATTCTGAATATTAGTAAACAGAAGTAAATTATAACGTTAATAAAGGTAAATTCTAACGTTAAGCAAAGGTTAATTCTGACGTTAAACAAATATATATTCTTACGGCAAATAAAGGTAAACTCCAACGTTAAATAATGATAAATTCTGAAGTTAAACAATGGTAAATTCTGACGTTAAACCTCCCATGTTTTGTGCAGGTGTTTCGTCTGGTTTCCCGCGGTGGGCCTAGTTCCTCTACAGGGTATACCTGGGGAGGTGCAGGAGAAGATAAAACAAAACAAAAACAGCAACTCTAAATAATGAAGGTAGCCACAGGTAGCCAGCAACATCCGGTGGTGCAGAGGCGGGGTTCCGTAGGGGAGTGGGCTGGGACCTCTGCTATTGGCCGAGTTAACATACGCTAGGGACACGCTCGTTGTCTTAGTTACATCGTTACTGCACTTAAACTACGGTAACTACTTCCTTAATGGTTCATCATATTTAAGACAAAAACAAATAATAAATGAGCCTGCCAGTGGGCGTCTCTACCTGCCAGTGGGCGTCTCTACCTGCCAGTGGGCGTCTCTACTGCCAGTGGGCGTGTCTACCTGCTTGTGAACATGTCTACCTGCCATACACACAGTCTCTCACTCACCTGCCAGTGGGCGTGTTTACCTGCCGTGCACAACTCCGTCAGGAAGGTATTCACTGTACCTAGAATAGAAATTAGATTCAATATTAATTCTACACCTGTTAATTAGTATTGATAAATAACAAAGATTAATAGATTACCTGTTAATACTTTTGGGAGAATTTATAGTGTATTTTAGTTGATTATTATTAATTATGCGAAGAAAGTTCCTACCTGGCCATTACTAACTCTCTAGTGATGCTCATTAAATATTTTTATTAGTACAGTGAGTGTCTGTCAGTCCACCTATACCAGTACAGTACTTCTTGTTAACCTAACCTAACCTAAACTAACCTAAGAAGAGGAAAGCAAGTATCTAGAGGTTGAGAACGCGATGATAAACGGAGATTAAAACAATTCAGATGATGATGAAGAAGAGGGGGAAGGAAGGAAGGAAGGAAGTGGACGTGAAGTATGCAAATGACAGCGTTTTGTAGGTCCAGGAAACTGAATAGTCGGGGGGAGGGACATGTAGTGAAGTTACTTGTTGACACCACTATTGCTGCTTCTGTTAATGAGTGTTATAAAAAAATGGTGGTACAAGTGGTGAGGAAAACTACGACAGTGAAGAAGAGTCAAGGGAAGAGGAGAGGAGAAGGAAGAGGAAGAAGAAGAGAAGAGGATGAGGAGGGAAGAGGAGAGGAGAAGGAAGAGGAAGAAGAAGAGAAGAGGATGAAGAGGGAAGAGGAGAGGAGAAGGAAGAGGAAGAAGAAGAGAAGAGGATGAGGAGGGAAGAGGAGAGGAGAAGGAAGAGGAAGAAGAAGAGAAGAGGATGAGGAGGGAAGAGGCAGAGAGTATAGGGCCGGGAGTGGTGCCAGAGGCGGTGTCGGCGACCATAGGCGGGAGGAGGGAGAGAGAAGTCCTGAGTTATGGTATGACTGGAAGACCCCCTTCATCTCCCCTCCCCCCCCTCCCCAACCACCACCGTTGCCAAAATAAAACAGAACTCCATCAACAACATCTTACAACACCGAGACTTAAAACAAAACAAGAGTATTACATTAAGTTTCACAGGTCTTAAACACACACCAGGTAAGGGTGGTTCACCTGCTCTCCAAGGCCCTCGAGGTTTGATGGTTTCCTTTGATGAAAAAAAAAAGTCCGAGAGAAAAAGGGGAGAGGAAGGAAGACCCATTACAACACTGGCAATGCTGCTCCCGAAATGCCCGTTGAGGCCCACAAACTTCAGCAGACGCCAGGAGGACTGTAGAGAGGCTTAAATAACTTGATCAGATGATGGTTTAGGTGATAAAATGGACTAGGAAAAAGGTTAATGGCACTAAAGATGGGTCAGTGTGGTAGGGGGGGGGAGGGGACCTGGAACAGTGATGCGGAGGCCCAGCCAAGTGACGGTGACGTGTCTTATAGTCAACGTTAGGTCCTCCTTACTTCCCTCCCTCACTCCCTCACTCCCTCCCTCCTTCCTCCCTCACAAGGCTCCAAAGGCAACTGTGTGTCATAATGAAATATAAAAATTATACCATGTTTCAAACTTTTTGTTAGGCTCTTAATTCAAGTTTATTGCCCCTCTTCTCACCCCCCCCCCTTTCCCTTTCCCCTTCATCCCTTATCCTTCAAACGGAATATTTTGCCGCGGATAAGACTTTAAAATTCTCTCTTTGGTGTTTCCAAGCTGGTAGTTGAATTAACATATACAGTAAAGAATTATTGCAACACTTTCCTGGACGTACGTGTGTGTGTGTGTGTGTGTGTTAAGGTAAGTCAGAGAAGCACTTCTAACAGTCACACTGATATGATCGTCAGCAAGACTTAGGGTGCCCTAGGAGGACATCCTTACAGACAGCCCTTAAGGGTGACCCTCGAGGGGGACGCGGCTCACTAAGGGAGCTCTCAGGAGGGCCCTGAGAGAGACATACGGGATAGGGCCGGCACGGATGCCAGTCGCCTGCCAGACGTTATTGAAAGGGGGGTCTGAAAGTGTGCCAGTGACAGGCGGTGGCCGGGGGAGGCAGGAGTGACGGCAGAGGCAGGAGTGACGGCAGAGGCAGGAGTGACGGCATAGGCAGGAGTGACGGCAGAGGCAGGATTGACGGCAGAGGCAGGAGGACGCAGAGGCAGGAGTGACGGCAGAGGCAGGAGGACGGCAGAGGTAGGAGTGGCAGCAGAGGCAGGAGTGACAGCAGAGTGAGGAGGACGGCAGAGTCAGGAGTAACGGAGGGAGCAGGAGTAATGGGGACGGAAGAGTAACGGGGAGGCAGGAGTGACGGGGGAGGCAGGAGCATGGGGAGGCAGGAGGACGTGGGAGGTAGGAGGACGGAGAGGCAGGAGTGAGAGGGGAAGCCGAGTGACGGGGCACGTAAGAATAACAGGAAAGCAGGAGTGACGGGGGACGTGGCTCCAGGACCCTACAGCTACTGGCAGTGATGGCCAGGAGAACCGCGCCTCCCTCAGTACTGACGGAGACACACAGTAAAAATACCAGCGGCAGGTCCTTCACTCACTGTGTGTGTGTGTGTGTTTGTGTGTGTGGAAAGAGAGAGAGAGAGGACACAGTCAAGAACACCATCAGGCAGTATAAAGGTAAACAGGACAACCTCAACAAGACAAGAGAGATTATGGACACCGAAGAATGAAAGAGAAACACGAAGAAGGTGAGACTGGGGGGGGAGGGGGGAGGGGGGGAGGGGGGAGGCGTAGCGACGACAAAATTCAATCCCCAAAAGTTCTTTAAACGGAGACGGTGAAAAGAGCCATCAGAGAGAGGTACTACTGACGAGGCTCCAGGATGGCCAGACTCAACCTGAAAAGGAGATTGTGAAGGCGATTATGTGGCTCAAGAGACCTGGGAAATTTCTTGAGAGGAAGAGAAGAGGGATAAGAGAAGCTTTTGGGAGCATAAAATAACGTGATTGTCGGAAGAAGTTTCTCAAGAGGAAATAGGAAGCGGTGAGAGTAAATAAGATGATCGGAAAGTGAGCAGTGGCGGGACGAGGCGCTGACGGCCACTTGACTTATACGCGATGGCTGAACTAAACTGTCTGGGAGGAGTAGGAGGGGGAGGGGAGGACAACTGGGAAGAGGAGGAGGAAGGGAAGGGGAAAAGTGGCGAGGACGTTCAGGTAGTGAAGGCGAACTGGATCACCAACGAGAACGACTATATTATCCCAGCACCGCTCTCCTGCTACCTCTGATGTTCCCCATGACTGAGACATCTCACCCACCCTGCTTCGGCTTATCATCAACGACCTCCTTTTAAGTTACAACCCGGACATCAACTCCTGTCCTGACCTCACTCTTCATTACTCTATCCATCACCACTAACTTGAAACTCTTCCTCTTCATGTCCACTACTCGAATCAGCTATGCCTTACAGTGACCCTTCGTTTGACCTGTCGCAGCGTCCTCACACCAACAGGAAGGAAATATTGGTCGTCCAGTACAGCTCCTGAAACTAAACAACCATCACATCTGGCCTGTGACTCACCACATGCCCCCGTGTGATGATCCTGGCTACAGTCATCACACTCTTCATGACAGCTTGATACTCTGATTTACCTGGGTACTATGCTGTCGCTTTCATCTCTATACCACCGTTATTATGTACAACTGCAGCTCTCACACACACGTACGTTCATCGACCTCTCTTCCCTACACGACATCTCTCTCTCTACAACAAGCATCCTTCCTGCCTCTTGCAATCTTCTCTCTCTCACACCTCACTTCCGCCATCTTGTTCCCTCCATCACTTCGACGACTGCCCTTCTCTCAATCACTTCAGACATGTTGATAATGCCGAGGCAAAAGACGAAGATTTAAATTAACTCGAGGAAGTCGGAAAGTAAAGGAGACGACCCGCCTCTTCCCTCTCTACTCTCCTCCCTCTCTCCTCCCTCTCTACCCCCTCCCTCTCTGTCCCCTACACGATCAAAGAATGAGAGGGTTGTGAAATAAATAAGAGAAGCGAACGGCCGGGGCAGTAGTGTTTTCTGAGAGAATCTATGATGAAGGTGGTGGTGATAGTGATGGTAGTGGTAGTGGTAGTGGTGATAGTGATGGTGGTGGTGGTGTCGATGGTGGTAGTTTGTGATAGTGGTGGTGGTAGTGGTGGTGGTGTCGATGGTGGTATTGATGATGATTGATGGTGATGATGGTGGTAGTGGTAGTACAGTCTCAGTGAAGTTCCGACGCCATTATCTTAAATGCCAATTGAACTTGTCCTCACAGTTATGAAGAACAACAATAACAGCCAAGACACGACACATATTAACCATATGTGTGTGTGTGTGTGTGTGTGTGTGTGTGTGTGTGTGTGTGTGTGTGTGTGTGTTACTAATAAATGACCAATCACTGATCATCTTACAGCCCAAAGGCGATTGGTTGAGTTCCAATCTCACATAATCTGACCAGAAGGATTGGCCCAGTCCTAATAGGTTCTAATTGGACCTTAGTCGTAATGGGCTCCAAAAGCTTAATGAGATCCAGTCCTCATGAAGGGGTTAGTTTAGGTTAGTTTAGGTTAGGTTAGGTTAGGTTAGGTTAAGTTAGGTTAGGTTAATCTTCAGTGTCGATCTTGTAAGTAAAGCAGATGGCCCTCATGTGTACAGCCACGGTGTGGTAGGTATGTGTGAGAGGTATGTGTGAGAGAGGTCTGTGAGACATATGTGAGAGGTCTGTGAGAAAGATGTATGTTGCATGTGTGAGTGAGAGAGATATATACATAGACACACAAACCAAATTAAAAAAATGACGAGAGAGAGAGAGAGAGAGAGAGAGAGAGCCTAGCATGGAGCCACAACTGGGCCTACAAGAGAGGGAGTATTGATCGCCCCGCGCCTCGTATACCGTCGGCCGGGACCTGGTGATGCTAGGATTGTGTGACCCTCTTCACTTGGTGCCGGCTAGGCTGCCCACTACCATGGTCGCCTTCCTCCTCTTCTTCCTCCTCCTCTCCTCACTCTTCCTCCTCTCCCTTTTCTTCCTCTTCTTCCCTTTCCTGTTCCTTTTCTTCTTTCCTTTCCTCTCTTCTTCTTCCCTTTTCTCCTCCTATTTCCCTTTTTCTTCTTCATTTTCTTCCCTGTCCTCTTTGTCCTTATTCACAGCTTCAGAAAATTCCGATAAATATATATAACACGACAGATGCAGGTGTACAGGGTGCCCCGGAACCAAAAGCAGGAGCAGGTTTTTCTGAATCACCCTGTACACCTGCTTGTAGTTCTGAATCACCCTGTACACTGATGTTCCTCCAACGCATAGTTAGAATCCCCCAACACGAGTTAAGAATCTCTGAGCGATGAAGGAGAATCCGAAATATTTGGAATTTACGGACCTGAAGTATTCCAACCTGTTCCATTAATTCTGGAATACCGGACTTCTTGGAACGGATGGAGCGGGGAGGGGGGCTTCAGTAACTGGAAAGGGGGAATGGGGCCCCAGAAGGGTAGAGAGAGAGAGAGAGAGTCGAGAAACAATTTAGACCTCCCAAACACCGTGATACTCAAGGTTGTGTAGCCAATCAAAAAGTTATGAAAACTCAATCACTGTAAAACTCTCTCCAATAATATTGATCATAAGACTGTACCGACGAAGGCATCACCGAAGTCCTGAACGACGAGAATATACAACCTCCTTACAACGGGTGAATTAGCGGCCAGATGACCTTCCTATAACGAGGTGTCCCGCATTATTTATTTATTTTTCTGTTTTGTTTTTTACATTAGTGGAGAATGGGGCTGGTAGAACGATGGAACTCCTGATATAAAGAATCCATATATAACTCCTATATACACCGTGAGAGAATGAAGGGAAGGTGGTGGCTGAGTTGGATGCTACACTCACCTCGTGGCCAAAAGGTAGCGAGTTCGATTCCAAGGAAGTGGAGATGGTTAGTGAAGGCTTATAGTATAGACTGTATTAACGGGACGACATCATGCCTATAGGGACCAATATTTTTCAAAACAGTAATGGAACAAAAGGCATGATAGTACTCCTAACATGATAAAACTGACAGATAGCCTAAAATAGTGATGTAATGACAGGAGTTAAGACATGATAGCCTCACAGCACGACAAGACATAGGATGAAGACTCCTGGCATAATGGGAGTCTAGAGAAGAGTCTTAAAATGAAAGAAACAAAGGATTGAAATACAAAAATTATGAAAAGATGGAAGTGGTGATGGGGAGACGGACTTTGTGTTAATAATGGTATGGAAAGGAGGGAGGTAGTGGCATGGTAGCCGCCTTCACTACAGTAGGAGGCTACCAAGGATAGAGGAGAGGGCGTAGGTTAAAGCAGACCTCCAGTGTTGACCCAGCCATTACACAGCCTACAGAGTCAAGAAAAGTTGTAGGCTTATTTCAAGGGTTGAGCAAAGGCGGCGGAAGTCAGGCCTACGACGACGATGATGACGACGATGACATGTACAAATATTCCAAACTACAACAAAAAATAAATAAATATGTCAGATTTCTCAAAATAACTCCCCAAAAATATAATACGATTTGCATTTTTCACTTTAATATTTGCCTGAGTGCCAAAGCAATACATTTTCAGGGGGTAGGGGAGAGGGGGAGGTGAGGTGGGGGGAGGAGGGGAAGTTAGGATGGATAGGGGAAGGTGAGCAGGGTGAGGAAAGGGAGGGGAGGTTAGGAGGGGGAGGAGAGAGGAGAGAGGGGAGGTGAGGAGGGGGAGAGATAGGAGAGGGAGAGAGAGGAGGGGGAGAGATAGAAGAGGGAGAGAGAGGAGGGGGAGAGAGATGTGCCATAATATAAGTCACGTTCAACAGAGAAGCGTTTAGGCCTACAGGACAGACCAGGGATACCACACCGTCTTAAGCTCCTGCCTGTGCCTCAACACGTCGCCTCTACCACCACACTATACCACACCATATCACACTACGCCAGACCACACTACACCACACCACACTACACTATACTACCTTTACCATCAGTTACTATCATCACCCTCACCACCAACTGGCACTGTCATCACCACAACCACCATAACAACTAGTACTACAACTACAGTAGGTTCTTGGTGGTGGTGGTGGTGGTGGTAGTGGTGGTTGTGGTAATGGTGATGGTAGAAGTGATGGTTGTGGTAGTGACGGTAAGTGTGATGATGGTGATAGTGGTGATGGTGGATATTAATTCTCTGAGGTGACCCATAGATATGTGAGAGAGAGAGAGAGAGAGAGAGAGAGAGAGAGTGTGTGTGTGTGTGTGTGTGTGTGTGTGTGTGTGTGTGTGTGTATGTGAGTGTGTGTCAGTCTGCACGCACATACACTGACAGTCATAGAAATCGAATTCAATAAACATAAATTATATAAACACAATTCAATAAATAAAAATCAGATAAACATTAATCTCTTCCAGGTAACAACGCTACTCACCTGTTATGACGTCACGAAGGTAAACAAGACAGTAAACACGATACAGTAAACACTATCACGGAACCACTTCAATATTTCAGAGGTTCAAAAGGTTCAAATTATATAGTCCTATTATTATTTTTTTTAAACATATAAGAACTTTTTCAGAGATTCAAACTTTTACACCAGAAAGTTGGCCAACACAAGGTAATGACTGTTACCTTTTGAGTCACATCAACCAAACACGACTTAATTTCCTTATGTGTCTGGCACCAGCGTGAGGTTGTTCAGTGGCACTCCTACCGTCGGCGTATAGTATCTACCTCAACAGTGCCAGAGCGTCCCGGTGTTATGAGTGGTGGATGAATAATGATGACCACAGGTGTACACAGCGTCTCCCTCTACCTGTGGCTGAGTGTGTACACCTTCGCTCTTATAGATCGCTTGATGAACGTGAGAGTGAGGCGGGGTGTTTATTGGTGTTTTTATTATTATGAATACGTGATAGAACGTGTGTGTGTGTGTGTGTGTGTGTGTGTGTGTTCCAAATACTACCAATACACTTAAATGATCACACCTCCGTTCTCTCACGTATCATTAACACACACAAAAAGAAGTTTCACTCGCCCCGCCGTCTATTAAAACAGCAGCCTACCTCAACCTGTCTACCGCCCACACAACACCTGTGGCACAGTACAGTGAGGTGATCATCGTCACCTACCCATCGTCACCTGTCCACCCCTCACGACAAAACCTGGACTTTTCACTGAGTTTAAGTACACACCGACCGACCCCCTTCCACCTACACGACACCAACCATGCCTGGAAAAAAAATAAAAAAAAACACACAAACACTGCCGGTCATGTAGCAACTGAGGCGACTGCAGCCTGACGGTGCAGGTGGATGAACAGGTGTTGTGACGTCAAATGTTGTGACATTTCTGATGCGGCAAAATATTTTTTATCATGGGACGACGAACTCCACTTCTTTGTACAGAAATATGGTCAGCGTTCTGTAGTGGTATCTAACATCCTCTGTATGTAGGGCATACAGTTCATCAACTCTCTATATCTCACGTAACAACCCACTTCTGAGGCTTGTGTTGCGTTGCGTTGCGTTGCGATAGGCTGGAGTTTGGGTCGGGGTTGAGGGGTTGTTGTGTTGTGTTGTTAATTCTCTCCAACTTACTTCCTGGCACCATCCACTGTACCCGCACGGTCAGCACCATTACCCGCCTCCCAGATGGTAAGAGAGAGAGAGAGAGAGAGAGAGAGAGAGAGAGAGAGAGAGAAGACGACAAAGTAAAACCCTTCACCACCTCCCACAACCACACGAAAACTTCCACATCATGTTACTTCCTCTAGCGCACTACGCCCCTACCCCCATACCCCCACCATCCCTCCCTCCACCCCTCACCAGCCCCCCCTCCACCGCCACCACACAACCGGCAGCCAATACCACAGAGAGCAAAACATCCAGTGTAAAAAAAAAAATATGAGTTCGTTTTCGTTATTCAGGGCCGTTTTCGTTGTTCAGATGAGGTTTTCGTTGTTCAGAGACTTTATCGTTCTTCCATTTTTCGTCGTTCAATGCTATTTTCGTTATTCAGAGTCGTTTTCGTTATTCAGAGACGTTTTCGTTGTTAAGTATCATTTTTTTCTATACCTCGGGGTCGACTCTTTTCTTCCGCTTTCATACTGGGTGTCTGTCTGGTCGTGTGATTTGTGGGTCACTCTCCCACTCCCTCCGTCTAAGCTGTCTCTATGCCCGTCTTATTTATCTGTCAATCTGTCTGTTCCCTCTTTTGGTCTATTTCTTTTATTTATTTGTTTGTTTTGATCATGTGCAAACAATATTATTTCTTCATCTTTTATGGTTTATTTTTGGTTTATTCTATTCATTTATTTTAGTCATTATTTTCGTTATTGTTCATTATATTTATTTGTTTTATTAATCATTATCATTATTATCATCATCATATTTGCCACTGAGATATTTATTAGGCTTAATTAGTGTTATTAATTTCATTATCATTAATATTTATTCATTTATCTCATTATTATTCATCTTTGTGTCTAATTTTTTCATTTCCTTCATTTCCTTTTACATGGAGATAATTATCTGTTGTTTTTCTATTTCACTTTCATCATAAATTCATGTAAAGGAGGAAATAGTAAATAATATAAATAAAAACGATTATGAACGGTTAATAAATACAATGACACACAGACACACAGACAGACACACAGACAGACAGACAGAGAGAGACAGACAGACAGACAGACAGAAACAGCTATATACCTGCCTAAAATTAACACAGACCAAATTATTCACTATAAAAAAAAAGGTCGACCAGGCGATAATTATAATCATTTTTTTTTTCGGATTTTTTAGTTAAATAAAATTAAGAATATTGGCCTCATTATCCCTATAACACCTGGACGGCCGGGTAATTACTGTAAGTGGCCTCACACCTGTCCTCTAGAGCAGGTGTCACGAAGGAGGGTCCTGGAGGAGGTAGAAGAGAAGGATTCACGCAGCAATTCACCTGTCAGCCTCCATATTCATCCTCTTCTTCCTCTTCCTCCTCCTCCTCCTCTCTTCTTCTCTTCCTCCTCCTCCATGCAATATCTCACCTGCCAACTCCATACTCCTCCTCCTCCTCCCACCTCCAGTACAGTGTTAATGGAGGCACTATACCTGGAGGTTTAACTCAGGTAGGTACAAAGGTGTGATTACCATATTAAACCTCACACCTGTCTGGGAGTGACGTCATCCGTGGCCACCGTGTGTATGTATGACCGATAATAGAATCACAATAGGAATTAATAACATCACTATTAACCTAACCTAACCAAACCTTTACACACACGATAACTTTATACATACATGACACTTTTACACACATGACACATTTACACATATGGACACAATTACACACATGACACCTTTACACACACGACACCTTTACACAAATGGTACCTTTATCTGAGTCAGGTTTATGGACTTTACCGAATCAGATTAATAATTTCGACTTGTAAAGGAACCTGGTTGACGGTAGTGAGGCCCAGACACTCCCGTTATGGCGGTATAAAGGAGAGAGAAATGAACAAGGTGATAAAATCCTTAAGCCAAATATAACTCAGATGTGTCTAAACAAAGTGACTTTACCTGGAGGGAGGTGTGGCCCTGCAGCTGTACTACCCCTTCTTCCCTCCTTCCCTTTCCCTCCCTCATTTTTCCTTCTTCCTTCTTTCCTTCCTTTCCTCCACCCGACCCTTCCTCTCCATCCACCCCTTTCCTCCACCCATTTACTCTCCACCAACCGTTCCTCCATTCACCAACACACCTTCACCCTCAATCCCTCACCAACACACCTTCCCTCCTCACCCCCACAGGCCTACACTGAAGGGCGGGAGGAGAGGAAATAACCGTGAATCACAACTCTTCACGCTCACGACTCCATAGAATACACGAACCATTTTTCTTTGTTGAGTCACCAAGGAATTTTGTGTTTTTATCCGTTTTCTTGACTCCCGATCCATTCGGACACGTAAGCTACATCATCCTCCCACGTAGGCTACAACATCTTGGTGTAGCGGAAAGGTAGGTCAATAACACAGGTAAGAGGTGTGAGAAAGTGTGTGTGTGCGTGTGTAGTGAATTGCAAGTACTTTAGTTATATCACGTAAGCATCTCTCGGAAAAAACTTATATCAAGTCATTTCATAAACCAAGGATCTCTCTCTCTCTCTCTCTCTCTCTCTCTCTCTCTCTCTCTCTCTTTCTCTCTCTCTCCACCATCAGTAATAAACGGCGGCATTGCTGCTGTTATAGGCCTACCCACCTCACCCACCCTTCTACCCACCTACCAAAGCGAGGTGATAGCGGCCTACCCAAACTACAGGAATACAGTGCCTACCCACAATCAAGAATCCTCCCACATGGTCGATAATCCCCCCTTCCACCTACCTAACCACCGACCTTACCTGACGGCCCCAGATGCTTCCGCGGCCTAGGCTCTTTACCCCAGCGTCGACTTATTTATGAAGGCATCAGGATTTATCAAGAATTTTTCCTCCCTTTAGGTTTGTAATTAACTCTGCGGTAAGTGGGATTTAGAAGAAGGATTCACTAGCCTTGAGGGAGTAATGTCTAGGAGTAAATTATCCTGTAAACGTCAAAGAAAAGGATCTTTAGTATGGTCCTGGCCTGGTCTTGGGTCCCCAGTTGCCACACACAGGTCCTATTGTAAACGAGATACACAGGTGATGGTTTAACGAGGGTACAGGTAATTACTGAACCACTGGATAATGACCCTTGATGGTACGACGTGTGTATAGGTTGTTCGACAGATTATAATAATAATAATAATAATAATAATAATAATAATAATAATAATAATAATAATAATAATAATAATAATAACTCCATCTCCCATACTGTGAACCTCATCACATACTCAGCAGGACATTACATATGATAACAAAATAATAATTATGTTACCTACGTTATGACAAGAAAGATAACCTCACTATATCACTACCTACCGTCACTATCAACTGTCTTCCTGTGTTACTACTAAGAATATACGTTAAGTGATAGTGATTGATATTGTCTTAATGGTGAGGGGCATAAAGTAAAGTTTTAAATAATAATAAAAATAAATAATAATAAATAATTTTCAGCACTATGACAAAAAATGGTATTTATGCACAAAAGGGGAGAGTAGTGATCGTCTTCCCTCTACCACCCAAGTCACCCCCCTCCACACCCAGTCACCCCCCTCCACCCAAGTCACCCCTCCACCCATGCCCCCCCTCCACCCAGTGCCCCCCACCTCCACCTCAAACGTCTAGCATTCTCAGGACAATTTACATAAGCATACCAAATTTCAACTCTCTATCTTAAAAACCGTGGCTGTGCATAGGAAAGAAATGACAAAAAAATATATATATGTTTTTAATGAGGAGGGGCCATGGGGGGCGTGGGGGGGGGGCGATCATTAGGGCCAACCATCACAAAAAATTTTGACTGTTATTTCTAGTTGGCTTGTTCATCTCCGTGTTAAATTTGAACTATCTCTCTTCAATAGTTTATCCCTGTATAGTTAACAAACATACATAGGTAATAATATTCAGTCAATAACAACGACAATGATAACAACAAAAACAAAAACTAAAACTAAAATAAATAAATGAATAACTAAATAAATAAATAAATAAATAATAAATAAATAATAAATAAATAATACTCTACCTTAAACTTTAATGAATCTTCAGTTGCATGTGTCTGCTGAGGCCTGCAGAAGCTCACGAGTGGGAGGGGATGGAAGCCTCGTTTGAAGCATTGAAGCCTTGTAGGGGGGGGAGAGTCGAAGCACCGGGGCGGGGAGGAGGAGGAGGAGGTTGCGTGGAAACCTCTGTGGGCGGGACAATGAGGAAATACTGAAGCCTCGGAGACTGGGGGTGACGCTGAAGCCTCCCTCTCACCATAAAGGAACCTGCCGGAGGAGGAGGAAGCCTTTCAATCTTGGGTCACACATGCCTGGTGGTTCATTTGAATGCAAGTTTAACCATCCGCGGCAGGTAGGCGGGGGTAGGCTTAGTTTAGGGAGTGTGGGGGGGGGTGAGGGCAACAGCAAAGCGGTAGGCTGGACCTTCAGGCAACGGCAAAGAGGCTTGGGTAGGCCTATTGGACAACGGCAGGTGTAAGGGAGGTCAGCCTATACATGGAGGTTTTTTTATTTCTTTTGTGTGGCCTCCAGTGACGAGGGGGGGGAGACTGCTATTATATATGGAAATGCAGCAGCAAGCAAGATGAGGGGAGTAAGGTGGAGGACGTGTAGGGTGGAGGACGTGTAGGGGTGGAGGACGTGTAGGGTGGAGGAGGGTGGGGGACATGTTGGGTGGAGGACGTGTAGGGGTGGAGGACGTGTAGGGTGGAGGACGTGTAGGGTGGAGGGCGTGTAGGGTGGAGGACGTGTAGGTGGAGGACGTGTAGGGTGGAGGACGTAGGGTGGGGGACATGTTGGGTGGAGGACGTGTAGGGTGGAGGACGTGTAGGGTGGAGGACGTGTAGGGTGGAGGACGTGTGGGGGGACATGTTGTGGAGGACGTGTATGGTGGAGGACGTGTAGGGTGGAGGACGTGTAGGGTGGAGGACGTAGGGTGGAGGACGGGACGTGGAGGACGTGGGTGGAGGACGTGTGGTGGAGGACGTGTGGGGTGGGGGACATGTTGGGTGGAGGACGTGTATGGTGGAGGACGTGTAGGGTGGGGGACGTGGAGGACGTAGGGTGGAGGACGTGTAGGGTTGTAGGGTGGGGGACATGTTGGTGGAGGACGTAGGGTGGAGGACGTAGGGTGGAGGACGTAGGGTGGGGGACATGTTGGGTGGAGGACGTGTAGGGTGGAGGAAGGACGTGGGGTGGAGGACGTGTAGGGTGGAGAGGACGTGTATGGTGGAGGACGTGTAGGTGGAGAGGACGTGTATGGTGGAGAGGACGTGTATGGTGGAGGGGGCGGGGTGGAGGACGTGTAGGATGGAGGACGTGTAGGGTGGAGGACGTAGGGTGGAGAGGACGTGTATGGTGGAGGACGTGTATGGTGGTGGATATTTTGACTATTACTTTGACCTGCCGTGTTATAACTCTCTCTCTCTCTCTCAGTTAGATAGTAGAAAAAAATGGTAGTATCAGGTATCTTGGAGAATTCTTGCTATGGTTGGGTAGTGTTGACGAATGGGTAGTGTGTGTTCCCAGGGAGGAGCTCATGGGTAGGCCTAGCTCACCATCTCACCGGCAAGGGGTATAGGCCTAGTGGGCAGAGGCAACAACATAAATAATGAGGTTGTTGACAGAGGCAGCCAACAACCAAGTACCCTACCCTACCCTACCCTATTCCAACCTACCCTACTCCAACCTACCTTATTCCAACCTACCCTATTCCAACCTGCCCTATTCCAACCTACCCTATTCCAACCTACCCTATTCCAACCTACCCTACTCCAACCTACCTTATTCCAACCTACCCTATTCCAACCTGCCCTATTCCAACCTGCCCTATTCCAACCTACCTCTTAACCTAATCTATATTATGATAACCTGCCGTGCCCTATCCTACCCTGATCTATGCTAACCTACCCTATCCTAATCTGCCCTATCCTATCCTGACCTATCCTAACGTACCCTACACTATCCTACCCTGCCTTAACCTAACGAGCTTTACCTTGCCCTAACCTACCTTGCCTTAACCTACCCTACCCTATCCTACCCTACGCTATACCACCCTATCCTATGCTATTCGTAATCTCCTGCATTGTGCACTTCGACCCCGCCTTGTGCACGCCATTATTCCTCACACACACCGAGGAGATAGAGAAGGTGGTATAAGAGGGGGGTGTGGGCAGGTGCACTAAGAGAGTAATTGCTTCAGGTGTATTATTATTATTATTATTATTATTATTATTATTATTATTATTATTATTATTACATTAGTTAACACTTCTCAATAGACCTAGTAGGTATAATAATTATTCTTGTGTACAATAAGTATAATAATAATAATTGCATTACTATTATTAACGAAGAGATGAAAGTAATATTTGAGTGGAAGAAGATGAGATGGTTCTTGGTCATCCAGAGAGACTTGCATACGTTTAGAAAAGAGGAGAGAGAGGAGGGGGAGATGAAAGAGGAAAGAGAGGGAGAGAGAATAAAGGAGAGGAGGATGTAAAGAAGCATGGGTCCCGGAGATTAGTGAGAGAGAGAGAGAGAGAGGACTAGGGAGGGAGACCAACAATAGCGGCACTAGGGAGGTGAGCACATGCATTCACTGGAGCTGCAAGGCGCGGCAATGGTCAGGTAGGCCGAGCCGCCGCCTCCCAGGGAAGGGTTGTGGCCCGCCAAGCAGGAGGAGGGGGCTCTCTCATTCACCCTCGGGAAGCAGAACGGTGGGGCTGGATGGTCTTTAGAACGAAGCAAAACATTCTCACGAGCTTGTGATTGCATTCCTTTATTCTGTTCTCCTTGAGTTGTTTTATTAAATTATTCTAAGTGAAAGTGTAGGGAATTTTGTGAAGTATGAGGTTAACTGTCATTACTAAGGTTATTCTAAGGTTATTTATAATTGTAAATGGCCTATCGGTGACCCGCCCCCCCCCACCCTTCTCGGGCGTGGCAACCAGCGGAAGGGAGGGAGGGAGGAGCGGGCAACACACCGCCGGCCATAATCATATGCACCTTCACATGCCTCACCGCCGTTGATAATGCAAGCTCAGGGCCTCTGGGAACCTCTCATAGGGAGGGTAGAGGAGGTAAAAAGCTCAGCTCAACAACTGACTGCCGGAAAAGAAAGAGGTAGAGGGAGAGTGGGGGGGCATGTGCCGGGAGGGTGTGTGCAGTGGCTGGCGGCCTTCTGAGACACACAATACTTGAGCCCTGTTAGCAGTTGAGCCTGGGGGGGCGCACGTTCTTGCATTATGTTGGACACACAGTGTAACGGCTGTCGGCCTATCTCACGCACTGCACCCGCCAAGCCCAGGTTATAATGGGTCCAGTGAGCACCCACATTGCCGTGTCGGGTGCTCGAAAATAGGATATTATTATTCAACCTGGGAAGAAGAATTGTGGGGGTGTAGGCCTAGGCTGGGCGACCTCTCACCCTCCACCAACTGAACTGGTAACGGATTTCACCTTAATGAAAATGCAGGAGCACACACGACGCCCAGATGAAGATCAGGGAATATGAAAAGACATTTATGGGTGGGAGGGTCCAGGCGGCCTGCACCACCCCTGACCAACACTAAAATTATAGGATTAAGGCAGAGGCGCCGCGCGACTGTGAGAACATGTAACCGTCTCCACCACCGTCTGCACCACTCACCACAGTTAACGCCACACCACAATGACGAAACTCTGATGTGTTGTGAATAATAGAAGTTGTGTGATTGAAGCTCTAGAGGTCGCAGTCACCATTACTGTGACGGCTGCGACGCCCCTGAGCCGCCCTGTGACGCCCACCGACACACACACACACACACACACACACACACACACACACACACACACACACACACACACATCTAATTCACCATATTAAGTTATTTCACGTACCTCTGTCTGCCGCTGTCTCTCTCTCGTACTCAAAACAACACACTTAAGTTATAATGGTCGTCACATAAACTTAGTGTGTGTGTGTGTGTGTGTGTGTGTGTGTGTGTGTGTGTGTGTGTGTGTGTAAGTGCTGTACAAGACACTTAAAGATTGTTTTAGTTTCCGGTGTCAGAAATATAAAGTGACAGTCAGATGATACAATAAAACATGACCATCTATAATCACAGCAGTATTAGAGTCTTATGGTACACAAGACAACAGTATAATAGTGTAATAAAGCTGATTAAAAGAAGGTGTATAAAATAAAAGCCTTATTTCATTGGGTTAACGTTAGGAAAAGCTGACAGATGAAGCTGTGTTTGCTGGCAGTCTTCTTCATACAGGAGAGATGAAACTTGTTAATTTACCATTGTCCCACACCCGGACCCCACAAGTACCCCACACCCGGACCCCATAACGTGCCCCACACTCGTGATACCCCCCGTGCCCCACACCAAGACCCCCTTTACCCCATTCCAGGCTGGTGAAGCATCCTGAGTGGACTGCCGCCTCGCCATTGCTCCGCCCCCTCCACCAACCGCCATCGGGGATGCAAATGCTGCAGCTGCACCGACGCGCAACAAAAAGTGCAACGAGAACCCCGTTAACAGCCGTGGCACAAAGAGGCCGCAGAGGGCGTCCAGGCAGCCAATGAACGACTGGTGTGAGCAACACCTTCCCCCTCCCGCCTATCACCGCTGAGCACAACAACAACCTCTGGAGGGTCGTTGGTGAAGGAGAGATGCTGGCGTGCTGCTCCAGGGAACACTGGACACTGCCGAGTAAAGTGGTGTCTGGTTACTCTCTTAATTACTGTGACGAGAGTAGTATTGTGGTGGTCCAGTGGTCCATGGCCCTACTGGTGACCAGTGGTCCATGGTCCTCCTGGTGACCTGTGGTCTATGGTCCTCCTGGTGAACAATGGTCTACACTCTCACCGTGCCACTGCACAAACAGTGTATATACTGTATATATGTATAATCACAGTCACACACAACCATCGTGTTTGTCAGATGAACACAGGAGGTCCATCACTGTAGTAAAAGACGAGGAATTTCGGGACAGGGGCCACCAATCCCCACAGTAAGGAGAGATAAAAACACGCTGTTGGACTCAAGTATTGAAGTGCGGATAAAAACTAGAATCTGGAAGGCTGGTACAAACGCTCAATCAGCCGCCCTTCACAAGCTGGCTGCAATCCGTTAGCCAATCCTCGGGAGAGAATAACGTCAGGCTGCAAGACGCTCTTAAAAAAACCCAGCGAGGACAAAGGTTCCAGCCAGCGGCGGGAGGGAGAGAGGACGCGCGGGTAAGCATATGCAACCCCAGCCATCCAATCACCGACCACCTCCTGGCATATGCACAACCAACCCACCAATCAGAAGGCCGTGATGCAGGCGCTGACAGACGGCCGAGGGGGCACAAGAAATGATGATGGATGAAAGGGCATCACAACCTATTCAGGAAGTATTGTGATGGTTTTACTACATCTTTGAGGAGTCTTCAATGTGTGCAGCCCAGCCCAGGTCCTGAGGGGTAAGAGTAGCCCTGAGTTGAGGAGGGAAGGGTGAGGGGAAGAGGGGATGAGGGGGTGAGGGGTGAGGTGAGGAAGGGGGGGGATCAGCGCTTAACAAGGTAGCTTAGGCTTTTTAATTCAGGGCCTCGACCACACAGGGAGAGTCTCACATCAACACAGTCACTCAATCGAGGACCCGTGAGTAACTGTCCCTCGTCCACTGTCTTGTGTGTGAGTTACTGTCTCTCGTTAATATTCATACCTTATGTACCCCCAGAGAGACACTTTTCTGCAGTAGGTAATAAGAGACAGAGAGACGGCTACAATGAGAGAGACAGAATGACTTAGATAGATAGACAGACAGACAGACAGACAGACATACATAGACAGACAGACAGACAGACAAACCCATTACCCTCCTCAACAAGACTTAGGTCAATACACTCACCTGACAAAAGTCCATTACACCAATAAGAGTTCTCTGACTTCAACACGGCCAGGTAACTCATCTCTTTGTTAGCTCAGTGATACAAGATGGCTGCTGTACAGTTTGTTCACATCACCTGGA
This sequence comes from Homarus americanus, assembly GCF_018991925.1. Taxonomy (NCBI): domain Eukaryota; kingdom Metazoa; phylum Arthropoda; class Malacostraca; order Decapoda; family Nephropidae; genus Homarus; species Homarus americanus. The sequence goes on along the minus strand of NW_024726235.1, from coordinate 1,307,581 downwards.
GATTATTATTCGTTTTATACCTTAACTCATTTCACCTGATGATGATTTAAACACACTAACGTTACCTGTGTGGGGTTTAAGTTTAGGTTTGATTAATATTAAAGTAAAATAAGTTGGGGGTTAATCTTTAGGTGGTATAACTTGATCTTCTCCCCTCGTTAAACTCTCGGATCAACTACGCCGTATACTGCTGCTGTCACGTGATTAACGGAAGTAACTTGTCAAATGCATAGTTAGACGGAAGAGTCTCGTTAAACAAACTGCCTTGTTGAGTACAGCATCCTACACCACCCCCCCTCCCCTTCCCCCTCCTCTCTCTCTCTCTCTCTCTCTCTCTCTCTCTCTCTCTCTCTCTCTCTCTCTCTCTCTCTCTCTCTCCATAAACAAACATACACACATTCATCTACATAATGCCACCTTCATTTACATACATACCACATTCACACACACGTCCTTACTCGTCCTCTTGTCTCCCCTCGTCCCCCCCCTCGTTCCTTTTCATCATCTCGTCCCTACACCCACTAGAGACTGAGTACGAGTTACCAGATGCAATTTCTTGTTCTTCGTCACTCATTTGTGTGTGTGTGTGTGTGTGTGTGTGTGTGTGTGTGTGTGTGTGTGTGTGTGTGTGTGTGTGTGTGTGTGTGTTTCAGTACAATACCAACACGTCACCTTCCTAGCACGAGAAAAGAAAATGTGTTTACAAACTGAGAGACATTATATGAGAGACAATATTATCTCCCAAGTATCTCCAACGAGGGAGATATAAACCGTCATTTCTCAAACTATCATCAAGTGACTCGACCAATTTCTCTTAAGTGGGAACGTTAGCAAAAAGTGACAGTAAGGGAGATTGATATATTTACAGCTGTCACAACACACACAACTGTCAACCATACCTGCAACATTCCTATAATTGTGGTAGTGGTTAGTGGTAGTAGTGGTACAGGTAGGTCACCACAATCAGCAAAGTCCTACACGAAGGATGTAAAGCAGCAGGAGAGGAGGAAGGAGAGGGTGGGGAAGGGCTGCTCACACAACAAACAAACCCATGTGTGAGTAGGCCTGGTGGGTGTCCTGCCAACACTACCACCATTACTACCACCACTACCACCACCACACGTTCCTTGCAACCGTATGTGAACTAGTACCACCACACACACATACTAAGAGTGCATATGTGGAGGAGGTGGAGCAATGAGTGAACATAATGAGTGAGTGTGGAGGGAATAGAGTGTGTGTCTGTTCTGAAGGGATGGGAAAGGAGTGTGTATAACCAGTGAGTGTGAAGGGAACAAGAGTATGTGTCAGGGAAGTAGAGGAGAGAGAGGAGAGTGTGAGTGTGTGTGTGTCGAGGAGGAAGGACACGCCCTTCAACATTCTCACTACTGTCGCTTTTGCAAGTCCGCTAATTCAATTTACATACTGAAGACGAGCCCGACGACAAAGTTTTAATTCGAGAGGGACGCCCCCCGCCCCTCCGCCGCCTCCCACGCTTTACCCTCGGCACCCACGACCTGCCCGACCTCACCAACCAAGCCTTAAGAACACAGCCTCACCCCCATTTCCTACCGAGAATGTCTGATAAACTTAACCAATGAAAACTATGGTTGATGCCCCGCTCGTCACCTGAAGATTAACCACACTAACGCTAACCTAACCTAACCTAACCTAACCTAACGCTAACCTAACCTATAAAGTCAACATGTATATATTTTTACCAGCCTTTCCGGGAATCATAAAAAAAAAAAATACCTGAGCGATTACCTTGTTAACCTTCTATCTGTACAAATACTTGAGAGAGAGACAGAGAGAGAGAGAGAGGGAGGGGGGGAGGGAAGACGCCATCATAGTTTGGACGAAGATAAACAATTGGGAGTTCCTCGAGGCTAGACCTTATATAGTGTTTAGTTGAAGATGTTACGACAGAGATGAACACAAACACTCGAGTAAGTAGGTTCTGATCTTGTGTTTTTATTTTATTTTGTTTTTTCAATTCGTTTACTGCGTTAGAGGAGGAGGAAGAGGAGATGGAAGAGAAGAAGGAGTAGGAGAGAGATGAGGATGAGGAGGGGAATGAAGAAGAAGAAGAAGAGGAGGAGGAGGAGAGTACCAGAGGAAGGACATTGGAGGAGGATGGGATAGATGAAAGTGAAGAAGAGAAACATTGATGGAGAAATAGAAGAATGAAGAGAAGGGGAGGAGAGGAATGAAGAGGGGGAGGAGAAGGAGAAGGTTAAAAGTGAATAAGCTGTGGTGTTCCCCTTAGGAGGACGCTACCATACTGGGGTGAGGGGGTGCTGACTTGATGGAGGGTGATGTTGAAGGGTGGTGTCGGAGGGTGGTGTTGGAGGGTGATGGTGGAGGGTGGTGTTGGAGGGTGATGGTGGAGGGTGGTGGTAGAGGGTGATGGTGGAGGTGACAGGGAGTGACAGGTCAACAGGGACAGAAGCGCCACCACACTGCACAAGCCAGACGGACAACCACTAACGAGGGGCAGTGAGGTGATGTTCTCCCCCCTCCTGACACCCCCAGCAGTGCCACAATCCCTTCCCACAGTTCCACAACCCTTTACCAGTGCCACAACCCCTTCCCCACAGTGCCACAACCCATTACCAGTGCCACAACCCCTTCCCCACAGTGCCACAACCCATTACCAGTGCCACAACCCCTTCTCCACACTGCCACAACCCTTTACCAGTGCCACAAACCTCTTCCTGCAAGTGCCACAACCCCCTCCCTTCCCTCCCTCCCTCGTTCCTTCTCCCGGGTACTTGCGGTTAGGGTAAGTGCCAAGCGCTGGTCGCCCTCGTTAGTGCCAGGCCACAGGCACTCGAGGCAACACACACAGTGCCATAAATCGTGAAGCGGTAGAGGTGTGGGCTGGCTGGCTGGCACCTCGTCAACACGGAACAATCTAATGCTTCCTTACTGGGCTTCTGGCCTTGTCTGAATCATCTGTGAATCACCTGTGAATCATCTGTGAATCACCACGAATCATTCACACAGACAAAATATTCATTCATTGGTCGTCATGATTAACATCGTCATTATACACGTTAATTCATCTCCTCCTGTGAATATATTTCTTACGTTAAAGTTTAGATTAATAATTATGTAAATCAGCCACATAAGACGCCTTCACCTGGGCAAGGAAACTCATCTTGTATAATTACATCTGTATATAAACGTCACACTTGACCTCTGACCTCTATTGTGACCTTGAACCTGTATCGTACGGGTCTGGTTCTTCTTGGTGACGCGTCGTGTGAGGATGTTTAAGCGTGTCAAGACGCAGTGGTGTATTTTGGTTTGTTTTTTGGTTTAACCCTTAAGGACTTGTGGTTTAACCTTTTGAGGATGATGTTTTAATGTTTTAGTATCGTCCTCAAAAGGTTAAACCGAAGTCCTAAAGGGTTTAACCATCGTATTCAAAGGGGTGAGTCATAATAACTAAAGGGTTAAACCAAAGTCCTCAAAGGGTTAAACCATATTATTTAAAGGGTTAAACCAAGCAAAAGAAAAAACTAAGAGCGAGAGAGAGAAAAGGTTAGAGAAACAGAAAGAGAGAGCGACAGAAAGAGAGAGAGTGAGAAAAAGAGTGTGAGAGAGAGAAAGAAAAATAGAGTCAGATAAAGAGGAGGATAAAGGTGAGGGAAAAATGAATAAGTTAGCCTTAAGGAAAAAAGTGTTGCCTCTGAGGGGAAACTAAGACGTTTACTAATGAGGTCAAACACTGTGTCCAGTATTGCCAGATGTGTTCCTCTTCCCCTCTCTCTTGGTTACCTGCTACCACCGCCCACCTGTTGGTTGTCATAGTATGTGGCTACCTCTTAATGATAACATATATGTGTCTACCTGTTGTTGTAATTGAACACCCGAAACCATACGCCCATGCACGCCTACGCACGCCGACACACGCCCACACCAGCTTATTACGATCCTTATTTAAGCTTTATTAAGTTCTAGTAAGCTTTTGTTTATGGTATCTTCAGTGTCTTGATAATTTCTGCTCTATGAACTAAGGCAGCCATCTTGTCTTCATTGTTTATCTTCCTGGCGTCTCCTCCTCCTCCTCCTCCTCCTCCTCCTCCTCCTCCTCCTCCTCCGCCTCTCTCTCTCTCTCTCTCTCTCTCTCTCTCTCTCTCTCTCTCTCTCTCTCTCTCTCTCTCATTACCACCCGTTGCTCCCTCCATCCTCCCTCCTCCTCTCTTCCTTCTCTCCCTCTCATATCACCCATCTTTCCCTCCATCCATCCTCCTTCCTTCCCTCCCTGTCTCCTCCTTCCCTCTCTCTCATAACTATCCCTCGCTCTTTCCATTCTCTCTTCCTCCTGCTTTCCTCCCTCTCTCCCCTCTTACCTCCCTATTACACATCGCTACCTCCTCCCTTCATCGCCTTCCTCCCAATGGTCTATCGCACCCTATAACCCTCCTTCCTCCCTCCTCCATCCTTCCTTCCCTCCCTACTCCTCCTCTCCCCATCCCTACCCCTCCCACCCCTCCCTCCAGAATCCCTTACCCATCCATTTTTGCAACTAAGAATATTGATCAGTTTGTTGTCCTTACTTATCTACTGGGGGTCTCTATCCTCATCTCTCCCTCTCTTCATTTCTCCCTCTCCTCCCCTTCCCCAAGTAGCGCTGGGCCCCCTTCATCTCTCACCCTCATCCCTCCAGAGTCATAGAGCACTCAACCCCTTAGTTTCCCCTCCCACAAGCCCCCCTTATATTCTCCCCTTTCTAATCCCCCTAATTTCTACTTTAACATCTCCCCTACCCTCAGTCCTTTGAACCCTTCACCCTTCCCCCTGAAAATTTCACCCCCTTCCCATTGCCCGAATTTGTAACAGGATCGTCCTTGTGAGTCGCCAGTGTTCATGGTGGGGGAAGAAAGGAAGAGGAGATGAGGAAGGAAGAGGAGGGAGGGGACGAGGGGGATTAAAGATGGTAGAGAAATGACACAAAAACTGATTGGTTATTGAGAAGACCTGGTTAGTGCCTCACATTCTTAACTGCTGCCACGCCCACCAATCTGGTCTCCTCGCCACACTCCCACGCCTACCATGGGGACAGGGCAGGGAGTGGCAGGGGTGGTACAGGAGTAGGACAGGATAGGTAGGGGCAGGACAGGGGATGACAGGATAGGATGTGACAAAGGAAAGACAAGGTGTCGCAGGGGCAGAACAGGGTGTGGGAGGGACAGGACAGGGTGTGGTACGAACAGGACAGGGTGTGGCAGGGGCAGGACAGGGTGTGGTACGGGCAGGACAGGGTGTGACAGGGACAGCTTGGGTGGGCTGTCAGTTAACACCTAAACGGCGGCCATTTTATTGATCGCGGGAGGACTTGCAACACTGAGGCGCCGCTTGACTGTTAAATACTCCGCCTCCTCTTCCTTCTCCCCTTCTGGACATAATAGATACAATGGATATAATTCTCAATATTTTCTTCAGAAACAAATGAGTAGAGGTGTGTGTGTGTGTGTGTGTGTGTGTGTGTGTGTGTGTGTAAACTAACCTAACCTAACCTATACCGACGAATTATAACAGCATCACCCCGGACACCCGAGAGAGAGAGAGAGAGACCCCGTTCCTACAGCAACTCACATCAAGGAGACACGACCTGGAGTTTCTCTTAATTAATTCCACCATTACTGTATTTCCCTTTTAAGTCCCGTCAGCCCCCTATCAACAACCCCCAGTCCCCTCAACACCCCTACAACCAGCCCCCAGTCCCCTCCAAAGCCCCCTTCACCACCCAAGACGCCATTCCTTAGTCCCAAGACCACCAGGTATAGGTAATTGCAATAGAGGTGAGCATAGTTCCCCAGCAGGACGCGCCGGCCCACAAGTGACTCCGGCGAGACGACTTGTGTGTGGAGTCAACCCATTCTTCCTTGTTCCTTTTATAAAACACAGGGCAGGAACGTTGGAGGCGTTGTGGAGGTTGTAAGTGGCAGTTTGGAGGTTGTAGGTGACAGTATGGACATTCTCTCAGTCAGTCAGAGAGGTAGAAGGGAAGGTGGCACTAATAAAGGAGGTGGAGGGAGGCGATAAAGGGAGGTGGATGGGTAGGTGGCACTAATGAGGGAGGTGGGGAGAAGAGGTGGCACTAATTAAGGAGGTAGAAAGGTAGGTAATATTAATGAGGATCGTAGAGGGTGGCGGTGGCACTGGTGACTGAGATACAGGTACTGGCACTAGTGAGAGGGGGAGGGGGTGTTAGAGGGGCAGGGAAGGAAGTCAGCTAGGGTGAGGGAGAGAGAGAGAGAGGGGGGGAGGAAGGGAGAATCGAGAAGGGAGAGAGAGAGGCAGGGAGAAGGGAAGAGGGAAAGAGAAAGTTGCAGGAGTCTTTGAAGGTAGATGACAGAGAGGCATTAAAAAAGAGATGGAAGGAGTGTAACAAACGAAGGGGGAGGCAGTGCAGAGGAAGAATAATGGACGACGAAAGGGAAGAAGTATTAAGTACAAGGTCTCTCTCTCTCTCTCTCTCTCTCTCTCTCTCTCTCTCTCTCTCTCTCTCTCTCTCTCGTTACGTATATCAGCGCCCCTCGTCCCCCGATACAAACCTTGTTATGATCCGATAGCGTCCCTCCCCTTCCCTCCCCTTTCCTTTTTCCCTTATTTTTTCCCTTCCCTTCTTCCATTCCCTCCTTGCCTTGACCTTTATCTCACCTTCCATCCTTCCCTCCCTCCCACCTTTCCCATTGTTACATACCTGACACTCCACACCAGCAGTAAGTAAGACATGTGTGTGGTTGTTTCAGAGCCAACCCAACCCAACCCAACCCAACCCAACCCAACCTAACCTAACCTAACCTAACCCAACCCAACCTAACCTAACCTAACCCAACCCAACCCAACCTAACCTAACCTAACCTAACACTGACAGCAACAAATACATCCGACGTGACCTGAAAGTCGACCAGCAAGTATACACCATTTCCTGTTACAGTAAACAGAATAATTTATATACACATAGGGTGTCTCATATATATATGTATACAGTACACACTCTTACAGCTGCTGGTGGATGTTGTGTGAATGTTAATGAATGTTTTTTGTTACCATAGCGACTACCACAATTACCACAACAAACACAACTATACCACAACTACCACAACAACAACCATAAATTGTATTCTAACTCAGTATAAAAAATTTCAATCAGTATTTTCTCATTCTAAAACCATCACCATCAATTTCTGTATCCAATTCGTTAAAAAACATACAGGTTAAACTATTTCCCTCGTTAAGAAAAGTTATCAAAATATTTCAAGAAAAAATTAAAGAGTTTTCGATCCAAAGGAAAAACTCCAGAATAATTTGTCAAGGTGTGGCCGGCAAGGTGTGGGGGGGGGGGTGGAGGGAGGGGAGGGAGTGGAGGGAGTGGAGGGAGTGGAGGGGTCTTCTCACCTCTTATTCCAGTTTATCAAAGTAAATTTGTTTATGAAAGAAATTATAAAACTGTTTTGTACTCATTAAGTAAATGAACTAAATCACTTAACAATAACGACAGCATTACTAGTACATGAAACTACTTTGTTGAATATGTAAGACGTAGAGGCAACAACAACAACAACAACAACAACAACAACAATAACGATAAAGTCATAACATATTAAATCAAACATAAAAAAACACGTAAAAACTGAATAAATAAAACACCTAACCTAACCTAACCCTCAAATACCACTAAATTGGAATAAATCGATATATTTCACAAAATACATCAAATAACTCGTAAATAAACTAGAGAAGAAAGACACTAGTACCCATTACATAAGTGACATTGGAGATACACCTGCCTGGTACCCCCCCCCCCCAAACCAGGTGTGTACAGGTAACAGCTGCACTCCACACACCTGCACGGGATGGTGGGTTGGAAGTCAGGTTTCAGTATTTCAACAGTGTAGGAGTGAGTGTTGTGTGTTTCCTGTGATAGTATTTTAGCGAAGAAATAATAATAATAATAATAATAATAATAATAATAATAATAATAATAATAATAATAATAATAATAATAATAATAATAATAATAATAATAATAATAATAATAATAATAATAATAATAATAATCATCATCATCATCATCTCACCCTTCCTCCTCCACCTCCCGGCCGTCCGTGTCTGTGGTGGGAGGGGAGGTAGCGATAATATCCCTTCATTTTACCATATATAAACAACTTTCCATTTAGTTATAAGAATAATAAATATATAAATAATCCATATTTCTTAAAAACAATAATTGTGTTTTACGATTTAATAGGTACAATTACACCTATTAAACGCCAGGTACATACAGTACTCAGCAATAAATTAGTACATTATCGGGAGTACAAATGGTAGAACAGCCCCAGGGTGACTTACTTCTTGGAGTAACTCCCTGGCTGGCTAATAAGAATTACATCAGCATCTGGCAGCGACTTGTGTGAATAATGCAGATAGAAATTCATTCATTCATTCACTCTCTCTCTCTCTCTCTCTCTCTCTCTGTATAATATTCATTTTATTTATAATGAACAGGTGAGAATGTGAATAAAATGTATTATTATTATGTGTATAAACAACATGAGAGAGTGTACATGTGTAAATATTTTCAATTGTACACACACACACACACACACACAGGGACGCAGCCCCCCTTCATCACACTCATCCCTCATTACTGTTCAACCTCGTTTAGCTAGGGAAGGGGAGGGAGGAAGGGAAGGGGAGGGAGGGAGGGGGGAGGGAGTCGGTGCCACCCTGCAACAAAAAAAAAATTCAAAACACATTCAACATTTACATGTGTTGTCTCCTTCCCCCTCCTGTCTCCTAAGCCCTTACTGTCTCCTCCCCTTCTGTCTCTCCCTTCCCTTGTCTCCTCCCCTACTGTCTCTCCCTTCCCGTCTCCTTCCACCCCCTGTCTCTCTCCCCTTTCCTCTCTCATCCTCCCTTCTCCATCTCACTCTTCCCCCTCCTTTCCTCCCTCCTTCACCTACTCTCTTCCTCCCCTCCCTCACCCCTCTCTTCCCCCTCCTTTCCTCCCTCCTTCACCTTCTCTCTTCCTCCCTCCCTCACCCCTCTCTTCCCTCCTTTCCTCCCTCCTTCACCTTCTCTCTTCCTCCCTCCCCCACCCCTTCTCTTCCCCCTCCTTTCCTCCTTCCTTCACCTTCTCTTCCTCCCTCCCTCACCCCCTCTCTTCCCTCCTTTCCTCCCTCCTTCACCTTCTCTCTTCCTCCCTCCCTCACCCCTCTCTTCCCCTCCTTTCCTCCTCCTTCACCTACTCTCTTCCTCCCTCCCTCACCCCCTCTCTTCCTCCTCCCTCCCCTCTCTTCCCCCTCCTTTCCTCCTCCTTCACCTTCTCTCTTCCTCCCTCCCTCACCCCCTCTTCCCCTCCTTTCCTCCCTCCTTCACCTCTCTTCCTCCTCCCTCCACCCCTCTCTTCCTCCCCCCCTTTCCTCCTCCCAGGGGATTTTTTTTCCGTGCAATCCTAACCCATCCATTGATGAGACTTACCCATTAGGCCTATGTAACCTTCCTACCTCCCTCCCTGGCGTCCCTTCTCCCTCTCCTCCTCTCCCTCTCCTCCCTTACTCTCCTCTCTCCCTTACCGTCCTTCTCTTCTCTCCTTCCTCCTTCTCTCTTCCCATCATCGCTTGTTCTCCTTCACTCCCTTGTACTAACTCATCTCATTTCCCGACTGTCCAACCTCCCCACCTATTCTCCCATCACCCCTCAGTACCCCTCACCGCCTCTTCCCCATCACCCTCAGTCCCCTCCCGCCTCTTCCCCATCACCCCTCAGTACCCCTCACCGCCTCCCCATCACCCCTCAGTACCCCTCCGCCTCTTCCCCATCACCCCTCAGTGCCCCCTCACCTCCTCTCCCCATCACCCCTCAGTATCCCTCACCGCCTCTTCCCCATCACCCCTCAGTACCCCTCACCGCCTCTTCCCCATCACCCCTCAACCCTCTCTTCCATCACCCCTCAGTACCCCTCACCGCCTCTTCCCCATCACCCTCAGTACCCTCCTCTCCCCATCACCCTCAGTATCCCTCACCGCCTCCCCATCACCCTCAGTATCCTCACCGCCTCTTCCCCATCACCCCTCAGTACCCCTCCTCTCTCCCCATCACCCCTCAGTACCCCTCACCGCCTCTTCCCCCCATCACCCCTCAGTACCCCTCACCGCCTCTCCCATCACCCCTCAGTACCTCTCACCTCCTCTCCCATCACCCCTCAGTATCCTCACCTCCTCTCCCCATCCTCCTCAGTACCCCTCACCCCTCTTCCCCATCCCTCATCCCTCACCCCTCCATCACCCCTCAGTATCCCTCACCTCTTCCCCATCACCCCTCAGTACCCCTCACCTCCTCTCCCCATCACCCCTCAGTACCCCTCACCGCCTCTTCCCCATCACCCCTCAGTACCCCCACCTCCTCTCCCATCACCCTACCCCTCACCGCCTCCTCCCATACCCCTCACCGCCTCTCCCCATCACCCTCAGTACCCCTCACCGCCTCCCCATCACCCTCAGTCCCCTCACCTCTCCCCATCACCCCTCACCTCCTCTCCCATCACCCCTCAGTCCCCTCACTGCCTCTTCCCCATCACCCTCAGTACCCCTCACCGCCTCCTCCCATCACCCCTCACCTCCTCTCCCCATCACCCTCAGTACCCTCACCGCCTCTCCCCATCACCCCTCAGTACCCCTCGCCTCCTCCCCATCATCCTCACCGCCTCCTCCCCATCACCCCTCAGTACCCCTCACCGCCTCCTCCCCATCACCCCTCACCGCCTCTTCCCCATTAAACACTAAAATTTACATATACCCATTGTTAATTATTCAACTATTGATTGCACAAGAAAACTATAGTTGAAATATTATAATCATTTCGTCACGTGCCCACAGCGGGATGGACCCCCGGCCATTATCGTCACAGCAACAGTAATTCATAGACAGACAGACAGACAGACAGACAGACAGACACAGACAGACAGATAGATAGATAGACAGACAGACAGACAGACAGACAGATGAATAGATAGATAGATAGATGAATGAATAATGATTAATGTATTGGAAGATAAAATAACTAATGTGTAGACTAATATAACCAATGGTCAATATTACGTTCACACACACACACACACACACACACACACACACAAGATCGATACCTTCTCATTACATTTTTTGTCCTGCAACGCCACCCTTTACCCGCGACAACTGGATGGGATTGGCGTCAACACAGTGCAACACCACAGGCCCCTCCATAGAGGCTTTAACTCCCTTACTTCTACCGCAAACATCACCCGTATTGACTATAAGAACATATGGCGGTGATCCAAGCAGGCAATATAGACCTCCACCTTCTGCTGTTGACTGTCCTTCATAACAAAAAGAGTATGTAAAAAATCTAGCTTGGCCTGGAGATTTAATTCCCTACCCCCTTACCTTTCCTACCTACCTACTCCCCCTGTAGACCTATGACAGATTTTTTTTTTACGTGAGTCAATTCAATTCTTTTTTTTTTTATCCCTATTATTCTCTCGTCTGGTTACGATTTTGTTACTGTAGTTAGAAGGTTTTTTGGGGAGGCTTTTATTTGCTATTTACAGGGTGTGTGTTGCCACCAGCTGTGAGGGGGTCCTGCACAGCGTCTCTATAACACACACACACACACACACACACACACACACACACACACACACAGCAGCAGGACCCCTCAGTACCAGTAATAGTGTAAATGGTCCTGAAGGAGTCGCCCGTGCCCCTGAACCTCTCCTCTCACTCCCACGTTACGAGTTCCTGGGAGAATGATGTTGGTTACTGTCTCCTACACTGTCTCCTACACTGTCTCCTACACTGTCTCTTCTCGTCTTCCTTTCTTCATTATTTCACGTATTTTTTTTTTTATTATCTGGAAACATTACTTTTATTTTTACATTTTTTTTTTTTTTCTTGATGATTTCTTTCAACTTCCTTCAGCTAATAAATTTTACATCATTTTTTAGACGGAATGAATAACACATCATTACAGGAAGCGATCGTATCTTTGTCACTATTAAGATAAACATTCACACAATTCTTTATTTGTATGTAAACATTAAAATAATAATAATAATGATGATGAAAAATATCCAGTTATTATCCAGACTGAATGTTTGTTAACGAGATAACCTGTTGAAATATATTACCTAATTAGAATGGTTTATGAAGTATATTATATGACTTCCTCACACCTGTCTACCCACACCTCCTGACCTACAGTATTTTAATGAATAAATTAAACTAAGGAATGAATTACGGATGAAATTAAATAATGAACGGGAGAATAACAAAATACAGGAGAATGAGATAATAGCAGATATAAAAGATACAGTTTTACACGTGTTGGTGGTAAGAATGTTGTGTTAGGGGGAGGGGGGAGAACCACACCTTGGGAGGGGGTGTTTGAGGCTGCCTGGAGACATGAGCGTCGTTAGACAGGTGTGAGAAACAAAGTCAGGTGTGGGACATAAGACCTACCACACCCATCACCTACCACACCCCCAATAACAAGTAACCACAATCCCCTACTATCACTACCAACCACAAGTAAGGAGGTACTACCGCCTGGGAAGATATTGGAAGCATAATGCGTATGGTAGACCCCTGTTGGCATACGGTATCCCAAAAATTGCTAATCTATCCGACTTTCTGCCTCATTTACACACAGTTGCAGGGTCTCAATTGTTTCTCTTACTTTGACAAGACAACATATCGTTTCTCACTCTTGGTCTGTTTTATTTATTTTTTATTTATTTATTTATGGTGCAATTAGTCCCTCCTCCCCCCCCTGCTTCTGTGTCCTAATAATATTTACTTCCATTAAAAAAATAGTACTATTTTATCACCATTTCCTACCCTACCGCCCCCAAACCACCACCTACCACCATTAACATCTACCACTATCCTGGTATTAAATATCACCATTCCCTACCACCTATTACCACCATCACCTACTACCACCATCTCCATCACCAGCTACCACTACTATTCCTCTATCACCACATACAACCACCCTCAACCACCACAACCATCTATCACCTCAATCATCATCTACCACCACTTCTCATTACCCACTACCATCCCCTACCACCATTAAACCTCCCCTTCCATTTTTTAATCACCATCCCCTACCACTAACCACCCGCTACCACCCCCTACTATAATCACCACCCTTTATTACCCACCACCATCCCCTACCACCACCAATATAACGAGCGGTATACGACAATAAAACTCGAACAACTTTGAGGGACTCGAGAAACTGTTCAGGGAAGTGAATCAAGGACGAGCTGTTGACCGTGAGTTAATTAAAATCCTCGAATAAACGACCCGGTTCACACACACACACACACACACACACACACACACACACACACACACCATTCTTCATTTTCTAACAGTTAACGCCCTCAGTGTTGGCGGGTCCTGGGCTATGTGTGGCAGCTCTCGTGTTAACCCACATCTCCTGAGGGATTACAGGATTGTCGAAAACCTCCCCGTGGAGACTATCTCCATCCTCCTCCCCACCCCTAGCCCCTCCCCCCCACCCCCTAACCCAGGGAGCTCCTTCGATAATAGCCTTGATCCGATTATTATAACTACGTGAGCCAGGTCCAGGAAGGCTGGCCCAGGAAGGCTGGCCTAGGAAGGCTGGCCTAGGAAGGCTGGCCCAGGAAGGCTGGCCTACAGGAGGGAGAGAGTCTGGCAGGATGACCACCTGGCTGGAACAATAATAAACAAGGTAATTTCATCCTGGCCCTGTGTGTGTGTGTGTGTTACTCCCCTGTGACGATGTGACCTGCCACCACACACCAGGTATTGTGTTGGTGACTTCCTGTTGACCGAACACAGGTAAATATCACACACACACACACACACACACACACACACACACACACAAAATGGCCGCTTAACTCAACTACACATAAAATATACGAATTATTGCCTTAAATATGATGATGAATCCTGATGACTTTGTTTACCTCGAGCCCTTAATAAGCAATACAGAATCCTCAGCGACTTCTTCAGTATTTCCCCTGCGAAGGTTGACACCAGCAGCAGAAAGACGGCCCCTCATACCCCCCGCCCCTCACCCCCCTGCCCTCACACCCCTGCCCCTCACACCCCCTGTCCCCACACCCCTGTCCCTCACACCCCCTGTCCCCACCCCCTGCCCTCACACAGACTTCTGCCCTCCTTCACACCCCCCGCCCCTCAGCACCCCCGCCCCTCACTCCCCTGTCCTCACATCCTGGCCCCTGCACTCTGTCCCCTCACAGTCCTCACACCCCTGTCCCTCACACCCCCCTGTCCCCACCTGTCCCCAGCACCCCCGCCCCCTCACATCTCTGCCCTCACACCCCCCTGCCCTCACACCCCCCTGCAGCCCCCACCCCCAGCCGCCCCTTCACCCCCGTCACCTCACACCCCCTGCCCTTCTGCCCTCACACCCCCCTGCCCCCACATCCCCCCCCCCCCCTGCCCCCCACCCCCTGCCCCTCACACCTCCCCCTGTCCCTCACACCCCCGTCCCCACACCCCCGCCCTCACACCCCCCTGGGTCCCTCACACCCCCCTGTCCTCACAATTCTGTCCGTCACACCCCCGTCCTCACACCCCTCACACCCCCTGCCCCTCACACCCCTGCCCTCACTCCCCGCCACACCCCTGCCCCCACACCCCCTGCCTCCCACACCCTGCCTCACACACCCCCCTGTCCTCACATCCCCTGCCTCACACTCCCTCGCCCTCACACCCCGCCCTCACCCCATACGCTGCCTCTCCATAATAAAAAATTAGACCTGATCTCAAATTCTCAAAGGCTCGTTTCGTAATTTTTCCCTCGTTAACTAGACACACGAAGACTTATCTAATTAGTTTATTTAAATCTCCAAAAAAATTCCTACCTGTACATTATTTTTACCTGTTAATTGGAACCATCTGAAGGTATCTGATTCATTTAATTCTCAAAGATTCGTAAGTTATTTTCTTTCTTTAAGTAGAATCTTGAAAGTGGATTTAACTGATTCACTACAAGCATTAGATATGGTGGTGGTGATGGTGGTGATAGTGATGGGGATGGTGGTGGTGATGGTGGTGGTTGTTGTTGTTGTGGGGATGGTGGTTGTGGTGGTGATGGTGATGGTGATGGTGGTGGTGATAGTGGTGTGATGGTGATTATGGTGGTGGTGGTGGTGAGGTGGTGTATTGAGTAGTGATAGTGGTGGTGTTTGTGACGTCTTCTTCCTTCATCCTCTTACTCTTCCTTCTTCTCCTCCCACTCATCCTTCTATTATTCTTTCTCCCTTTTTTCCTCTACTCTACTCCTTCTCTTCCTCCTCTCCTCCCCTCCCCGTATGTGAGATAATAATAATAATAATGTATGTTTATGTGTAGGTTTGCGTGTAATAATTTGTGTGTGTGTGTGTGTGTGTGTGTGTGTGTGTGTGTGTGTGTTCTCAAAATAACTCGTAAATTATATCGAAAAATTCCTCTACGACATAAATTTCTTGATCAGTAATTCCCAGAGTCACGTCTTGTCACGAATATTAAAACTAAATTCCTGGATGGTTAGCTTAGGTTAGGTTAGGTTAGGTTAATATTTTATTCATGTGAAATAATCAACAGGTGTATCTCTCTCACAGGTAAAAAGTAATTATGGCATCACAGGTAAAAAGTAATTATGGCATCACAGGTAAAAAGTAATTATGGCATCACAGGTAAAAAGTAATTATGGCATCACAGGTAAAAAGTAATTATGGCATCACAGGTGTGTATGTGTGTGTGTGTTCCTCTCCCTCTCCCTGTCCAAGCCACCACCACCTCACCTCTGACCTCCACCTTCTACCTGGCGGGCGTGTGGGCGTGAGGACGGCAGCCACTCCCTCGCCACCCCTTCCGGAACACGTCCACCTGATATGTAAGGAATTTCCGATGAGACTCAGTGCATTGTGGACTCCCGTTGAGACAGTGATTGTGCAACAGTGTGCATGATGGCGCGACAGTGTGCGGGCCAGAAACTAACCTCTACTGACGGTGTACAGTGGTTCCTCTTCTTCTTCATTATTACATTATTCTTACACCTAACCTAACCTTGAGGTCCTGCTCCCGCCCTCCCTCTGCCTCGTCCTGATCGTGATTGTTACACCTACCGGGCACATTGCCTACCCCCTCACGCAAGCGGTGTTTAGCCACTGCACCTATTCTCTCCTTCTAAAATTCACTTCTATCCTCCCTTTATCCTTCCCCTGAACCTCTTTCCCCCCCTGTCACTAGCTTTTATGTATGTATGGGCGCCGCACCTTCACCTGCTCTCGCTTAGCACATGTTGAGATTTGTCGGGACACGATGTGATGAGGGGAGAGGGGTGGAGGGGGAGGGTATATCGTTATACTGAGATATATATAGGAATAACATTAACATATCTCTCTCTCTCTCTCTCTCTCTCTCTCTCTCTCTCTCTCTCTCTCTCTCTCGTCGTTATTTGCCACAGGTATACTCAGGTGACAAAGGTGGTGGTGGTGGATAAGATAAGGAGATAGTGTAATTGGGGAGAAGGGAAGAAGGGGAGATTATACAGCACGAGAGGAGAGGGGTGGGAGGGGAGAGCAGATGGAGTAAATAACATGGGGAGACAGAGATATACTTGGACAGAGGGGAGGATACTTTAGCTGGGGAGGGGAGGGTAATATACATGGGGAAGGGGGTGATGGGTTAAGTCCTCGTACTCATCACATCTCACCCTGTACTTTCCTACCTTCCCTCCTTCCATCTCCTTCATTCTCCCCCCCCCCCCTCCTCACCCACCTAGGCTGCAACAACCCAACAAGAACCGTACAGCACGTGGTAGGCGAGCGGCCACCAGCGCGTGCCTGCCGTTGCACACGAGGCCGCTGCAACAAAAAGTGGGCGAGCGCGAGGAGGGAGAGGAGAGGTAGGAGAGGAGGTGAGGGTCTTGCAACAAGGGAGGGCAGGTAGAGACACGCGCCACACACTCGCCAGATCTAATGGTGTTGCAAAAATGGAGTGGGGGAAAAAAGATCCTCATAAGAAGATTAGTTGCAAGGGAGTTAAGAGGTGGATGTTGAGTGGTCAGGAGGGAGGAGGGAGGAGGAGGAGGAGGGGATGGGTTTATAGAGGGCGTGGAAAGAATATGGAGGGCAGAGAAGTACATGGGAAGAAGTGACGGTCTATCCAGATTACATGTGGAAAGGTTATTAAGTGGATAGTGGAGGTGTGTATGGGTGAAAATGTGGAGAACCCACTGCACTACACACACACACACACACACACACACACTACACACACACACACACACACACACACACACACACACACACACACACACACACACACACACACACACACACACACACACACACACACACACACACACACTACACACACCACCTACACACACACACACACACACACTATACACATACACACTATACAGATAATGGTGGGATAACCTAACGTGGCAGACCCAAGGAAGGAGCAGGACGGCTGCTTTTATCTGGCGTTTGACATAAGTGACCATCTCTCTAAACTGAAAATACTTTAGCCAAAACGGTTCTCTCTCGGGGTAACCAGACTGAAAGTGTCAAGGTTACCAGAACTAGGGACAGAGAGAGGAGGAGGGGGTGGAGGGAGGGATATCTGCTTTCATCGTTAAGAAACAGGCGGGTGGTCAGCTGCATTCACCCCATCGTAAGTTACTAGCCAGTGTGACCACCTCAACCAACACCCACAAGAATGTCTACCCCCGGCTCTCTACTCTATCTATCATCTACTCTTAACACTTTTAAAACTTATCCTTATATTCTAAACTACTGTAGATATATTAAAATTAAAAATCAAATTTATTTATCGTCAATGGAATGGGATATGGGTCAGTGTTCAGGGTAAGGAGTATTAATGAGACGATGTGGTAACAGTGTAGCGGCCATCCCTCCCTCTAGTCATTACGACAACTTAGTGGGCAGCGGCTCTCCTCTTACACTTCCTCTTCCTTCCTAGGCCTCTTAACTACGTCTGCATGTTAAGGATGATGACTACCATATATATACTACTATGGTGTGTTATAACTGTGAGAGAGTGAGTGGATATGATGATGAGATAGAGAGAAAGTGAGTTAGTGGCGGGCGTCTCTGTGTGGAGGCTGTGTGTGGCTGTGTGTGTGGTATGTGTGTGTGTGTGACAATGATGAGAGAGAGGGGGTTACAACCAGTCGTAAATAACCATTGCCAAGTCAGGAACACTGCAGGTATGGTCTTTCTCACCCCTCCCCTTCTCCCTCCTCATGCAGTGCCCAGTTGACACTAACTACCTACCCACCCCCTTACTATACCCTCTAACCACCTCCCCACCTAACTACCCGACCCCCCCCCCCTGTATTGTCTCGCTTAACCACTAGTGTTTAGCCACGGTCCTATAACTAACCCCAGCTGCCTACTAATCTTACACCCACCACTTATTTCATACCTAATCCGTTTAATCAACTTTGCATTTAACTTATCTAATTTCTGTATTTAATTTAACACTTATTTTAGACTTAAATCAATATTAATTTAAATTTAGTTTATTTACCATTATTCCAACAACTTATTTATCACTATTATTCTAATTTGTCTCTCCTAACTATGCTGGTACTAACTGCAACAACCACTAACTACTGTACCACTCAACCACCAACACCATTTTTATAACCGACCACTCCTATTACCAACCACAACACGAATCATCCCTTTTCCTTCCCATCCCCTCCCTTAACTACCCTGGGATTAGAACACCTACCAATCACTGACCAATTGTTGATATAAACTACCCTTAACTGATCCAAATGAGTACTATCTAATAACCTCTTCCACACACTAATCTCTTCCTTAATCATCTTGAATTATCTCTCTCTCTCTCTCTCTCTCTCTCTCTCTCTCTCTCTCTCTCTCTCTCTCTCTCTCTCTCTGCCCTTGAGCGCTCGGTAACACCCCTGCCCCTTGAGCGCCAGTTTACGTAATAAGCGCTGAAAGTTTTCCTTGACGTATTGAAGAATCTAGTTCTTTGCATACATCAACAGACACCTGAAGTACACACCCATAAGCTTATCTAAATTAACATGATATTACGAAACATTCTCAATAACCAACGAATCTTATTAGTCATTTAAAAGAACTAAATCACCGTAGGATGAGTCATTTATAACGTACAGGTTTGTTAAGTAACCACCGCCACACCTACGACTGTCCAGGTGAGAAACATAACGTAATAAGTCGTATGATTGTTTGGTCAATATCAGTGAAACAAGACGGTGACCTCCCCTTATCCTGAGACCGGGAGACGCATATCCGGTAAGGGGGTAAGGGGGTGTAGAGGGATAGGGGGTTGTGAGAAGGGGTAGAGGGGTGAGGGGGTAGGAGGGTGGGGGATAGGGAATGTGAGGGGGGTGAGGGAGTAGGGGGTGTGGGGGGTGTGAGGGGGGGTAGGGAGAGCATGGGTAAAGGGTAAGGGGAGCATGGGCAAGAGTAAGGGGTGCACAATAAACTAGCCGCTGCACGTGGGGGGGAAAAATACAATAAATCAAAATGTACGAAATAATTTAAGATCAAATGAAGTAAATTTATACTCAGTCAAACTTCATATTGTATCTATTTACGACACCCTGTAGAGTAAGCTGACTGGTGCAGGTGTGTAGTGGTGAAGGTGTGTAGTGGTGAAGGTGTGTAGTGGTGCAAGTGTGTAGTGGTGCAGGTGTGTAGTGGTGAAGGTGTGTAGTGGTGCAGGTGTGTAGTGGTGCAGGTGTGTAGTGGTGCAGGTGTGTAGTGGTGCAGGTGTGTAGTGATGCAGGTGTGTAAAGAAGACCCCATAACTTATGGTAATGTTTGGTGTAGCTAGAAGGTCAAGGAGAGAGACAGCAGGCATCTCTCTCTCTCTCTCTCTCTCTCTCTCTCTCTCTCTCTCTCTCTCTCTCTCTCTCTCTCTCTCTCTCTCTCCTGCAGTTTCATTATAATATATACCTTCGGTCTGGCAGCATGCAAAAGAACTATTAAAATAAATTGCAGTGTTCAGGCGGCTATAAAAGCACATTATATAACAACAGCAGTCGGGAAACCGCCACCCCCCACACACACACAAGTACGTAACCACCATCAACTTCGTCTTGTTCACTTGACTAGGATAACAGGCGCTGTAAATTATGTAATAACTTGCTGTTGCTGTCACCATAACTACTGTAATTACGGAGGAGTGAACATCGCTGAGTGTGAAGGAGAGAGAGAGAGAGAGAGACACGTGTAGAATAAGGTGATTTATCCTTACCTGTATCTACCTGTTAGTGATTTCTACCTGTGCTTACATGATGATGATGATGTCTACCTGTGTTTACCTGTGTTTACCTGTGTCTACCTCTTCTCTTCTACCTCTCTTAACCATCTTCTCTCCCTCACTTGGTTTCTTGCTCATATTCTTAATTTCTTCCCTCTCTCTCTCTCTCTCTCTCTCTCTCACCACCTTCTGTCCCCTTCTCTCATCTATCCTTCCCAACATCACTACCACCATTATCACCACACCTTACCATCATCACTACCACCACTCCCTATCACCACCACCACCAACTATTCCAACACCCCCACACCCTACCAACACTAGCTATTACCACTACTACCACCACCATCACTACCACCATCACTACCACCCCCCCTCCCTATCTTCAACACAGGTACGACTCTCCCAATTTAATCTCATCCTTTAATAGGCCCACTATAAATGGTAATTAACCATTTAAAATGATTATATTAACCAGATAACCTTAACCTACAAACTACTTCTAGGTGAGGATAACAACCAAACAGGACCTCACCTTGTTTTAGTTGAGTGATTTTGATGGTTTACAATGGGGTTTTTTTTTTCTAGAGAGTAGTTAGGTCTCTGGTGGTTTAATTTTGTGTGAAGGATGGTGGTTTAGTTGTTTCAGGAGGCTGTATGGGGATGATGGTTTAACTTTGTGAGGATGATGGTTTAAGTTTGGGGAAATATTATAACTTTGACAGACAGACAGACAGACAGACAGACAGACAGACAGACAGACAGACAGAGAGACAGACAGACAGACAGACAGACAGACAGACAGAGAGACAGACAGGGAGGGAGGGGGGAGATCAGTCCATAATATATAAAATACAAAATGCTTGAAACCTAAACAGCCGTGAAGGTTTACGTCCCGTGGTAGGAATTCCTGAATAACATGTGTTCAGGGGTGTTTGGAGGAGGAGTGTTCCAGGTGTGTTCGGGTGTGGAGGAGTGAGTGTTCAGGTGTGGAGGTGGTGTTCAGGTGTCCAGGTGTAGGAGTGTTCAGGTGTGGAGTGTTCAGGTGTGGAGGGTGAGTGTTCAGGAGTGGAGTGTTCAGGTGTGGAGTGTTCAGGTGTGGAGTGTTCAGGTGTTCAGGTGTGGAGTGTTCAGGTGTGGAGTGTTCAGGTGTGGAGTGTTCAGGTGTGGAGTGTTCAGGTGTGGAGGTGGTGTTCAGGTGTGGAGGTGAGTGTTCAGGTGTCCAGGTGTGGAGTGTTCAGGTGTGTAGTGTTCAGGTGTGGAGGTAGGTGCTCAGGTGTGGAGGTAGTGTTCAGGTTTCCAGGTGTAGAGTGTTCAGGTGTGGAGCGTTCAGGTGTCCAGGTGTAGAGTGTTCAGGTGTGGAGGAGTGAGTGTTCAGGTGTGGAGTGTTCAGGTGTCCAGGTGTAGAGTGTTCAGGTGTGGAGTGTTCAGGTGTCCAGGTGTAGAGTGTTCAGGTGTGGAGTGTTCAGGTGTGGAGGAGGGAGTGTTCAGGAGTGGAGTGTTCAGGTGTGGAGGAGGGAGTGTTCAGGTGTGGTGGATGGAGTGTTCAGGTGTGGTGGATGGAGTGTTCAGGTGTGGTGACAGTGGTGTTCAGGTGTGGAGGAGGTGTTCATGTAACAGACAACCACCCCATTAATAATAATAATAATAATAATAATAATAATAATAATAATAACAATAATAATAATAATAATAATAATAATAATAATAATAATAATAATAATAATAATAATAATAATCCACACCGTGAACAGACCTACAATATAACACTGAAAAAGTACATTTGCAGTTTTTCTTCATATAAATATAACTAATATAAAATAATATACTATATATAAGACGTCAGGTCATTTTGAGTGAGTTTTGATCCTATTCACACGACAGTCACACAGTCAGGTATATTTTTAAGACCTAGGAGAGTCAGTCAAGTCAGTTAGGGCAGTATGAGGACAACATCAACAAAAGCGGGATACAAATGTTGAAAGATTTACAACCTGGATGTAACGTGAAGTATGTTGATATATCTGGCTTGTGCTGGTTATACACACACAGACACGAACAGTAAACCTAACCTAACCTAACCATGGAACCTCTCAAGTGAATGCAGAAGAAGGCAGTGAACCATTCTCCCTCCACAGTACAAAATATAAATGCGGGCAGCGCTTGTACCTGCCTTCCCCCCAGGTGTACAAGGCTACGGAGCGTAACGTTGACGCTATACAACCACTGTTACGTCTACAAGCTCTCTTAAGTATGATTGTAACATCCGCATATAATTTATCACGATTTTAAAAGTCTTCCAGTGATATAATTTTGTCTTCAGTCTAACTAAAAAAATAATCTTTCATACTAAATTTTTTTTTTTAATAATTTCAAAGTTTTTTTTTTTTTTTTGGAGGCAACAGTCTTACAGTATTCCCTCATAGATAAAATTGGTGGAATAAAGAGGAAATAAATTGAGTATTTTTTGGGGTAATCTTCTTTAAATGGTATAAATGACACCCAACTCGCAGGGGGTAACGCTCTCTCTACAACCTAACTAATTGTCTGTGATTGTGGGTTGTATTGTTGTCATTCTTCTTCTTTCTCTCTTCTTTCTTCCCTCTCTTCTCTCTTACTCCTCTCAAGTATACCTACCATCCATCCCCTCTTCTTGTAACCATCACAATCACCACCACCACCGCCCCTGACAAGCACCAACGACTGCAAGTTTTCAAGTAATTATTTTTCCTCCTCCCCTTCCTCCTCCTCCTTCTCCTCCTCCTTCTCCCCCTTCTCCTCCTCCTCCTCTTCTTCCTCCTCCTCAACTTCCCGTCTGCAGGTATAGGTAACTAAGAGGCAAAGGAGGAAAAACAGGTGTCGCTTGCGGTCACTATTAACCTGGTCCGCCCGGTGAATACCTGTAATCATGAATATTATACCACCCCCTCTTCCTATTTCGCCTTCCTTTCCTCTTCCTCCTCCTCTTAATCCTCTTCCCTTTCCTCTTCCTCCTCCTCCAATTTCTTGTTCTTCATCCTACTTCCCCTTCTTCTTCCTCTCCCTCTCCCTCTTCTTCCCTTCCTCTTCTTTTTTCTCTCTCCGGTGTTTCCGATACTTGGAAACAGAGATAAGAGAGAATAAATGCAAGTAATAACCTCGCAATCAATCACACAATTACCCCCTCCTTTGCGTGCAGCTCCTCCCGTGTGCTTGCGAGAATAAAGACTCAATGGAAGCGGATGTCGTATACACACACACACACACGTAAAGCACCAGGTAATTGTTCTGTACTCTCCTGCACTGCACTACAACATGACGCTGCAGTCACCAACAGCACCCTCGATCACCAAGCCACTGACCGCACTCTGCACACACACACACACACACACACACATGTACACACACAACTGTACATACGCAGAATACACACACACTATCACAGATTACATATTCAGAGACACGCAGGTATGTAGAGAAAGATACTGAGCCAACAATATCTATACACCACAGACTTACACAACACTTGTGACTCACACTGTATCAACGGCCACAAGCACGAGTGTCCGCCGGGTGTTGCTGGCTGCGTGTAGAAGGCATGACGGAGGAGAGAGACAGCCGGAGCCCAACCTAACAACACACCTCAACACACCTGCTGGGAGAGAACACCAGGACTCTGTATAGAACTACTGTATTACCTCCTACTCCTTCGTCTTCTTCTTCGTCAGGAGCTACGGACAGCTAGTTCAAGCCCTCCGTCAGTAGCTGCGGCTCACTATCCCCCCCCCTTCAATACCCACGGCCCACCACCCCAGCAGCCAACCAACCAACCAACCAGCTAACCAAACCAACAACAACCAACCAAATTCGCCCCATAATTACTCCACTACCAGTTTTAGGTGTAATAAACACTATGACAGTCCACCAAAGATTTACCACCCACTCGTAAAGCTATTGTTGTTGTTGTTGTTGTTGTGTGGTTCTAGTGACACACATGTAAGCCGCCCGTCCACCAGCCTACACTAGATATGGTTGAGGTCGAGGGGCTATAAAAAATGTGACGATTTACCTTTAGGGAAGAGAGAGAGAGAGAGAGAGAGAGAGAGAGAGATTGCGACTTGAATTTATAACGTAACTAAATGTAAAACGGGAGGATGGAAGGTCATGTTATAGGTTAATTGAGGTTTGGTTGGGTTAGGTTAGATTAGATTTCCTCTCTACCCCTCCTTGTTGACACCTTCCCTCCTCCCCCTCCCTCCATCTATGCCTAGTGTGTCTTACCTTCAACGGCCTCCCCCCCCCCCATAGGCCAGATCCGGAAGCAACAAATTTGTGGTTTAGAAGGTGAGACCCACTCTATCAACGTGGTCCTTCCTCCCCTAGTCATCTGATAATTCCCCGCCTCCCCTGATAATTCCCCGCCTCCCCTGATAATTCCCCGCCTCCCCTGATAGTGATATGAGGGGTTGGGGAGGGAGAGCAGCGAGGTGGAATTGCTAGGGAGGAAAGAGAGGGATTTTTCTTACTTAAGCTGTTACAACAAGTGATCAGCGTTACAGGGTGTCATTGTAACATTGATTCAATAAGACAATAGGTGAAATGTGACGAGTGGTTAGTACAAAGTGTGGTTAACGTTACTGATGATAGCCATTAGAGGTGGTTAAATATAGTGGTGGTGATCCCTGTTACATAACCTCACTCGTACAGGTGATCAAGGTTACAAAAATATGGGGTTTAAGGTGTGAACGTTACGAGTGGTGAATGTTACAGGTATAGTGTTACAGAGGGTGAACGTTCCTCCTTCTCCCTCTCTCCTTTGCTTCAGTCTTCGTTCCATCCCTTCTTCTCTACCTACTTCCCTCCCTCCCTCCCTCCCTTCTTCTCTACCTTCCTCCTTCCCTCCCTCCTTCCTTCACTCCCTCACAAGAAGTTAAAACCTTCAGATCACACCCAAAATAACACCTCTCCACATGTAAGTATTCTACAAAAAAAATTGTGGGACACTTTAATGTTTTTACTGCAGCATGATAAGTGGTAAGACACTTCACCTGACAGAGAAAATAAAAACTTCACGTCAGGTGTTGTAAATTATCTTCACACAACACTCAATTAAAGATCATAATAAATTCTTAAAACCCAGTGTGATTGGTCTAACTTCTCGTGTTATTAGAAACTGGCCAATCAGAACGTTTGTTAGGTGGATGTTTTATATTGAGTAATGGGATGGACCAATCACTGAGGACCACCTGTTGGTTGCCATTCATTCCTGTCAGGTACCAACATCCTTACCTGGCCAACACCTACACCAAGATCACCTTTACTTACACATGTACACATACTATTACCCATTTAAATATGTACATGAACCATTAGTTATCCCCCCCCTCCCCCACACACACACACACCATTAGTTGCGTCAGGTTTAAGAATCAAGCCGGAGTGTGTGGCTTATTTCCCGACGAGTAAAGGAAGAGAAGAGAAGGAGGAAGAGGTGTGAAGGAAGAAGAAGAAGAAGAAGAGGAGGAGGAGGAGGAGGAGGAGGAGAAGGAGGAGGAAGTAGATTTATTCCTTAGTTCACTTTTAATACATTTTTCTCAACTCTGTCTTCCTCCCACGAGTTACTACCATCAACAACCACAATCAACCACCATCATCAACAATCACCACCACCACCACAATCACCATCAATCACCACCAATAAACACCCTCTCTTATCCTCCCCCCACCACGTCCTCTCCCATCCTATCTGCATTGTTCCGCCCGCCAAAATATTTACCCTTCCGGCTCCCCCTCTCTCCCTCCCTCCCTCTCTCTCTCCCTCACTCTGGTACTCTTCCCTATTGTCTCCGTCTCTTCCCTCCCTCCACCTCATCACCTGCATTGTTGACTCCCTGGTCGTCGCTTCCTGACACAAACATAAGCAGATTAGCACTTTGAATCTCTCGGTCAATAGGCGGGCATTGATCCCCCCTCTACATACATACATACATACATACATACATACATACATACATACATACATACATACATACATACATACATACACATACATACATACATACATACATACATACATACATACATACATCCGGACCAGTAATTTTGTTTCTAAATTAATATAACGAAACGAAAGTCAATATATAAGAGAGGAAGACCACAGGGTTTAGCTGGCTACGCCCTGCCGCAGCGGATCACCAACAGCTGCGGCAGGTGACCCGCACCTGCCGCAAACTGAGCTAATTACCTTATTTTAGGGGATATGCAGCAAATACTTCTCTAGACTCAGGTGTTGACCAGGTGATAAAGTCAATGGTAATGGCCACCACTCCCTCATTAACGTATGGGAAAAATAACCCCCAAAAATTATCGTTTACAAGACACCTGCATGTGTGTGTGTGTGTGTGTGTGTGTGTGTGGTTCGTTGTATCCTGCCCTAGACAGTGTTAATCAATACCTGAGTTCATTAATTACAGGGATTTCGTCCGTGTCTATACGTGTGATCTGAGGTGTACTACAAAATGATTAGATCAGTTCAGTGTATCGTGTTGTGTTGTGTTGTGTTGTGTTGTGTTGTGTTGTATTGCGTTGTGTTGCAGATGGTAATAAAAATGTATTACTGAGATTTACTACATGAATAATATCTACGTTATGACTTGTTCGGGTGTACTTATGAACAACGGACGTGCGGCGGATAACGGGAGGATAACAGATAACCAACGTATACTGGATGCATAACGGACAACGGAAAACTCAACGGAACTACAATAGACAACGGATGTCTTACGGATAACGTACACCCAATGGACACACACTAGACAACGTAGACACAACATCACAACGGACAACGGGGAAAACTGACTATTGTCTTCTGTCAGGTGAGGTGACGAGAAAAAAGAAGTCAACATAGATATTAATTACATGTCACAGGTACCCGTACACTCCTCCCCACTGACAGGTCGCCCCCTCCCTCCCTCCCTTCCTCATTCACACCACTTAGCACACTAAACCATCCATGAAAACAAACACCGCAAACAGCACCTTAAACAATCACACACAGGAGGGAGGAAGAGGGAGAGAGGAAGAGGGGAGGGGGGGGGGAGGATGCAGGGGTATATTAGAGAGGGGGAGGAGGAGGATGGAGGGAGAGAGGGATCACATAACGAGGTGCATTAATGCCTCCCCCCCTCTTCTCCCCCCTCCCCTTCAGCTGCAGGGGAGGCATTATTGGCGGTAAGGGTTGAGTGAGGGGGTATGGGTGGGGGTCAGGGGATCAGCCCATTGTGAGAACGCCACTTGGCAGCCCCCATGTGAAGGCTGGGTGGCCCTGCTCTAGGATTATGGTCGCTAATCACATTAATGGGTAAGTGATCGGAAACTTACCACCCCTACCCCCTACCCCCTCTATCCCACCCTTCCTTCCGACAACTGCATTCCCATGGTTTTAAAATACGCACTGGGTCTCTTTGTTGCTCTTCCCTCACCCTCCCTTCCCTTCCCCTCCTCTCAATGTTTTGGTTTTGTCATCGTCACCTCTCCCCCCCACCTCCTACACTTTCCTGACGTTCGCTTAGACGTTAAAGTGCATTGTCAAGGTAAGTGAATGCAAGATTTCGTGAGGGTAATATTGTACCGAGTCAACATAGTGTGCTGTGGAGATGAGGCTGAGCTTCTGTCCCAGACGCGCTCTCTCTCTCTCTCTCTCTCTCTCTCTCTCTCTCTCTCTCTCTCTCTCTCTCTCGCTCTCTCTCTGGCACTTTAACCCTTGGCAGCACAGTCTTTGGTGCCAACTGGTATATTTTGTTAACTACCTTGCCACAGCCACACTTATAGCTATTGACAAGCGTTAATGATGACAGGTGTACACAGTAAATGGTCACAGGTGTTAAGGTTCAGGAGAAGGTTGACACTTTCTGCCTCGCTAAATTTCAGAAAAGTTAATGACACTTGCGTGATGGCCGCCCAGACACACGACAGATCAGTGTCATGAAAATCGTACAGCAAAGAGTAATGTTTTTTTTCTGTTTGTTGTAATTTTTGCATCGATTAGGAGACAAGTAAAAAAATTTCCCACAACAACATTGGTGAGGTGGCCGGATGAGGTGGCCGGATGAGGTGGCCGGATGAGGTGGCCGGATGATCCATCTTACATGTTACACCATACAGGAGGTTGGTGCTGCTGCTTCCCGTGCCTAATGTAAACACAGAATGTGACGTCATTGTCATGTAAATACAGACAGCAACTTGTGTGAGTGTGTGTGAGTGTGTGTGTGTGTGTATGTGTGTGTGTGTGTGTGTGTGTGATTTTATTTTTTAACCAAACTCTAAGTAATTTACATGTTATAGAAAGACACTAATAAATTAACATATAAATATAAACATTGATGCTAATTTAACTTTGTCCATCTATACACCTTGAGGTAGAGTAGAGGTGCAGCGGTTAAGTGGGATACAGAACTCGCCGCCTGTCCAAAGAGTCGTTGGTTCGCACCCAGGCACCCTTAGTGTATGGGTACCTCATTGTAGTACGATCTAGTGTAGTACGATCTAGCGTAGTGCCGATCTAGTGTAGTGCCGATCTAGTGTAGTGCCGATCTAGTGTAGTGCCGATCTAGTGTAGTACCGATCTAGTGTATTACCGATCTAGTGTAGTACCGATCTAGTGTAGTACCGATCTAGTGTAGTGCCGATCTAGTGTAATATATCCGCATTGTTAATAAGAAGCCACCACCACAGGTGTTCCGCGGCCCCTTGTAATAAAACAACTGGCTTACAATGTCTATAATTATCAGTTATCGTCAAGCGAGGGGTGCAGGTGTGTCTCCAGCAGCACACCTGTCCACCTGTTACGCTATAATGTACCTTTGTCACGGTATACAAAGACTCGTGTTGTTTAAGAAGTAGATAATTACACCTGACCGGATTTAATTAGAAACAAAGAGTCATATGGGTGAGGCTAGTACAGGTAGGTGTTAATAATGAGTATTACGTAAGATATACCTCTAACTTTGTGGCCCTCCTGCACCGTCAACAAATGTGGCCCTCCTGCACCGTCAGGAAGTGTGGCCCTCCTGCACCGTCAGCAAATGTGGCCCTCCTACACCGTCAGGAAGTGTGGCCCTCCTACACCGTCAGCAAGTGTGGCCCTCCTACACCGTCAGGAAGTGTGGCCCTCCTACACCGTCAGCAAATGTGGCCAAGTTCAACAAACGACCACTTCGATTTCTGCAAAAGTCTGTCATAGACAAGTGAACATCTCTCTCTGATAACCCTGACATTACTTGTGAATGATGACAGATATAAATAAAACCACCAGAGATATTTAACATTTTACCAATAATTTCTACAAAAACTCATGACAAAGTTGATTTTTTTATTATTCTCTGAAATATGTAATTCTTATGTAACCCCCCCCACTATACACAGCTGTTCTACCGGGTTAGTTGTTTCGCATCTTACACCATATGGCTCCCCGGTTAGTCTCTGCCTCCCGATATACTGGTGACTGTTGAGGCCAGCGATACAACCACCTAAATGGACTTTATGTTATCAGTACAAGTAAGGCCGTGAGAGTGGCGGGGGTCGGGGAGGAAGGGGATCTGTTATCACTCTCATCTGAATAACGTCTGCATGTGACCCGTCAGCCTCGCGGGACCACATCACGTCTTTTTCTTTTCGTTTAAAAGCTTGGTATCTGAACTTGACTTTACCGACTTCAGAAAATCAGTGATATTTAGTAGTGAACATAACTGGCGGAGGGTGTTAGTGTGTTAACATCACATATACACCTGGAGGAGAGGTAGAGGTGAGAAGTACACACGCGGGAGGAAGGGGCGGTTCCTGGCGGTGGCGGGCTGACCAGCGGGGCGGCGGCCAAAGAGACACAACACAAATGCATCCACCTTGTTAGTATGCATGATTAGCGGTCCATCAAAGCCTGTCCATTTATCTGATGCGTCTCTTCTCCCTGGAATTTGCATACACTATGTAGGTTGTGTTTGTACAAGTAACGGCTGTGCCTGTCTCCTCTCCTGTCTCCCTCCACAATGCCGTCACCACACACTCCCGCCTTCAGCTGTCAACTGACACAAACACAGAACATATTTTATCACTAATCCCGTGACTGTGTTTTACTGGAAGGCTAAAGTACAGATGAAACAGGAGGGTGTGGTGGTGAGGGAGTGAGGGCCAGGGAGGGTCGTGTTGGGGCCAGGGAGGGGCGTGCTGGGGCCAAGGAGGGTCGTGCTGGGGCCTCGAGGGTGTGCACAGGAAGACGTCGTACAGGATAAAGGGGTTCCCGGCCACGCAAATGCTGCATCAAAACTCGATTGACGTGCAGTGGACTGGAAGAAGAGATGGGGATCCAATACCCCCATTCCCATACACTCTCACCACCTCCTCCCCCCATCACCATCATCACTATCATCACATCATCACCACCACCACCATGCCACTACAAGGAGGTGCCCTCGCTCTGTCTGTCTGTCTCTACTATCCTATTTCCATTTTCATCACTTAAATCCTCATTTCCTTCACTCTTCCCTTCCTCCCTCCTTCCTTCCCTCCCTCACTTCCTTCCTTCCCTAACTTAGCCACTTCCCTCTCAAGGATAATACACCATCTCCTATATCAACCTCACCATTCCACTCTTCTCCATATTCCAATATTTGCTCTTAATCTCGCGTCTTCGGCTCCTTCTCCCCCTCCTCATCTCCTTCCCTACCCCCCTCACCCCTCTCTCCCCCTCCCTCACCCCTTAGACCCCTCCCTCCGACAGGTCAGTGCAAGCACCAGTCATAGTGAGAGAATATATATAATTTCCATATCAAAACGTTGCCTTCCCTCCACTGCTATATACTGTACATACACTGACGCCCAGATGGGATTACACTGCATTTCTCCACCTTCTCCCCACCTCCCCTCCCCATCTCCCTCCCCTCCCCCCAAAAAGGTAGAGGAGAGGGGGGAGGGGGTAGAGGGTGGAGGGGGGATGTTATTAGTTATTCCGGTTAATATATGCAGGTGAGAGAGGGCAGTAGTTGTGATTTATGAGGTACAGATGTCCTATGGAAGAGTCGAGTGGGGGGACCCTATACCCGCCTCATCCCTGATATGTTTCCCAGGGCTTAACTTCCACCTCTCTCTCTCTCTCTCTCTCTTTCTCTCTATCTTCTGCATACAGTCTTTTCCTCGTTGCTTCAATTTTCCTCTCTCTGTTTAGGAGCAGGAGGACAATCATCTGCCATAGGTCATATCAGAGAGCCACGTAGGTCAGGGGAGAGGGAGGGGGAAGGGAGGAGGAAGGGAGGGGGAAGGGGGAGGGGGGAGAGGAAGGGGGAAGGGAGGGGGAAGGGGAAAGAGAGGGGGACAGCCTCACGGGGCCGCTCTGTGCACTACCATCTTATACTTGTTCAATCATCTTACCATCGCCTCCTATGATATCTGCCTCATCCAGTTTCCCTAGAGATTATTCCATATTTCTCTTCCTCCTCCTCCTCCTCTTCTTAATCCTCTTCCTCTTTCCCCTATTCATTTTCCTCCTCCTCCTCCACCTCCATATTTCCTCTTTTCTCTTCCCTTCCTCTCCATCCTCGCTTACGGACGGCACTTCACTAACACTTCCTGCATGACAGTCGATGATGGTGATGGTGGTGGTGGCAGTCGCGGTAGTGAGTGGTGATGATGGTAGTGAGTGATGGTAAATGATGTGACGGTAGTGGTGGTGGTCAATTGGTGGTGATGAGCCCAGTGGTAATTAATTAATTGGTGGTGATCAGTGGTGTGAGAATGAACAGGTGGTGATGATGATCAAAGTGGTGGTGGTGGTGGTGATGAGCGGTGGTGGTAGTGGTGGTGAATTGGTGGTGGTGGTGGTGGTGGTGGTGGTGATGACGGTGTGGTGGTGGTGGTGGTGGTGGCAGTCCTTTGGTGGTGGTGGTGTTGTTGGTAGTGTGGT
This sequence comes from Homarus americanus, assembly GCF_018991925.1. Taxonomy (NCBI): domain Eukaryota; kingdom Metazoa; phylum Arthropoda; class Malacostraca; order Decapoda; family Nephropidae; genus Homarus; species Homarus americanus. The sequence continues at coordinate 1,275,289 of NW_024726235.1, read as the reverse complement.
GGTGGTGGTGATGTGGTGGTAGTGGTGTTGGTGGTGGTGGTGGTGGTGGTGGTGGTGATGGTTGATGGTGTTGACCCGTGGTGGTGGTGGTAATTAATTGGTGGTGGTGGTGGTGGTGGTGGTGATGGTGATGACGGTAGTGGTAGTGGTGGTGGTGTCCCCGACTATAGCGCCATATAACCCTTCTCTACATAGCCGCTCATTTGCATACTGACAATTCGACAAGTTAAGATGGTGAACCGCCATAACTGCAACCGTTACCGCGCCCTGGCCCTACACCTACCACCATCACCACCACCACTACCACTGCTACCACTACTACCACCATTTATTCGTCATCTCTAAACATCTTACTTTTATCGCCGCCAAGTTCTGTACTAAGTGGTGAGCGTGTGGGCGTGTAGGTGGGTGGGTGTGTAGATGGTGGGTTTGTGGGTGTAGATGGTGGGTGGGTGTGTTGTAGAGGGTGTAGGTGGTGGGAGTGGGCAAGTGAGTTCGTGGGTTAGGCGACAGTGGACAGCTAAAAAGAGTGGGGGTGGAGAGACGGCCGAGTGAGTGAGTGGGCGCGGTGAGGGGTGACAGGCTAGGGAGTGGGCGGTTGAGCGGGCGGGCGGGCGGGCGGCTGTGTGGGTAGAGGTTGGATTGGTAGGAGGTTGGGTTGGTGGGTGGGTGGGTGGGTGGTGGTCACAGGCAGGAAATTTAGGCCTACAAGAGTTCGCTCGTTTCAACCCATAAAGAACAAATTTACATATGCTTAATTAGTCACGGAGAAAGACGACCCCCTCACTCCTAAAAAACGACGCCCTCATTCCTACAAGACGACCCCCTCACTCCTATAAAACGACGCCCTCACTCCTGGGGCAAACCCCTCCTCCCTGTAAAACGACATATACTTTCCTAAAAGCAAACCCTTCCACTTCTACAAAAACGACCCCGTCCTCCTACAAAACAGCCCTTCCTCCCACAACATTGACCCCTTCACTCCTGCAAAACAGCCCCGACATCACTCCACAAAACATTGACCCTTCACTCCTACAAAACGACCCCGACCCCTTCACTCCCACAAAACGACCCCGACCCCTTCACTCCTACAAAACGACCCCGACCCCTTCACTCCCACAAAACGCCCCCGACCCCTCCACTCCTTCAAACACCGCGCCGCCACGACCACAGGCAAGTCTAGAGGCTTATGGAAATATCTTTAACGTTAAATAAAAACCTCCTAAAGTCAAGAAATAAAAAGCCTTACTTTCTGGATCTACGGAAGATTTGAATAACCTGTCATAGTCAAGATACAAACACCGCCTCCCATGAAGTGTAAACCAGTAATAAACACGGCATGATTCTTGGGTCGGTCACAGCGAGCAATATATCTCATCAAATACTAAATTACTATAACATACCTTTCTCCTAGAGTGAGTCTGTATCAGTATTTGACGCCATCTTGATTGTTATTTACCTGAAAAAAAAATATATACCTGTAGAATATGTGAATAAATTAATGGAAAATATTGGGTCTTATTTTAAAGAGAAACAAAGTACACCTGAGCAACACCTGAACAACACCTGAACAGATGTAATCAGAACTAATAACACAGGTAAGAATGTCAGGAGCCAGGTCACAGATGTATACATACCTCCTACACCACACACTATAAATTTACATCGATAAAATTTCAAAAAGTTTCTCGGGAAGTTTTCTTCTCAAAGGAACTAAAAATCGGGGATATTGATTCATATGCAAATTAGTAATAGTAGGAGTCGGCAGCTCAGAGATATACGAGAGACATTATTGAAGTTCGTCTCTTGTCAATTACACTCAATCACAAACACACATACAGACTCACAAACATACACAGGAGGTTAATACATTTGAATACATGATTATATACACATCCTAATATGTATATAGAGTTAGTAAAGTTAAATCAGGGTTATGTCATCATGTCTGTTTCAGGATAACGACCATAGCTAATTGGCCGACTCCCTGGTGCTGAGGATATCTTTAATTCATCCTTCAGTGCTCTCCTCTGGCTAAGGATCCTATACAAGAGACATTCCTCTCCTAACAGCTTACAACACTTCCTGTACTACACACCAGGATATACTGCCTGGCTCGGTCCTTTCCATGTTCCATAATCTACTGCACCTCCAGATGATGTCATTCTGGAGGCCAGCCATTACCTCTCCTCCAGGTGATAAAATATGACGATGTAAGGAGTGAGTATGTTCTCTTCTTAACAGACTTCAAGTTCCGTGTGTGTGTGTGTGTGTGTGTGTGTGTGTGTGTGCGAGAGCCTGTGACAGGTGAGTAGAGTGGCGTGCACCTGTCAACAAGGCACAGTTGGTGAAGGAAGGAGAGGAGAGGGGCCGATGGGAAGGGAGGGGCGTGGCAGGGGAGGGGCTGATGGGAGAGGGAGGGCTGATGGGAGGAAGGGGCTGATGGGAGGGAGTAGGGGGCTGATGGGAGGGGGAAGGGGAGGACTGATGGGAAAGGCTGATGGGAGGGAGAGGGGGCTGATGGGAGGGGAAGGGGGCTGATGGGAGGGGAAGGGGCTGATGGGGTGCTGGCCAGGCCTCACTACAATCATTACTATGGACGACTTCCGCCGCCCAGCCCCCGACACATCCTACAATGGGCGTAAGTTACTCCCGGTGGCCCCCACAAGTTCGGCCGAGTCCTCATCTGTCATGGAAGGATAATTACAAAGGTTTCGTCGATCTCCCAGAAGGAAATAACTTGGTCTAAATCCCTTCAGGTCCCTTCTGGCGTCGTGAAGGATGCCAGAGGTCAGGGTTGAAACATGTGTTGACTTCACCACTACACACGTGACGAACATAACCTAAGCTAGAGGGGCTAATCTTCAGGTGATCTCATAAATTTAATAATCACTAACCTAATCACCAACGCTGTAATCACACCTTATAATAATCATTTCCGAGGACTTTCACCTAAAACTACCCACATATCATTCTCCGTCTTGCACTAGGGTCAATAAATCATAAACAGATGAACTTAAAACACACCCGCGTTTAATCGTCATTTTATCTTAATATTAAATAATAGTTTCATACAAATTATAACTCAGGTGACCACAGCGTTTCAAGAGCTCCTGTACCTCTGGTCTACCTACAGCAGCGACAGCCCCAGGTCACAAGACGGACAGTAAGCCATTGTTTCTGTCTGATGAGTAGATTACCGTCTTAATGTATAGTACAGCATGTTGGTCGTGTTCTTTATATAAGTTCATAGTCACCGCTGTCCACAATTACCTCTGACACGTTCAATCCTGCAACTCGTAATCTCATACCTACAGCTGATGTCCACACCTACAGCTGATGTCCACACCTACAGCTGGTATGTCCACACCTGGCACGTCCAAGTGAGCAGATAGCAGCATAACAACGAGTGCAGTGAGCGTGGGTGGTATGTCCGCCTTGCTTCACCGCCACAGTATCGAGACATTTCCTGTGTTCCGTTGCTTAAGACATTGTTGAGGTAACTTGAAAGCATTGGCATTTTAGTTTGTGATGGGTTGGGGGAGGGAGGGGAATCTCTCTCTCTCTCTCTCTCTCTCTCTCTCTCTCTCTCTCTCTCTCTCTCTCTCTCTCTCTCTCTCTAGGGCCACGGACTGGACTTGACACAGTGTGAAATTGTAATGAAGTTAGCAGGAGGTGCGGCTGGCAGCTGGCTTCTCGGAGCCACCCAAGTGTTCACCTCACACTATAGTTTACCGCATCTTCCTCGGCCGCTGGTGTTGCTGTGGCTCCTTGGCCGAGATGCTATTGTGGCTCTTTGGCCGAGATGCTATTGTGGCTCTTTGGCCGAGATGCTGTTGTGGCTCCTTGGCCGTGATGGTGTTCTAGGCAGCCTCCCGTGAGTCTAAGGAGGCGTGAATTAGGAAATTCTTCGATACTGTAGGAGGTACGACACACACACACACACACACACACACACATAGCACTTCCAATCGGTAGGGGGGAGACCTGTGTACACTCGTCCACAGGTGAACACGACCAAACCAAACAGTGAAACAGACGTCAAAAGAGGGGGAGGGGGGAACGGGAGGGAGGGAGGGGGGATAACTTCTGTCCACCTGCGTCCTACCGTCTCACAACTATTGAGTATTTACGTGGTGCAACTCGGTCTCCATGGCCTGGTCTCCATGGCGTGGTCTCCATGGCGTGGTAAAACAGTGATAATAACAAAATAATGAAAGAAGGGTTTGACATAGGTGTTGGCAACAATGGGTTGACAGAAGCAGGGTGAAGAGTGCCTTGTTCTGGCTACAATGGCCGTCAGTGGAATAGCAACAAGGAGAATTGAAAGTAGCGAACAATGACACACAATGACCCTGTTCTTCTGTCATTGTTAGATGTATGATGAGTGAGTCTCTCTCTCTCTCTCTCTCTCTGTCTCTCTCTCTCTCTCTCTCTCTCTCTCAAAACGAGGTCTGAATTATGTAGTGGTAAAGAAAGCAAGAATTGGTGACGGTGATAGTGGTGGTGGTAGTGGTGGTGGTGGTAATAGTGATGGGGTGGTGATGGTAGTGGGGATAGTGGTAGTGGTGGTGGTGGTGGTGGTGGTGGTGGTGGTGGTGGTGGTGGTGGTGGTGGTAGTAGGATAGTGGTAGCGGTGGTGGTGGTGGTGGTGGTGGTGGTGGTGGTGGTGGTGGTGATGGTAGTGATGGTGGTGGTGATGTGGTGGGGATAGTGGTAGTGGTGGTGGTGGTGGTGGTGGTGGTGGTGGTGGGTGGTGGTGGTGGTGGTGGTGGTAGTAGTGGTGGTGGTAATAGTGATGGGGTGGTGATGGTAGTAGTGGGGATATGGTGGTGGTGGTGGTGGTGGTGGTGGTGGTGGTGGTGGTAGTAGTGGGGAGTGTGGTGTGGTGGTGGTGGTGGTGGTGGTGGTGGTGGTGGTGGTGGTAGTGATGGTGGTGGTGATGGTAGTAGTGGGGATAGTGGTAGTGGTGGTGGTAGTGGTGGTGGTGGTGGTGGTGGTGGTGGTGGTGGTGGTGGTGGTGGTGGTGTGGTAGTAGTAGTAGTGGTGGTAGTGGTGGTGGCTGGCAGGCCGCCCCACTAGCTAGGCCTAACTCGACCCGCTGTCTCTCAATCGTGATGAGATCCCAGACGCGCTCACCTGCCACGCCCTTGCCCTTCTGCCACCTCTTGCCCATTCATCCACCCTGCGATCCACCTCACCTTGCCACTAACCACCCTGCCACCTACCCTGCCTGCACCCCTCTGCCACCGTTCATCCACCCATTCATCAACCTCAGTGCCTACTAATCCACCCTACCATCCACATCCACCCTACCACCCACTCATCCACCTACCCACTCATCCATCCTACCACCCACTCATCCACCCTGCCACCCACTCATCCATCCTACCACCCACTCATCCATCCTACCACCCACTCATCCATCCTACCACCCACTCATCCCCACCACCACTCATCCATCCTACACCCACTCATCCACTCATCATCCTACCCACCCATCACCCTACCACCCACTCATCCACGCTACCACCCACTCATCCACCCTGCACCCACTCATCCACCCTACCACCCATTCATCCATCCTACCACCCACTCATCCACCTTACTAATCTATCACTCAACCAGTCATCCAGTTAACGATGATATCAAATATACTTAACATATTACTCTGCCGTTTTACCAGTTAACCAGTCAGTCAAACAGTCCACCAGACACCCAAGGACAGTTAACGAGAATCCTAGCTCAGCCTACTCAGCCTACTCAGTCAGCCAGACATCCTACCCCGGCCGACCCCTCCCCAGTGCTTGTAGATAAAAGCTGTGTGTTCCTGCAGTCGTCCTCCCCAAGAAGAGGTTCGCCTCATTATGGCCACGACAGCCCACCGCCGAGGCTGACAGCCCCCCATGACCACTCCACAATGGCAGGTATCTAAATTACTTCACATAAAAAGCATTCCGAGAGATGATGATTATGTGGGGGTCGGCTAGCAGGCCTATGTGAACCACAGCCAAGAACGAGGAGATGGGAGGGTAGGGGACTCTGCCATCACGCCCAGCTATGTCCTGGCTTCCTCCCGCCACCGCCCACATACCGCCGCCTTCATGATGTTCGTGGAAGGGCCGCCCACTGCACACATGTGGTCTAACCTCTGCACCACACACACAGGAAGGTGGTAAAAATGCAATGGTTCAATATAACGAGGTCTCTCTCTCTCTCTCTCTCTCTCTCTCTCTCTCTCTCTCTCTCTCTCTCTCCTGAAGGTAAAGGGTTGAGTCTCGTGCCTGTGTGTGCATCCACCTCTGTTTCACTGTGTTTCGTTTCGTGACTCATCATCCTATATATTTCATCACATAACAGCAATCCACGACAACCTACCCAAGGACGAGTAAAGAATACGAGTGTGTGTGTGTGTGTGTGTGTGTGTGTGTGTGTGTGTGTGTGTGTGTGTACAATAGTGAGATATATATGACAGAACAACACACCCCACCCATCCGAGCAAAGACTACGCTCCCTTCCTTCCTTTCAATCATCTCTAAAAAAATATATATTGTGGAAGTATTAATATTTCTTGTAACACTTACTATATTTACAGTACCTGCTTTTATTGTACCACCAAATCCGTTTTATCGGAAATTATCATGTAAATAAATAAGTAATTACCATTGCAATAAACATAATTCCAACTAGACATAATCCTGACAGCTCTGTCCTCTTGTTCAACCTTATTACTGTACACCCAGGTTGTACTGCTCCATTATACTTATGTTTTTAAATTCCATTCTAATTTATATGTATATGTGTGTTTATGTATGTGTGTGTATATGTATGTATATATATATATATGTATATTATATATATATATATATATATATATATATATATATATATATATATATATATATATATATATATATATATATATATATATATATATGTGTGTGTGTGTGTGTGTGTGTAGGTATGTGTATATGTACGGTATGTATAAATAAATAAATAAAAAAAATGATAAATAATAAAATAAATAAATATTGAAGTGATAACTGTGGTAACACTATGAGATGTTCTTATCACCACCATGCTATTGTACTATTCCAGATGATACTAAATGTTACATAATACTCCTTGAGATAAATGTATAGTATATATCAGGTGCCTCAAAGAGATAGGTTCTCAACTGGCTCAGCCATGTTTGTATTGTTATTATTATCCACTCTGTATCTGTATTTTTCTGGCTAAATAAACTGTTACAATTCAAATTCAACTGTTACAGTGCAGTGTGTTGGTGGGTGTAGTGGTGGAGGTGGTGGTTATGGTAACTGCGGCCATCAGGGTGTGAAGGGCACCACACAGATCACCATAATCACCACGTATCAACCACCACTCCATCAACATCAATCACAACCTCTATATTCTTCCAGTTGTCTCTAACACACAACACCTCAGGAAACTACCATGTAAATAACACCATAAAATCCAACGAAAGGAACTATAAATAATCGTAGATTAAGAATTTCACCTAAGATAATAGTTACGTTTAGGTGCCTAGCCGCCTTCTTTTGTTTTGTTTCGTAAATTGGCGACTATAGGATGCAAGGAGGAAGGAGAGGAGGAGGAAGGAGAAGGAAGAGAGAGAGGAAGGAGGATGAGGAGGAAGGAGAAGGAAGAGAGAGAGGAAGGGGAGGAGGGGAGGTAAAGGACTTAGCTGAGTGTGCCTCCGTGAAATATAATTATTATGAGAGGCGTAACATTACTGCAGCGGCTGGTTGTGGGCGCTGACCCTCCTCCTCCTTCACCTCTACTGTCTCCCTCCCAGTGTGTGTGTGTGTGTGTGTGTGTATCAAGCGTCGGTGGTACATATCTTCAAATATTCAGGAACAGGAAACACACATATAATTTTACATATTATAGATAAATTGTACACTGAATGAATATTAAGAAATGCCCCTATACCACACCTAGCCCACAGTGCCCAAACACCACACCCAGCCCACAGTACCCAAACACCACACCCAGCCCACAGTACCCCAACACCACACCCAGCCCACAGTACCCCAACACCACACCCAGCCCACAGTACCCCAACACCACACACAGCCCACAATGCCCAAACACCACACCCAGCCCACAGTGCCCAAACACCACACCCAGCCCACAGTATCCCAACACCACACACAGCCCACAGTATCCCAACACCACACAGCCCACAATGCCCAAACACCACACCCAGCCCACAGTGCCCAAACACACACCCAGCCCACAGTATCCCACCACACACAGCCACAGTATCCCAACAACACAGCAAACCCAGCCACAGTAAACCACCCCACCCGTCCCAACACCACACACAGCCCAAATGCCCAAACACCACACCCAGCCCACAGCCCAACACCACACCCAGCCCACAGTACCCCAACACACACCCAGCAAGACAACACACACACAGCCCAACCCCAGCCAACACCCAGCCCACAGTCCCCAACCACACCAGCCAGTCCAACACCACACACAGCCCACAGTACCCCACACACAGCCCACAGTACCCCAACACCACACCCAGCCCACAGTACCCCAACACCACACACAGCCCACAGTACCCCCAACACCACACCCAGCCCACAGATGACAGCAGTAATCCATCTGGGAGCACACATGACTTACATAAATGGTTGCCAACAGTTCATCAGTGAGGGAGAAACTGGCTTTGCATATGGGTCCAATTTTTCGACGAACTTTGTTATGGTAAAACTTAAAGTGTTGTTCCTAGGCTCGTGTGTGTGTGTGTGTCTCCCGTAGCTGCAAATATGTTCTCGGTAATAACAAGTCGACGTTTAACACAACACACGAGAAGAACACAGGAGTTTCCTTTTCAGTACTGACGGTGACATCCAGACCTTCTCAAGTGGACGAAGAATCACAGAGTCGATCACTGACACGATGTAAGAGCTAACGTCCTACGCGAGAGAATTCCATATGATTAAACAACACAATCTGCCCCGCGCTCACCAGCTGGACGTTAGACCCGGAAGAACGTGTCAGCCGCCAGTGTACCCCGTCTGCACACCGTATTTCAGCTTAAGGTAAGAATGACTGTGTTTTAGCTCGCAAGATTATGTGTACGTAACCCTTTACATGGTTCTTAGCCTCTCTGTTGTGTACTGGGTAAACAAAAGGCTGTAAGTAGAAAAAAGAAGAGAGAGGTTTTACGGGTCGTTGTGTACATTACTTCCACCCACATGGAGGACGACTCCCCATGCCGTAATATGCTGGGCAGGTACGGAGGAGGAGGAGGGAGGTTACTTTAGGCCACCTACCTCTTTCCTAGCCCACTCTGATACGCCGACCAGCTGTGCCTCCAAAAAAAGGGCAGCTGGGTCATCCTGAGTGTAGCCTGCCGTTGATGCTGCCCCTACTACATCAAACGCCCGACCTCCAGGCTCAGGACTGCCTACGTCTACAACAGTGACTACGAGCTACAGTCTCCGCGGGGCTCGGGGTGGTGATAGCCATAGGACGCATAAACACACACACAAAAAATTTCTATCTCTGTGGTTGAGTGGAAGTGACCAAGAGTGTGTCAGAACCACTCTAACGGCCAACAGTGGTAAGACACCCACCATTAAAGAACACCGTTAGCGGCTATACGGTTTGAGTGAACAAACAGCACATAATTGACTGCACTTGTAACATTCTTCCTGCAGTCACACACACACACACACACACACACACACTACCTCTACTTGTACTAGAGTGCATGGTGGTGGTCAAACAGGTAAACAAGTAAACAGGGGAAAATATCGTAAACAACCTGAATAGACAATAGGCCTGGTAGCCCCTCTTATAGCCAGTGCTCCCTTGTAAACTGTATACCCAGGTAAAAAAAAGTTCTATAAGGTAAACAGCCCCAGGTAAACCGGAAACAATAGAAAGGAGTATATATGTAAACCACCGACCTCTGTGACAAACCAACAGGTGGGGGTTTAACCTAACCTAACCTAACCTAACCAACGGGAGAGGTTTAACGAGCCTCCAGTCTGCCAGAAGGTGACCGTCTTCCTCACATCGTGCGCCCAAAAGATAATTAATCTGACCACGACTATGTATGGCTGGTGAGGGTGTATGACTAGTGAGGGTGTATGACTAGTGAGGTGTATGACTAGTGAGGGTGTATGGCTGGTGAGGGGTAATGCTGGTGAGGGTGTATGGCTGGTGAGGGTGTATGGCTGGTGAGGTGTATGACTAGTGAGGGTGTGGCTGGAGGTGTATGACTAGTGAGGGTGAATGACTAGTGAGGTGTATGACTAGTGAGGGTGTATGACTAGGTGAGGGTGTATGACTAGTGAGGGTGTATGGCTGGTGAGGGTGTATGACTAGTGAGGGTGTAATGACTAGTGAGGTGTATGACTATGAGGGTATGACTAGTGAGGGTGTATGACTAGTGAGGGTGTATGACTGGTGAGGGTGTATGGCTGGTGAGGGTGTATGGCTGGTGGAGGGTGTGGCAAGAGTGTATGGCTGGTGAGGTGTATGACTAGTGAGGGTGTATGACTGGTGAGGGTGTATGACTGGAGGGTGTATGGCTGGTGAGGGTGTATGACTAGTGAGGGTGTATGACTAGTGAGGGTGTATGGTGGTGAGGGTGATGACTAGTGAGGGTGTATGGCTGGTGAGGGTGTATGACTGGTGAGGGTATGACTAGTGAGGGTATGACTAGTGAGGTGTATGGCTGGTGAGGTGTATGGCTGGTGAGGGTATGACTAGTGAGGGTTATGACTAGTGAGGGTGTATGACTAGTGGAGGGTGTATGGCTGGTGAGGGTGTATGACTAGTGAGGGTGTATGACTAGTGAGGGTGTATGACTAGTGAGGTGAATGACTAGTGAGGGTGTATGGCTGGTGAGGGTGTATGACTAGTGAGGGGTGTGTATGGCTGGTGAGGGTGTATGGCTGGTGAGGGTGTATGGCTGGTGAGGGTGTATGGCTGTGAGGGTGTATGACTAGTGAGGGTGTATGACTAGTGAGGGTGTAGACTAGTGAGGGTGTATGACAGGAGGGTATGACTAGTGAGGGTGTGTATGACTAGGTGAGGGTGTATGGCTGGTGAGGGTGTATGACTAGTGAGGGTGTATGACTGGTGAGGGTGTATGACTAGTGAGGTGTATGGCTGGTGAGGTGTATACTGGTGAGGGTATGGCTGGTGAGGGTGTATGACTAGTGAGGGTGTATGACTAGTGAGGGTGTATGCTGGTGAGGGTGTATGGCTGGTGAGGGTGTATGGCTGGTGGGGGTGTATGACTAGTGAGGGTGTATGACTAGTGAGGGTGTATGGCTGGTGAGGGTATGGCTGGTTTTGTGTGTTTTTTATACATAATCTTTTTCTGTGTGCGCGTGTGAGTAAAAACATTAAGCAGGGGTGTATATATCATACTCACACACACACACACACACACACAGCACAGAGAGAGAGAGAGAGAGAGAGAGAGAGAGAGAGACTTCCTGAGTTGACTGGTGCTAACCCTCCTGATGTGGCTCCTCCGCACCCTCTTCTTAAAACACTGCCGGTGGGGAGGTGCAGTTCTGATTTATGGAGGAAGTAACAGGGGAGAAGGGAAAGGAAGAGAGGTGGGATAAGAGGAACTACACTTGTGGAACAGGAAGACGGTGGGTGGGTGGGGTGGGTGGGTGTAGTGGGGTGGGTGGGTGGGGTGGGTGTAGTGGGATGGGTGGGTCGATAATACAGTGTGGTGTTTTTGAGTGATTTAAAGATCATTTACCTGACCGTATATACATGGAGAGGATATATGAAACCTCGAGGGATATATACACGAGTACTAATCCTATATGGGAGGGGATATACCAAGGAAGAGAGTGCCAGTGCCAGAAGGGAGAAGGGGAGGGGTAGTGGTAGGGGAGGTAGGAGGAACAGCGGTGGAGCCAGACAATGCAGTGTGACACATTGGCTGGGTATTTCCGGTGGGGCGGCCTCTTCCCTCCTATAGCCTGCACCAGTCCCTCCTCCTCCTTGCTTTACTCTCTCTCTCTCTCCCCACCTTTGTTCCTCGTTGTCTCCCACTCCTCATCTTTATAAATGGATTCTTTTGACGTCAGTTTTTGTAAGACAGAAGATAAAGTGAGACTCACCTTCCTGGAATATTATCTTCAGTGTCCTCGCTTAGTATTTCCTAGAGGTGTGTGTGTGTGTGTGTGTGTGTGTGTGTGTGTGTGTGTGTGTGTGTGTGTGTGTGTGTGTGTGGGTGTGTGTGTGTGTGTGTGTGTGTGTAATAATAATAATTAACGGTTTATTGAAAGAGCTTGGCAGCCAGAAGGCTGAAAATATACAGTTACATATTTGGGGAATGGGTTACGAATTACAAATAATATACAAGTAACATAAGTGATACAAATAAGACATATAATAACTAGATGGGGAAAAGCTCAAACTACAGTGCATTTCAACATAGTGACAGTGCAAGGAGTAGTGTTTACTGGGAGTGAATACACTGGTTTATTACAAGTTATTGATAATTTTTACAATGGTTGGGACTGGGCTGTTCTTATAGCGATCAGTTCGTGCACGTATGGGCTGGATGCGGTTGTGGTGTCGAACAGCAATTCTCGGGCTAGGGATCTCAGGTGGTAGTAGGAGCCGGTGTCGAGGATGGTGCAGAAGCTTCTACCAAATTTGCAGATGAGGTCGTGGTGATGGTCAGTGAGAGTCGAAAGGGTCAGTGTGTTGAGCGTTTCTTGATATGTGGAGTAGGAAGGAGAGAATAATCTTGCATGCCCTCTTTTTGCACTTTTTCTAGGTGTTTACGTTGTGTGGCATTTAGGGAGGAAGACCAGGTAGGAGAGGCATAGGTGAGCTTGGGAAGTATGAATGTTGTGTAAACACTGAGGAGCTCGGGTGCAGGAACTCCGAGGGACTTGAGTCGGCGGAGGTGGAGACGGAAACAAGGAGGATTTGACAACTTCACTGTGTGTGTGTGTGTGTGTGTGTGTGTGTGTGTGTGATTATTTCTTGCTTTGTCTCAGTTTAATTAATATTAGCGACGTGTAGGATTCATGTGAGTAAGTGTCGTGAACGCTGCACGTGGAGGAGTCATGCACGGTGCACGTGGAGGAGTCATGCACGGTGCATATCGAGTAATAAGTTGCATGATTCACTGCTCAGTCCTCCGCTCTTAACTTCGTACCCAAGCACGCACACCCCGCCACCTTCTCGTGTGCACAAATATGCATAATCGTATGTACACTTTCAGGTGTACACATCATACACATACACGTCATACACATACACGTCATCAAGAGGCCTGGGAATTGCCAATTTTTTTAAGGATTTGAAAAATTTAGGTCAAAGATCCCCAGCACACGACAGGCCCCTTCTCCCCCCTCCCTAAATTTTGTCATCAAAGCTACACGACTCTCAAACAGGAACCTGGCCTGACCTGACCTGAGCCACCTAAAACCAGAAAATCCAGACCAGCCGGGATAATCTGAGGCGTGGATTAAGACTCACACCAGGTGGACCTGTCGCCTCGCACATGACAAATAATACACCAGGTTCAACCCCTCCAAGGCGTAGGAAACACGACAAGGAGGGACACAAACTAATGTATAGAAATAATGCCTTGGCCTCCTCTCTCTCCTACCACACACACACACACTCACCTCAAGACATAAGCGCAATCGAGTGTCACCAATACATAAACTAGCCAATTAGCCAGTCAGGACATAACTAACCAAGAGGCCATTAAACCACGGGATACCGTCATTATAAAGATCAGAGAATTAATTCGTCACCGATTTAAATGGTCAATGTTACCTTGTTGGTATTATGGCGAGAACCCATTAGTGGAGGTCACATAATGAGGGGTTGTGGACCGGGTCTGTTAATCACCATGCAAGATCACTGTCTCCTATTGGCTGCCATTACATCACTAATTACCTATTTTGCAGAGAGAGAGAGAGAGAGAGAGAGAGAGAGAGAGAGAGAGTAAAAGACAGATACAAAGAGAGACAAATACAGACAGACAGACAGACAGACAGACAGACAGACAGACAGACAGACAGGGGAACTTGGAATTTCAATACAGCTAAACTCATATACACGTCATTCTGATCTGCTTCCACCAGTATATGACAAACACTCACACTATTACTACATCCACTTACCTGTGTTATGTAGTACAGGTGTAATGGGAACTAAGATCTGATAGAGCCTTATTAAGTAGACCAGATTTTTAGGGAATATTACAAGCCTTTTATCAGGTATCGTGTGTGTGTGTGCGTGAGATTCAACTTTACACACACACACACACACACACACACACACACACACACACACACACACACACACACACACACACACACACCTTTACTAATACAAATATTAAATAAAACCAATGTAGCCACCTTTTGAGATATTATTAATCTTAAGTTAATGTATCTTTGTTAGTCTGTTAATGGAATATACCTGTCTGGTCACCTGCTTACCTGTATAGTCACCTGTCTACCTGTCCTACCCCCTCCCCCCCTCCCCCACCTGCTATTGAGAATGACGTGATCTTCTCTATCCTGTGTTAATTGACGGGACTGTTGACAATATGATGACGGGTTGTTACTCTTGTACTGACCTCGCTACAAGTTTCAGGTAAGTCGATGCGATCTTTTCAACCATAAGAGTTCTTGATAAAAAGTTCCTCTTCAATAAACTAGTACCTGTATATGAACAAAAAATAATACACATATACTCTATTAAAGTGTACAGGAATGGTGGTAGGTGGTGGTAGTGTAGCGGTGGTAGTGTGGTGGTGGTAGGTAGTGTGGTGGTAGTGGTGGTGGTAGTGTGGTGTGTGTATAGTGCGGTGAGTGAAGAGGTGTAGTGATAGTAGTGGTAGACAGTGATTGAATTGTGGTAGGTGGTAGTGGTAGATGGTGATTGAATTGTGGTTGACGTGACAGTATTAGTAATCAATCACACACAACTAAACCTAACATGCATTTAGACAAAATAAAATACTCTTCATTCACACGGACCTATCACCCTAGCTACCACACACACACACACACACACACACACACACACAAACACACACACACACACACACTTCTCGAAAAGGTACATACATACATACATACATACAAGAATAAAGTAACGTGGCAGTACCTGTGTTTTTTTAGTATCAGGTAATTGGACTAATAATGTACAATTACCTGTACTTAAGTGAGAGTTTAAAGTACGACACCAAAGAAAATAACAAACTAGAATAAAAATTTATTAAAGAAATGTCATAAAATTCCTATCGCAAAATTACACGATGGGGGCGGAGGAGAGGGGAGGGGTGGAGGGGCGGTTGAGAGGGTTGGGGTACAGACGCCACCTCATATACCAATGTATAATTCTCCCACCCCTAATAAGTCCGCAACACAACCCTCCAAGAACAACAATATAACCCTGATTTATCAAGATATTGAGATAATTGTTCTGATCGACGATACCTGCCACAGCACACGGCGCTCACCTGCGGCTATCATCCTCGTAATGCCGCCGGGAGTGCTAAGGCCGTGTTGAAGTACCATGATGATGTTTTGGTTCAGAAATCAATCTCGTGTTGCTTAAATTTTTATTTACGATTGTGGTGTAGGTCAGGTGTGTGGTGGTGTAGGTCAGGTGTGATGTGTGTTGATACACTTGATCAATACGTCATCACAACACCTGCCATACAGAACCCGCAGGTGAACGTGACTTACCTGGCCACACTGGTAATAGCTTAACCACACGTCTGAGCCCGACTCTTCTTTCACCTTCCATCACTTAGAATGATCTGATGGACTTCCCTGGGTTCCTCTGAACGGCTGTTGGAGAGTAGACAGACTAAATCACTCGCCTTCCGCCACACTACGAAATCTTCTGGACATCGATACAGCCAAATACCCGGATCCACACTGATCTTGGTCACAACTGAAGAACAGCCTTCATGGTCCCCTGCAAGGTCTTTTACACAGTCATGATGGGCACCTTTTGACACTGTTAGGTACGATGGATTTATTTATTTATTTTCTGGTGACATGGGTCGCCTGTAGTGTGAGTGACTTGTGTAGTCCACCAACCCGAAGTTCAGATGCACAGGTAAATCATCAGGTGAGTCGATGTGAATGCTCGGCGATCTTCTTTGAAATATTTGTAACTCTGCAAAATATACAACGGTATATTCGTACTCACATGCAACCCAAGCATTGCCACTCACTGCCCGCTCCTCCCTCTCACCCTACCACTCACTGCCCCATCATGCACCCCCACACTCGCTCCGGGCCCCACTCTAGCATATACACACAAGCACATTCTGGCCGAGGGGAAGGGAAGGGAGGGGAGGGGAGCAATGATACTCTAACGAGGAATAGGAAGAGTGGAGGGAGGGGGGAGGGGGAGTGGCAAAACACAGGGGGCAGATGGGATGGATAAGTAAGCAGGGAAGGAGAGGTCAAGTAGCCAACGTACTAATCTGAATCTATATATACCTGTTGAGTACTAGCACCGACTTCCCCGCTTGAGTGACAGTGTATAGAGTGGCGCCTACCGTGTGTGTGTGTGTGTGTGTGTGTGTGTGTGTGTGTGTGTGTGTGTGTGTGTGTGTGTCCACCACATTAATACTTTATATCTTAACTAGGGCCTTAAGGTAAAATAACAGGAATCCCCTCACTTTTAAACACCATATTTGAACAAATAATTACAAAAACGGGGAAGGACGAGGGTGGAGGTACAGTTTAGTGTCACTACTACAGTATCACACCCAATTATGAATCTAATTAACCTACACACACACACACACACACACACACACACACACACACACACACACACACACACACACACACACACGCGCGCGCGCGCGCGCGCATACAAAGAGTGTGTATGATACAGTCCACATGTGCATTAATATGTGTGTGTATGTGTGTGTGTACGTGAATATGCATAGTGATGAGTTATGTTGAGTAGTCATGAACACTCACTCACTCACTCACTGCTATTAAAAAGCTTGGCATCGTTCAAAGTACTCATATCCACCCCCCCCCTCCCTCCCTCCCTAACCATGCCATTATACTATTGAGTGTTAATGAAAAATCTTAACAGCATTCCCGTCATTTTTTTCTACATTCTGGGCCTCTTGTCTCGCCCCCATCCCTCCTCTCACACCAGCACAACAACCTCCTCTGTGATCTTGTTTTACATTGGTATTTTCCTCTCAATATATATTTCCTTATTTGCATACCGAGGACAAACCTGACTTATTTGTCCTCGGTCATGTCAAGTAAGGATAAACTTAAGGAGTGAGTGATCAAGTTTAAGATGACCCAAGTTACTCCTCGATTCCTACACAACACACATAGTTCGTCTCTGGACAAAGGGGTGACTAAATCCACCCCCTCTCTCTCTCCCTACGTTAAATTACTCTTTTTTTTTAATATCACTCTCTAAGATTTTTTTTAAGTGCACGGCAGTTAATTTTTTGGGTTATGATCATAAAGTTTATTGAAATGTCCCCACTTGCGCCGAGCCCTCAATCTGCATAAGTGAAATGCGTCGAGTAAGGCAGCAACTGGTGGTGGTGAGTGGTGTTGAGTGGTGTATGTGCCTCTCTTATATCTAGCAACACAAGCAAAACAATATAGAAAAAACGAGAAAAAATATAGATATAACTAAAATATTTGTGATAATGTGGCACAATAGTTTAATAGGTATTTACTAACACTATGTAAAGGTATAAGGTGTGGTACAGGTATAAGGTGTGGTACAGGTATAAGGTGTGGTACAGGTATAAGGTGTGGTACAGGTATAAGGTGTGGTACAGGTATAAGGTGTGGTACAGGTATAAGGTGTGGTACAGGTATAAGGTGTGGAACAGGTATACAAGGTGTGGTACAGGTATACAAGGTGACGAAATGTTTCTACCCAAACAAGTAGGTCGGTCACCAGGCAACAGTTTACCAACTACCTACGACACGCCACCTACCACCACCACTACCACCAATACCATCACCACCCCCCACCACCACTAGCCCCCCACTACCACCATCATCACTACTCACACTCACACACACACACTGCCTCTACTTCTATTTCCTTGTACTGTTACAATATTCATCACACCGGCTTTTCTATCCTTTTCTTCGCCCGTCCGCGTTCACCCTCTGTCACCAGAATACGTTAGGTTAGGTTAGGTTTTTGATGGAGAAAGAGATAATATTTGAGTTTTCTTCATTACTCTGCAATACACACACACACACACACACACACACACACACACACACACACACACACACACACACACACACACACACACACACACACACACACACACACACACACACACACACACACACACACACACACACACACACACACACACACACACACACACACACACACACACACACACACACACACACACACACACACACACACACACACACACACACACACACACACACACACACACACACACACACACACACACACACACACACACACACACACACACACACACACACACACACACACACACACACACACACACACACACACACACACACACACACACACACACACACACACACACACACACACACACACACACACACACACACACACACACACACACACACACACACACACACACACACACACACACACACACACACACACACACACACACACACACACACACACACACACACACACACACACATTTTAGCCTTTCTGATACTCATTCGCTTTAAAATTCAGGTACACCAACAGAGCCAAAAAATGAATGTCATAACAGAGCCAAATAGTGCCACACACGCACCTGTCAGCCAATAAAGTGCGTGACATGCACGACCTTGTATACACATGGCACAGTGCCAGATAGAAGCTACGTGAAAAAAAAGTAATTTAACCGTCTTATGTGTGTATGTATGTACAATAATTCCACTGTTATATCGTTACAAAGACCCCCACCTCACACCAGATGAACGATAGCTACACCGTCACCCGGGCGATCACGGCAACAGCGGCAGTCAAGCTTGCTGTGGTGATCACTATAATACACATCTTCAAACCACGGCCCGTGATGATGACGTCAAGACACAGACAGACAGACAGACAGACAGACAGACTAATTACCCACCCCCCAACACCCATGGAAACTTATAATACATCAAATTTCCCCTACAAAGAAATAGTTGGTCACATGTTTGGATGAACGGGGCGGGAGCGTGAGGCAGGGCTTGGGGGGGTTAACCTACAGTGCAGCAACATCTACGGAAGTATTAAAGTGTTGTATCCACTGGGAAAACTGAAATGAATTCATAAGTTCAATACGACACTGCAATTTGGCACTTTGACATGTTATACAACTTGGCCCTATACAACCTGGCACTCTGGTGTATATTTTGAGCATTAACCATACTATCAATAGACTCTCTAACAACTCAACAACACAACAGAAAATTACAACATAACAAAAAATACAACGATAAAAACAAACAAAAGATTACAATAATATGTCAACTGGACGAAATGTTTCCCCGGATTAAGAGACTCTCACACGGTCAGGCTTTCCGGAACCAGATCACCATTTCCCCTCCTTCCTCCTCATCCTACGCCTTCCCCCTTCTCCTCCACCTATGCCCTCCTCCTACACCTTCCCCCTCCTCATCCTCCTGCCCCCCCTCCATCGTCCCCCCCCCTCCTCCTCCTACGCCCTCAAGACGACTCCCGAGCCCATACTCTCCCTTCCCTCTATCCCCTCACCTCTTCTCCACAGCGGTAGGTCGATAAGCTGCACCTCCTTCCTCCTCTCCCCCCTCCTCCTCCCCTCCTCCTGCCGCTGCCACTACTGCGTCCAGCTGGCCTTCAGTGTTGGCCGCCAGGTGCTCCTCACGCCCTCAATCCTTGTGGTAAATACAGATAGATAGAGAGATAGATAGATAATCCCTTTAAGCAGTGACAGGTGGTGAAAATGGCAGTGGTTCCAAAAAAATAATGGCAGGTAGTTTGAGGAAAATATATTTACTTAGTATAGATAAGGACAGATGGAAGAGAACAAAGACACATATTCCTGGGTCATAGAGGACAATCAGGGAACTTTTCCTGAAGAAGAGTGAATCATAGTCAGGAGGACAGAGGGGAGTTATGGGTGACTCCTGTTATGGTAAGGACGAGTGACGTCACCTACACCACTGACGTAACACACACACACACACATCCCGACACCGGCTCCTACTACCACCTGAGATCCCTTGTCCGAGAATTGCTGTTCGACACCACAACCGCATCCAGCCCATACGTGCACGAACTGATCGCTATAAGAACAGCCCAGTCCCAACCATTGTAAAAATTATCAATAACTTGTAATAAATCAGTGTATTCACTCCCGGTAAACACTGCTCCTTACACTGTCACTATGTTGAAATGAACTGTAGTTTGAGCTTTTCCCCATCTAGTTATTATATGTCTTATTTGTGTCACTTATGTTACCTGTATATTATTTGTAATTCGTAACCCATTCCCCCAAATGTAACTGTATATTTTCCTTCTTCTGACTGCCAAGCTCTTTCAATAAACCGTTAATTATTATTATTATTATTACACACATATGCACACGGTCTTTTCCACTCTGTTCGTGTCAAAGAGTGCAGTCCACTTGTGTATATTGTGTTTGTGTAAGAGAGAGAGAGAGAGAGAGAGAGAGACACTCACATTGCTAATGTTGCATCGTAGTTGTTCATTATCACTGCGGGTGGCCACCGTCATGTGATCCCTCTCCCTACCCTAGTCTTGCCCTAGTGCCTCCCCTCATCTCCATATTTCTGCCCTACCTCCTACCTAATTCTTAACAACCCTCTCCCCTTCCCTCAACCCCCTCCCTTGCCTTCCCCGAGCAGCAGGAGGTAGGGTGACACACACACACACACACACACACACACACACACACACACACACACACACACACACACACACACTAGGCGGATCATCATTGTATGCAGTCATTGGCATCCTGGTGTGTACTGTCCTGGGGCTGTACTCTAATGTGTGTGTGTGTGTGTGTGTGTGTGTATGTGTGTGTGTGTGTTCGTCACAAACTGTTGCTCGCTCCTCCACACACCTCAATAACCTCCCTAGTAAAGGTAACCACTCCAGCAAGGCTATTACTGAGGTTACCTGGAGTACACCTGTCAAGAGATCTCATCAGTGTCAAAAACGTTAAAGTTAATTGTTGTCCACTAAATATAATATACACTCATCCTTATATATACACAGAATATACATATGTATACGATATATATCACTCTCGTTTTTAACTTATCTAAGAAAAATATAGTTATTATTGAAGCACAGGTATACATTAGTAATTAACTTTTATAAACAGTCAATAACAAGAATCTTTGATTAGGTTAGGTTAGGTACTAGAGCTCTCCCTGTTGACGAGATGTTTCCCAGTCAAGACAATGTTATGTTTCTTAATCACCTGCCATGACTGACAGTGTCTTGAAGAGTCAACCCGAGCTGACGTTTACCACATGGTGTGATGGGAAGGGGGCGTTTAGGGGGAGAGGGGTTATGGTTCACACAGATGGGGATAGAGGGAGGGGGATAGAGGGAGGGGGATGAGGGTGGGGGAGAAAGAGGAGAGGGGGGTGAGGGGGGTGTAAGGGATGAGGGTCGGGGTATACATGTATGGGCCAACACAACAGGGATGTGGCGGGTCAGTACAACCCTTTCTTCACCCATTTCCCCACCTCCCCCTCCCCCTCCTCTCCTCCTCCTCCTCCTCTCTTCCCCTCCTCCTCTTCCTCTTCTTCTCCCGCCTCGTCATCCCTAACCCTCCTCCCCCCCCCCACGCCATCCCTCCCCACTACCTAGCAATCACCATCACGGAGCCTTGCCCTTGGCTCTCAAAGGACACCAGCACACACGACCAACACACTAACTTGAAAAAACGAGAGAATGAAGAACGAGATCGTATCCAAAGCAGCTTCGTGACCGAGGCCCGTCATGTAGTAGGTCTTGGTGTGGTGGGGAGACAGGGGGCGCTGGCTGCTTCACTCACGGGAATTAAGTACTAACCGACTCCTGTAGACGGTTGTGAGCAGCAGGCGGCGTGGAGGAGTGTAATAATGAACGTTATATGGGGGGGAGGGGTGTGGGGGGGAAATAGGCCTTCCGTCCTCACTCAAAGGCCGCCCACACAGTACACTAAACAAGCGCACAAAAAATGGTCTCGCCACCTGACGCGGCCTATACCACCAGCCAGACGTCTCTCACACACAGCTCTCCTTACCTCCTCTTCCATCATCAATATTACCTTGTTTATACATTCTCTCTCACTCTCTCTCTCTCTCATCACTACATTCCATCCCTTTCATAAGTTTATTTAAAGTTTTTCTCACCTTGTTTCCCCATCGTGTCTCAGATTATCTCTCGTTTACTCTATGTCTCTCACTCACCCACTACATGTTTACACTTCCTCTTCAAGTACAGTCATCAGTAGTCTTCCTCTCATCACTTACCTCTCCTGCACTTCACCTCTAAGCCTTCAACAGCTAATGCCTAAACTGTACATTGTCAAAAAATAGGCTGCAGTTTCCTTCATGTGGTCTTAAAACATAATTTGAATATATTGGTGAACAGTGACATCACCCACACGACTCTGACCTATATATACTGTTAATGAATATGATGTATTTCTTTGTGTATGAACCTCTGTCCTGCGTGGCAGTGAGAAGTGATACCACCCTCAGTGTCAAGACCTGACTGAATTACTCACAATAGACAAACTGTACTACAAGCTTTGTTAATATATTTTTTAAACTAAACTTACTTGGTTTAAGGCGAGGTGATGGTGGGGTCCTGGGCGCTCCCTCCTCTCCCCTACCACTTCCCTCCTTCACCCCAGGACACCCCTTCCCCCACAAACACCCCCTCCTTCACCCCAGGATACCCCTTCCCCACAAGCATACCCCCCTCCTTCACCCCAGGACACCCTTCCCCACAAGCACCCCCTCCTTCACCCCCAGGACACCCCTTTCTCCTAATATTCCAACCCCTTTGGCTCCAAGAAAAAAGACCGTGGAGGTGTGCGTCAGCCCTGAGGAGGGTCAGTAGGCCTACCCCCCACACTGCACCTAACCACCTCTTACGGTCACGACCTGACGTCACCACATTCTAACCCCGTTATATTGCCTCTTTACCGACTAGATTTGACCTTTGAGCCTGGACAACCCTTTGAGGCCCGAGGGTGAGGGCGGCGGTGTGTGTGATACTGTAGGCCCTGAGGGTGTCGGTCATAGGGTCAGTAGGCCTAAAAATGCAGTTACCCGCCGCCGGCCACTGCGGGTAACTGCATTACTTACGGTGCATTTATGACGTCACCACTTTCTAAACCCCGCTAATGCATCCCAAACAAACAGCTGTCCTTACATACCTGTCCTTTATTTACCTGACACTATACTCATTAACATGTGAATTATTAAAACAAATCAGGTATTCCAATAAAAAACAAAATAGTATCGAATTATCATAAAGACTAGACAATAGACGGAAGCCCAGAGGCAACACCTGAGTTACCTGTTAACACTTGAGTAACGGAGGAACTACTGCAGGTAAACACTGAAAAAAATTCATCTTTTATGCACATTATGAAAATTAATTCCATAACTTTAGACCGAGCACAGAATACTATATACGGTCGGTCGGTCAGTCAGTCAGTCAAGGTGTGCAGAGAGATAACACACACACACACACACACACACACACACACACACACACACACACACACACACACACACACACACACACACACAGCCAGTACCCGACCTTGTCTACACTGATGGTAGGCCTAAGTGCATAATAGGCTTGACTGCATTGTAGGCCTAAGAAGAGGAGATTAATTGCGCATTACGTAATACAGGTCGGCCTTAACCCCCTCACCTAAATGATGAAACATACCTCACAGTACCCACAAGTGGTAGCCTGGAGGAGTACCTTGAGTGGTAGCCTGGAGGAGTACCTTGAGTGGTAGCCTGGAGAACTACCTTGAGTATAACTTGAAGTATGACCCTCGCGTAGTAGTAGTAGCAGAAAGGAGGAGGAGATAGAAGAAGAAAAGAAAGAAGAGAAAGAGAAACGAGTAGGAGGAGGAGAAGAGAGAAGAAGGGGGAAAAAGAAGACAGGCAAATAACAGGGCCAGGGGTAGGAAGGATGACATCAACACGACAATACTGTGAACATAAATTAATATTAACACTACCTGGACACTTCCTTCCCAAAACCCTCCCTCCCACCTTTCCTTTTCTCACTACATCCCTTCATCACTCCTCCCGTCCCTCCCTCCTACTCTCCCTCCCTCCCCATAAACACTAATTGTTCGACTACACATACACACATATACGGTACATGTTTGTTTGTCTGTTAAGGAAAGTAATTATTTAATGAACCCTGTCAGCTGTGTACTGAGGTATATAGTATTTTATCATAAAGTAAATGTCTGTCAGATATGAGAGAGAGAGAGAGAGAGAGAGAGAGAGAGAGAGAGAGAGAGAGAGAGATTCAGTAAAATAATCAACACAGGTTCACACTGGCTCACCATGTACAGCGCAGGTATATAATCAATGTACACAGACTCACTCCACTCCACCAGGTACACCAGCACGAGCACACACCACCACCAGGAGGCCTATACACCCACCAGCAGCGGAGAGAAGCCTACCAGCATCTGCCTGGGGGCCTACAAAGCTCGTTGAGATCAATGTCTTTCGTTCTTTTTCCTTCAGTAGTTGCCTCTGTCTCTCACTTGTCTCTCACTTCATCTCTCACTTGCCTCACTCCAGGAAGCTGAGGACACCAATACCTCATCTCCTCAAAACTCGAATTCCATCTGTTGTTAACATCAAGTACACGGAGGAAGTTTGTGGTTCTTTAAGCCTGGTGCTCCTGCGGCGACACTGAGAAATGCATCAAGCCGCCTACTAGTGTCTGGCCAGGGTCGATGACCCTCCTTCCTCAGTCTGGCCTAGGCCCTATGTGGGGGAGACAAGAGGGGTGGGGGTATGTGTGTGGGGGGAAGGCGGTGGGTGTGTGTGTGTGAGGGGTGGTGGGGTTGTGTGTGGGCGGTGAGGCTGTGTGTATGTGAAGGTGGATGCAGGATTGTGTGTATGAGGGATGTGTATATTTTGTGGAGGGGGGAGAGGGAGGAAGGAGGGGCGTATATTTCTGGAAGGGTGGTGCGTGTGGTTGATTAAGAAGAAGTATATGTGAGAAATGTGCGTGGATGGGTTGCGTGTGTGAGTGTAGGTGATCTCTGTGTCAAGGGAGACTGTGTGTGTGTGTGTGTGTGTGTGTGTGTGTGTGTGTGTGTGTGTGTGTGTGTGTGTGTCTGTGTGCTGTGTGTGTGTGTGTGTGTGGCTGTGTCAAAAGTGGTAGGCTTGAGTCATTGTGTGTGTGTGTGTGTGTGTGTTGGAATGTGTGTGTGTACTGTATGCGATTGGATGTGTCTGTATACAAACACTGTTAAGAACTACTGTTAAGGTATACATTATAGATAAGTACAAAGTTGTGTGAAAGGCAGATGGGTGGGTAGGGTGGGTGGGTGAGATGGGAGGGTGCAGCAGTGGCCGGGGTCAGTGAGTGCGTGAGACTTGGCCCACCAGTGTCGCCCTACCAGTGGATGTCCTTACCAGAAAACACAGACACTTGATACAGCCAGACATATGATACAGCACAGGGATACAGCCAAACTCAGCACAGCATAGTGATACAGCCAAACACTTCAAACACAGCAAAACACTCAGACTCCACAGGCCTAAACCGCATCAGTGAATAAAACAATTAATATATCACAGTAAGAGAGTCAGTTTAGGTGGCTCCCTTACACTGCACCCCCCACCCCCTACTACTGCCAGACAGGTTACTACTCACACTACCACACGTTGAAGATATTGAGGGTTTGTCCAAGTATGTTGTGTGGTTGTTAGTGGTTTGGTTAGATGTAGTAGTTTAATGACGTCAGGTTGTAGTTAGAGAAGATGGTTAGAGACATAACTTAAGGAGAGTGTATGGATCATCTGAAGCTTATAGAGATCCCAGTTGGAGTGTGTAATATTTAATATCTATGGCCACACACAACCTGGACTACCTTCTATGGCCACCACACCTATTGCCACACACAACCTGGACCACCACCACCTATGGCCACACAACAACCCTTCCATTAGGTGACAAAAATACTTAGTGTCACCCCGGTAGTACATGACACCTTTCCTCGGGCAGACGTTCGTCAGTGCCGTCTTGTGTTACCTGTAGGCAGAGCTGAGAATGTGGTCTCGAATAACACGGAAAGTTGTGAGAGGGAGACGGTGTTGTTTAGCACGTCAAGGAACCTCTTGTGTGTGTGTGTGTGTGTGTGTACCACCTGCTCACACACACACACACACACACACACACACACAAAGAGGAAGACAATAACACACAACAAGACGTTATATCGCACCAACACAAACAAACAAACAGAGCAGTACTTTAATGACCTGCAGATGTACAACAGTAAACTAATAATAATTACCTGCTTGTTATTGCAATTACACCTGTACTCAACATGTGAAGAGTACAGTGTGTGTGACTAATGAAGATGATGTAATACCTGGCTTCTATACTGCTTCAATTCCAATGTTTCAATTCCAGTTCAACGACACACACACACACACACACACACACACACACACACACACACACACACACACACACACACACACACACACACACACACACACACACACACACACACCAAATAAATTCACCCTAATATCGGTGCTTTTAGATTTGAAATCAATTGTTTTCACCATAACATAAAGTAGGTCAGGCCAGGACCTCTCTCAGCGCTCCTCACCTCTACAGTAGATGAAGAAGATTAAACAGAAGACTCTCATGCAGGTCTTTGCTCCTCCTGTTGTAGTATTAAGTGGTATTACTGGTCCCCCCCCCCCGGCCACCCCTTGTGTTCACAGAGCCACGTCACAGGAGTAGCGTAAGCGTGTGCGTGCGTAGGTGCATCCTGTGAGCCGAGACATGCGTCCATGGAGGTGTCGGACGTGTGTAGGCCCAGTGGTGGGCGTGGATCGATGTGACGCCCCCAAGGCCAGACTAGTGCCTGACCCCCACCCACCCCCTACACACCTCCAGGCCCATATGACCTCCTCCCTCTCCCCTCACTTGCACCTCCCCTACTGGCTACACACACTTATATAACTGTCTACCACACACCACAACACCTCCCCTCCTAACCTAACCTAACCTAACCTAACCTAACCTAACCTAACAGTCCCAGGTAGCTTTAGGGCATCTAATCACCAGGTAAAATAAACTTTGGGGGGCTAATCTTCAGCTCACCTCAGCCAGTGTTGATACATTATCTCGACAAACACAAGATACAGTAAAATTACATATAAAAATATTCACTTTATCAATTACAGAAAAATAAAGTTATGTATTTTTAATCCTGGTCCTTGGTTGACATGACCCGTGAACACCTGTGGCACCTGACATGACCCTAGAACACCCGTGGCACCTGACATGACCCTAGAACACCTGTGGCATCTGACATGACCCTAGAACACCTGTGGCATCTGACATGACCCTAGAACACCTGTAGCACCTAACAAGACCTAGCATCACCTTCCCCCACGTGGTCACAGCCAGCTATGACTCGCTTTGTATGAGTCAGGAATATAAATAAGGTATAACAGACTCGCCCAGTGATAGTTCCCCTGAGTCACACACACACACACACACACACACACACACACACACACACACACACACACACACACACACACATCACCATAAAGTACAGTTGTTTTATTATTTTTATTTTTATTGCGTTCTTAAATTATAATAAGTAAATCGTGGTCAATAAACTTATTTATCTATCTATCTATCTATCTATCTATCTATCTATCTATCTATCTATTTATCTGTCTGTCTGTCTGTCTGTGGAGATGCGAGTCTCGTGGATGTTAGGTCGTACGAAGTCCCCAGCACCAGGGTTCGACATGAAGGCTGTGTGTGAGGTAAATAGAACTTAATGATAGGCCGGATAGACGGGATAGAGGGGGATAGACGAAGAAGGTTGAGTCATACAGGTCCTTGTTGGAGTGAGTGACCCTCGTGGATCTCCAGGTTACCGAGTAACTCTTGAGTGACGACCCTCTACAACTCCCAGGCGTAACTCATCTTATCTCAAACCAAACCATAATCAAAACTCATCCACAAAGGACAAAAAAAAACTTTAACAATCAAGAGGTAAATATAATGTAGGCCTTTCTAATACGAGACCTCCATTACGACCACCCAATATGTATAATCAACCCGTCATCCTGTCTGTACGATCTAACATTACAGACACACGCATACAGACACACACACACACACACACACACGCGGTCAGGAAAAAATAAAAAGAGTAGGCCTATATTCTTATATCCTAACCCCTCACAATGATGTCCCTACCACGCCTACTTCCTTAAGACACGCCCACTTGGACCATATAATAATGTGTGTTAAGAAATAATTCAAGTATTTGTTGTGTGGTCTGGATGGTTCTTCTTCTTCCTGTTGCGAAAATTAGTTGTAAATTGTGAAATGTTCTCTATACATTCATACAACGATGACACATTTTATCACTGCAACATGACAACTTGCTGTACATAATAATCATCTCTCCCCCCTTCCCTCCCCATCACTCCTCATCTCCCCTCCCTCCCTCCCTCCCTCCCTCACTCCTTCATCCCTATCAACCAATAAATGGTCCTCTGACTCCTGTAGTGTCATTTATACACATTTTTTATATTTTTTTTGGTAGTTTTTAATCATTTCCCATTTCATATCTCTCTCCTTCTCCCTTTTCCCTCTTATCTTCCCCCACTCTTCCCTATCATAATGCCCCTCCCTTCCATTCACCCCTTTCTCATCTCCTTATTCCCTCCCACCAGGAATTTTTACGTTCCAGTCATTCCAGGGAGGAGGAGGAGGTGGGATGGTGTTGATGGGAGGGGAGACCTGAGCATGCCGCCAGCAACTGCACACTACTGCTACTACCGCTGCTGCACCGTAACCACACCACACCACACCACACTACACCACACCACACCACTCGCCACACCATACAAACACCACACCACACCACACCACATCACACCACACCACACCACTCGCCACACCATACAAATATTGTTGGGTTAGGTTAGGTTATTATCCCTAAGAGACTTCATCAACGTATACGTCATAGTGACAGGTCAAACTTTCCTCCCGTCACCACTTCTTCCCGGGAGGAGGCACAAAGGCTGGGTGCGTGAAGAGATACTCCTGCCAGCCCAGACAACAGGTAGCTCAGGTGAAGTACTAATTTAATGACAGAAGAAAGACTTGACAGTGGTTGACTATTAGTTTCTTGGTTTTACGTTCAATGGTTTAATTATGATCTTTATTTTGTTATTATTTACAGTCAAGTTATAGATATATGCATCATACACTCATTTATTTCACCTAAGTCAACATTAAAAGTCATTCATTTACGCTATTTCCTATATAGTGTAACTTCTATTTAATGGACTACATAAGAGGGTAGTCCGTTATATATGAAACTTCCTTCTAACGGATTATATGTAAGATAAGTCCGTTAAATGGAGGTTTCACTGTACTCTTGTCTAATAACCTGTATCAAGTGCATCTCAGGTAACCATAGAGCTGCTGCCGTCTACCTGTTACACTCCACGACCCCGAGGCCGCCGCCGCCCTGGTGAGGTGGAGCAGCAATGAACAAGAGTGAGAAGAACAGGGAAGGACTGTCTAGGGCAAGCTCTAGGCCCTAGAGACAGGTGAGGTAGTGGTGGTGGGGGGTGGTGGTAGTACTGGTAGCAATAATGGTGGCATTTGTAGTGGTAATACTGGTAGTAATGGTAGAAGTGGTGGTGGTGGTACTTACTAAAACTGGTGGTTCGATATACCTATTATCTACCACGACTTGACACCTGTATAGGGGTGCAGCGGCCGAGTGGAGACAACATTCGCCCCTATTTTAAGGGTCGCTCGGTCGCGCCCAGGGCATCCCCCAGTTCACCTAACAGTAAATGGATCTCAGTTGAAGGCGGTCGAGTGCAGTACCGGCTATGCTGTCTCCTTGTGTACTGGAGACTTAGTACACTGACGGTGTCCCTGGCGGTCCGAGTGGTGTAAGTGACCCACTCTTATGGCAACACAGTCAATGTTGTTACACTGATCCCACAGCCAAAGGTACAACCCAACCAGGTACACAGACACGTACTACAGGAACAAAACCCTACACACACACACACACACACACACACACACACACACACACACACACCCAGAAAAGTAATATTCAAACACATAGTGAAGGTGGTCATTGCCTCCTACAGTGGCCGTGCACCAGGATGTTGACAGGAGAGAGTAACAGCAGCAGCAGCACCGTTGCCGACATACAACCCGCAGGTCGCATGAGCAACTTAGTTTAGGCCTAAAGCACGACAGACGTGCAATGACCTGTATCTGGGTCACCAGACACTTGTTGACGACACTTCTGCCCTGTCACACTCTGCTCTTCTACCACAGTAATTAACAAACATCATAATCAATTATCATCATCATCATCATCATCATCATCATCATCACCATCATCGTCACCATCATCATCATAATCAACATCATAATCATCCATCATCATCAAACATCATCATCATCATCATCATCAAACATCATCACCATCACCTCCATCTGATATAATCTACTAAAATCATTTTAACGGGAAGACTTGAGAGAAAACATACAAGACGGGTGTTTCCTGGTGGCCGCACGACAGCAGCAGCACGCCTTGGTTACCTCAGCGACATAAACAATGACACTCTCAGGGGCACCGGGGGTATAACGAGGGAGAGAGAAGTGTACATGATATATAAGGTAGATGGCGTGACATGTGTTGACATATGAGGTGACGGTGAGGCGGTGAACACAGATGGAGTACTCACCTTAGTATGTGAGCGTGGCTGAGGGCGACGGGGTCACCCACAGTAGACCATGAGGCGTGCTGGGGCGTCGGCAAGACTAATGCCTGGGGGCGGGCGGGAGGCAGGAGGGGCTGGGGAGGCGGGAGGAGCCTACGAGTGTCACCTCCGTCAAGGGGGACCCCGTATAACACCAGGTGAAGGTTGGAACTCTCGTAGGAGGAGAATATGTTTTTATGTTCTTAATAAACTCATGACACGTGTTAATTTCTGATTGCTAGCAGCTGCAGGTGAAGACTCGAGGAGGTACAGAGGCAGGGAGACCCTGAGAGAGAGTTGGTGGAGGTGATGGAGGGGGGAGGGGGCGGCGGGCGCGGCTGCAACAGGGTGGCGGCGCGGGGTGGGCTAGGCCTGGCCGGATAAGCCTACCTACTACTGCAGCCGGCGCCAGCGACCACCGACCTCGGACACCAGACGGACGGACACGCAGACACTCCCATCGATCGGTAGGCGGTGGTGGCGGCGGTAGTACGGGGCAGCATGTAGGCCTCCCTCCTCCTGTGTGTTGCCTCACCCTCCTCCTACCTGCATCACACACGCCCCTGCAACACAACAAACACACCATGAACAAAAAGAACTCCCACACTCCTTCATACAAAACAGAATTAACTACAACAAACAACAACATTATCAGCGCGCCACCTCTCTTCCCCTCCCTTTACTCCCTCAACCAGGCATGTTTTTTTTTCCTACTTCCGCCTCTTCCTTCTCCCTTTCCCTCCCCAGCCTACCTCCTTACTTCTGCTCCCTCCCTCCCTACTCCTTCTCCTCCTCCACGGTATTGGAAACTCATTCGTGGACCAGCGTCATCAGTGGAACTTATTACTTCCCCTACAAGTTGCCTCAACCTGTCTCTCTCTCCCCACGGTAGGTTTTTCTTCTTGTCTTCCCCAAAATAAGGAAGTATATTGTTATTTCTTACATGTGACCACCACCACCAACACCACTACCACCACCACTACCACCACCACTTTACACCACCTACCACCACCACTTTCAATACCACCACCACCCTACACCATCACCGCCTACCACCAACACCAACACCACACACTACCACCGCTACCACCACCACTTCTACCACACCAACACCACCACCCTGCCACCCTTCCCCACCACCACCACCACCACCCACCACTACCCACCACCACCTGCACGCACACACCACCACCACCACCACCACCACCACCACCACACTCAGAAGGGGTGAAAGTTATACTGACCTCTCTTTCTCTCTCTTTCTCTCTCTTTCTCTATATCTCTCTTTATATATTTATCTATCTAATTATCTAATTTATCTAACTGTGTGTAGGGGGGTTAGCTTAGGTAAGATTGAGTTAGGTTAGGTTAGGTTAGGTTAGGTTAGGTTAGGTTAGGTTAGCTTTAGGTGGCACTAAACACTGACAACATCCTCACTGTGCCAACACTTGACAACTACTCAGAATAGGTCAGTGTTGTCAATAGGGTTGTTAAGGAAGGTAAATTTAACGTCATTACAGTGGTTAGTTGCCCTCCGCCTCAACTAAACTAACCTAACCTTTAATGATATGGATTATTTTTCACAGGTACTTGAGGTAGTGGTCGGGGTTATGTTGGTACCAGGCAGCCCTCACTCTACACCAGATACCAGGAGCTCTCACCACTCACCAGGTACCAGGAGCCCTCACCAGGAGCCCTCACCAGGTACCAGGAGTCCTCACCAGGTACCAGCAGCCCTTACCACTCACCAGGTACCAGGAGCCCTCACCCCTCATTAGGTACCAGGAGCCCTCACCACTCACCAGGTACCTGGAGCCCCCACCAGGTACCAGGAGCCCTCACCACCACCAGATACCAGGAGCTCACCACCACTCAGGTACCAGGAACCTCACCTCAGGTGCCTCGGCAGTCCTCAACAGTCACAACGCCAGCCGGAACTCTCGACTCAGATGTAGCCTCTGGTGACCCACACACGCTACATCACCAGGATATCCTTCTACCCTAACACACCCACATACACCCTAACACACCCACACCCACCCTAACACACCCACACCCACCCTAAC
Organism: Homarus americanus; assembly: GCF_018991925.1. Classification (NCBI taxonomy): domain Eukaryota; kingdom Metazoa; phylum Arthropoda; class Malacostraca; order Decapoda; family Nephropidae; genus Homarus; species Homarus americanus. Next base: position 1,242,132 of record NW_024726235.1, on the reverse strand, counting down.
ACACCCACATACACCCTAACACACCCACATACAACTTAACACACCCACATACACACCCTAACACACCCACACACCCACCCTAACACACCCACATACACCCTAACACACCCACATACACCCTAACACACCCACATACACCCCTAACACACCCACATACACCCCAACACACCCACACACACCCCAACACACCCACATACACCCCTAACACACCCACATACACCCTAACACACCCACATACACCCTAACACACCCACATACACCCTAACACACCCACATACACCCCAACACACCCACACTCCACCCTAACACACCCACATACACCCTAACACACCCACATACACCCTAACACACCCACACCCTAACACACCCACACCCACCCCTAACACACCCACATACACTTAACACACCCACATACACCCCTAACACACCCACATACACCCCTAACACACCCACATACACCCCACACCCACACATACACCAACACACCCACATACACCCCAACACACCCACACCCACCCTAACACACCCACATACACCCTAACACACCCACATACACCCTAACACACCCACATACACCCTAACACACCCACACCCACCCTAACACACCCACATACACCCTAACACACCCACATACACCCTAACACACCCACATACACCCTAACACACCCACACCCAAAATAAGGTTAGATGGGTGACAATCTTAACGTAACCTAACGTAACCTAACGTAACCTAACGTAACCTAACGTAACCACTATTATTATAGCCTTTTAGGACTGGGGGGTGAGGGTCCATTTAACTGGCACTCACTAAAACAGGTCCATTAGAATTAAGGTCCGTTCAAGTGGGGCCTATTATAACTAGGGCCCATTAGATAAAATACATTAAACTTGGGGCCCCGTTACACTAGGGCCTAATTGGACAGGGATGGGGGGAGAGGAGGAAGAAAAAGAAGAGGAAGAGAAAGGGAAGAGAGGGGGAGAAGAGGTGAAGAGGGGAGGAAAAGGGAGAAGATGGAGGTGCAAGAGGAGAAAGGGGATAAAGGAAGAGAGGGAAAGAAGGGAGGGAGGGAAAGAGAGGAAGGAGCGGGGAGAGAGGAGAGGAAGGGGGGGGAGAGGGGAGAAGTGAAAGGGGGAAGGGGAAGGGGAGGGGGCAGGCCAGCTGACTCCTTATATGTGCAATCATCGTCTGTCTTCTTTTGTCCAGTGCCAGAAGGCGCCCTGTCTTTAGGTCTTTGGGGGAAAGGGGGGAAGGGGGGGTGGGGAGGAGAAGGGGGCAGAGAGAAGGGAAGGAGAGGAAAGAGGGTGAAGGGGAAAGGAAAAGGGCGAAAGAGAGGGGGGGAAATACAGAGACGGAAACAATAATACCATGTCAACCAGTGTTCTTCCACCACGTCTGATAGACAAGGAACTATCTTGAAACAGATCGTAAATAGCATTGCAAATTCTCTCTCTCACACACACACACACACACACACACACACAAGCCCCCTTCCCCCTACACGTCTCCGAGGCCAGCATGACCGTCAACTTTCGGGAATATTCAAATGAGCTAAATCGAGCCCAAAATGAAGTATAAGCCTACCCGCCCGAAACACAACCCCGTCTCTGCTACAAAGACTAGGCCTGCCATATCAAATCTCAGAATTAGGCCTATAACCCTTTCTTGGCTGCTTCTCACCCTGGCCTACGTGCATTATACAATACCAGAGTTAAATATGAAATGTAATTGTATATTGTACTTTTACGATGAGAAATAGCTTGTAATAATAAAAAATAAAAAATAATAATCTTTAAGACGCTGTGACATTCTTAAGATAACAATAATAATTAATTACAAAGGTTTTTATTAGATTAATTATATTAGTTTATCTTCATAACATATCTAATTAATTCACGTCTTAAGGTTTAATAACTCGTAATGTCTCGTGATTAAGTGATTATAGTTTAGTTGGAATTATATTATTATAGTTATATAATTTTTTAGTTTTTATATCTTCAACAGACCAAGGAGGGAGCTGACTGACTGACTGACTGACTGACACATTCCAGTCTACCATACAACCAACCACAATGCTTCATAATCTCCACCAACTTCGAGGCTTCTGAATCCTTACAAACCCAATCACAAACCAATCAGGTACACCAATCGTATCACCAATCACAGAGAATTTAGGCCAATCACAGCATCAATTGGGTCCTATTGTAGCTGAAAATAACAATATCAACCACGGGTAATTGCGGAATTTCATCAATCAGGGGTCTTACAGCTTAGATAATTCACAGCATCAACCACACCATCTCGACAACCACAGCGGCACCAACTTCGGGTCCTGAGCAACTCCGGTGTGTGTGTGTGCGTGTGTGTGTGCGTGTGTGTGTGCGTGTGTGTGTGTGTGTGTGTGTGTGACCTTCAAACGTCTCATGGTCACCGGCAGTGACTTAGGCTCTTATACCACCACATCGCCCATTATACCTTAGTAAGGCTATGGGATTTAAGCTCTACGGTGGCTGCTGAAGAAGAGTTGTGTCGACCTGTGCATTAGAGGTCATAATCTGGTGGGTAACTAGTACTGACGAAGGCCGTGAAGGAGGAGAGGTGTGCGTGAGGCAGCGGGCAGATGAGAGTATCTAGCAGGGCCCATTGGCTAGCTTACCCCAAACTCCTATGTAACTGTATAGGCCTATGCAAGCTTGTTCGTGGCCGTCCAATCACCAGTTAAGGACGAAATTTACCTATATATTAACTACCAGCTTAGTAAGTCATTGCCTCATCAACTCCTCAGGTTAATTATCATCTCCGCCGGCGACCCTGTGGCTAAACAAGACTCCATTTTACATACATACATACATACATACATACATACATACATACATACATACATACATGAGATTTATAACAACACCCAACCCTTTATAACATCCCCAGCTAGGCCTATAGGATTCAACCGACGACCCTCAACTCCTCCTTCCCTCCCCCTCCGCCTCCAGGTGATTGCAGGTTCAGGTAGGGCGGATAATGACTCCCACGGGCCAGCAGGATATAAGGCGGGTTTCTCTTCCCTCAGTCTGGCTACACCTCTTATCTTCCTTTATGCCGATTGTAGTTAATTTGATTTTTAAGACTTCCAGAAACAGAATTCTTAAAGCTTCATCAGAACTCGTTGCTCCCAGTTCTGATAGATTCTCAATTTAAACTAATCTGTTCTTTCCTAATAGACCCCAAGTTATGTTAATTTACCAAAACAGTCCCAAATGTAAGCTAATTTATCCTCCCTAATAGATCCCAAGCGTAAACTAATCTAACCCTCCTAACAGACTCCACCGTAAGTTAATCTAACCTTCGTCACCTCAACTTAAGTTAACCTAACGTCACCCCAATCACCCCAAACTTGATAATTCTTAACACCCTCATCCCATCTTCTATCAAGGGGCAGTTTATAAGAGAGAAACTTGATTTATTTACTGTACACAACTTTGGTGAATTTAATATGGTAATGAGTCTGACTGATGTGTTGTGCACAGTCATCGAATTCCATAAACTTGCCACCCCCACCCCACCCCACCCCACCCGACCACACCCCACCCCACCCCACCCCACCCCACTACCACCCCTACTACATTGCTCTGTGGCTCAATGATAGACAGTGAATTGACGAAGATAAATTAGTCAACTTTCTTCTTAACCTACTCAACTCTTAAGATATTCCCAGTGAGAAAATATATTACCTATGCGAAAAAAATAGTAAGAAAAAACGAGCTTCAACAAGAAATCTTCAGGGAAGACTAAAACAAAAATATTTCCCTTTGATAACTGTCGCATCCTCTTATGAATTTCCAGCGGTAGGTCGGCATCATCACTAAGAGGTAACATTTGAATATGAGTTAGGGTAAATAAGAATAGTATGACCATAAACCTTCCAGCTTGTCGTAAAACTTTGATTGGTTCTCTTACAACCAGGTGTAAAGAGGAGCTGCGCCAGGCTTCCCACGCCACCCCTCAACCACGTCACTCATGCCGTGGTTAGACGTACTTATATACTCTCAGTGTGGGTAGTAGGACAGGTGTGGAGACGGGTAGGTCAGGTGTGGACACAGGGAGGACAGGTATGGGCACAGGTAAGACAGGTGTGGACACAGGCAGCAACTCTACCATGACCACCGCGGCCCAACAGCGATAAACACGCACACACTAATAAGTAGATATAAATCATTTTTGCTTATAAGTGACTGAGTAACAATTGTTCTCCGTGACTGATTGAGTAAATAAGTCGGTGAATTAATCAGTAGATGAGAGAGAGAGAGAGAGAGAGAGAGTGAAAATTCCCCTCCTCTGACAATCTTACCTAAATAATCACATCTACTACAAACAAAATACATTCACATTTTTATCAACATGTCAACATTATATTTACCCACGAATAACAAAAACAAAGATAATTTATTACTCTTAAAATTCAACCATCACCACCGTCACCTGTGTCCAACAAGGTCCCGCGTATACATTCCGAGAACATTAGTCGTATCTTATTAATATTTAAATTGCTTATTTGCTTTGATTAGAAAGCATGTCGTCTTCCCATAACACTCTCAGGTTAATGATCAGTGCGATCCAAGTCAGCACAGGTGAAGGTCGCAAGTTATCACACACACACACACACACACACACACACACACACACACACACACACACACACACACACACACACACCGGGTTACACGGGACAGGTATATCTAGGGTTATTAAGTCAAGTTTTTTTATGAAAGGGTGGCAGGTATGTAGTCAGATATGTAGTTACTACCTGTCACCTCTACCTCAGTGCTACAAAACCACTGTACATGCTAGTCTTACCCTATAATTTGGGACACCCTGTATTTTGGGATACCACCGTTTTTTGGGACACCCTGTAATTTAAGACACCCCCGAATTTTGGGACACCCCGTACTTTGTTACACACCCTTTACTTTGGGACACCCTGTACGTGATCCCTATGATTAATTATACATTATTTTATTTCCATCTCGTATCAAACTGAATTACCTGTGTTTATCTACTTCTACAGGATGGCGCCACCTCTTGTTGTTTGTAGTGACTTGACACACACACACACACACACACCACACACACACAAACACACACACACACACCACACACACACACACACACACAGGATACTAATCTACCCAGCCCAAAATCTGGGAAATAATCTCTAATCTCAAGTACACAAATACTTCAAGACCGCAATGACGTTAAACAGTGCCTTCAGCTCCCCCCTTTGCCTATCAACCACGTCATTAGCTTAATTAACCCTGGTAGCCTGGGGAGGGAGGGGGGATGTGAGTGAGGGGGGGATGGGGCTGTAAGTGAGGGGGGCTGTAAGGGAGGGGGGGATGTCTGTGAGTGAAAGGGGAGGAGTAAGGGGGGAGGCGGCTTGGCGGATCTCTTTCTCCAGCACCACGTCAAGGAACTGCCAACAACTCAACTATGTCACCCTTGAGGAAGTAGGCGTTGAAGCAACTGTGTTTACTGGTGTTTATAGATGACTAAAATAGATTTATATAGTTAAAAGATGCTGAATATCCAGTTATCACAAGCTGCCATCACTCAAGGGGCACTGTACTACTTAACTTCCTACTTTAGTTACTTACGGGAGACCTTTGTAGATCAACAAGTGTGGACAATGTTGCTGTTATAATATAATCATTTACGTGAAGTCTATGAAAATCTTTAACCAACTCTGTATATTTTATCTGAGACGCCCTGTACATGAGAAGATCAGATAGGTACTCCAGCTTATTTGACCAGGTGATTAACACCTAAATGCTAACCTAACCTAACCTAACCCAACTTAACCCGTCCATTAAACGTTAGGGTGTCTACTGTCTAATCATCAAGTGAAATACACTATAATTACTTTTCTTCAATTTATCCAAAAAATTTATAGATTATTTTACTTCAATGAATAAAACTTAAAAGGTTTAGTGAGTTGTAACACCATGACGTCAAACACTAGTATACCCGGTGAAGTAACCAATATACTGAGTGTGTCGGAGCCATGAACGTTAAGAGTAGCTGTGTAGGTACCAGCTCGTTCTTACCTGCACATAACTATACCGCCAGACAGCCACTCCAGACATGTATATGAATCCCTTAACCTCATAACTTCAGGCCTGGAGTATAAGCCTACCCTTTACATTTTTCTAAACTCGCTTCTTGCCTTAGGAGAGGACGGTCAATAACACATGGTATACAGCCGCCCCCCAGCCTAGGCCTAAGCCGTCGCCACACCCCTAAATATGGACACCTCACCCACTACCACCACCAACCATTGCCTCCCTACACACTCAACCACACGCTGCCCCCATTAACCCAACATATTAACCAACAACTATGTAGATGAAATCAATAATAAAAGTAAACAGTAACTCGTTATTCAGGGAAGGAAAACACACGCACCGGCTGACATTATGACACATTACAATACCCAGTAAGAAGTGTGAAACGTCAGGCAACACCAGAGAAGCAGAGTTGCAGAAGCGAAATTTTCTCCTCTTAAAGAAAAAAAAAGTTTTATCAGAACGCGGCAACACTGGCGGGAGGACCTTACCCACTGGAAGGGCGCCTCTCCCCGCCAACACACACACACACACACACTAATTGTCTACCAACTCACAAATGAATCGTTGGCATGACAGGAGGATGTAAGGTAAAGTGGCTATTTTTTCTCACCTCCAATAAAGTTTACGATACAGTGTTGATAAAACGCAGGAAGTGTGCGGTGTGAACTATGATTAAGTGACCACAGCGGCGGGGAGGAACAAGCATCAGAGCTGTGGCTAGAGTGTCCAGGATGATTAGTTACCTGTAGTCAACATGTGGGCGTAACTGGTGCTTGTGTTCAGTAGAGTCCCTTACACACACACACACATATACACACACACCAAACATTTGTCAAGACCAAGCGCTCAGGTAAGGCTGCTGCACCTTTACCTGTCGACTCACCTGTTGTATATAATCACATACAACATAAAAAATAACACTAATAAAAAAAAAACATCTCTATCAGGTAGGTACTAAGGCAGTGAAGCACCCCAAGATCTTCCTCAATGCGGTTATGTAATGACTAAGACACAGGGGCGATAATCCAGTGATAACATTAAACTCTTCCCGTACAGATAACTTCGGGAGGACCTATAACAACCGAATATCTCAATGATGACGATGACTACCAACCCACCAACCTAACGTGATCATAAACATGTCTAAACAAACCAAGACATGTTCCAACTCGTCTCGCGTGTCACCAACCCTCACGAGATGACCTGCACAAGACCTCGGTGTGGCTGCCTAGATCTTGATATGTCACGCTATGAATGAATAAATAAATAAATAAATAAATAAATAAATAAATAAATGAGACACGATAAGATTCACAGCCACAAAATTCCCAGAGCAATAAAAACACTCTAACCGGAAGACGTTCGCTCGACCTTGTCCTCTGACCTAATGAGCCAAATTCAATATAGTTGTCCTCGACCTAAGGGCAAGGTACCAAATCACCAAGTCAACAGATAACACTAATCACCATGTCAACAGGTGTCAACAGGTAACACTAATCACCATGTCAACAGGTAACGGTAATCACCATGTCAACAGGTAAAACTAATCATCATGTCAACAGGTAACACTAATCACCATGTCAACAGGTAACACTAATCACCATGTCAACAGGTAACGGTAATAACAATAAACTACTACGTCAAGACAAAAATCGAATAACATTGATCAATAAAGTTTATTTGATCTTAAATGTCTATGAAACTACGTATGTATTCTGATAACTGGAACCTAGAGAGAGACTAGGTTAGGAAGAGAGGGGTGGTGGTGGGGGGCAGTAACTAGTCAACAATGACCAATCATAACTCCGAGAAAGCAAAGGATTAGATTTACAATTGCATCTTGAAGGTAATTGGTCTAGCAGATTCGAAGATAATGACCCCCTGGAAATCTCTCCACCAATCACGTAACAGGAAATCGTGGAATCGTGACGAAACATAAATATGACTTGAATAATCACGGACATAAGCTTACGGTTGCATTAACAAAATAATAATCGAATACTTCTTTTTTTAACGAACAGACATACGGACGGAGAGGATAAGAACGTTAGTGTCGTCCATGTTGGTGCCAAAATACGAAGTCAATTGTACTACATCAAGGTCGTGGCAGTCCCAGAGGCCCATAGTAACAGCAGCGGGAGGCCAGAGAGTGTACCAGCAAGGGGCAATACAGTACTATGTTGCCACCAAACCAATATTGTATAGGCAGAGGTTTACAAATTACTACTTTTCTTTGTCCGTGTTGTACAAGCCATACAACCAATTGTCAAATGGTTTGTTGCAGAACCAGCCAAGAGTTATACACTGTTGTTGCGTGTAACCAACTACGACTGTTTTGTGGACTGGTGTTACATTAATTTAAGGCAGTTGAGTAACATATCTATAGCCAGTGTAAAATTTAATGTCATCTGATTATACGAATTGATATCATGAAATTATTGTATACCAACGTCGAGATAACATCATGTAAACAAGACAGACAACATTCTACTCCCTGCTGTAATAAATCTCTCCGGAGGTCAGCCCACACAAGCTACTAAGTCTTGCTGATACTATGTGGGTGTTGGTGACTCCAGCGTAGTAGGGCAGTGCTGAAGCGACCACCTCCCCCTCCACCGTTAGCGACCACCTCCCCCTCCACCGTTAGCGACCACTTCCTCCTCCACCGTTAGCGACCACCTCCTCCACCGTTAGCGACCACCTCCCCCTCCACCGCTAGCGACCACCTCCTCCACCGTTAGCGACCACCTCCCTCCACCGCTAGCGACCACCTCCCCTCCACCGTTAGCGACCACCTCCCTCCACCGAAAGCGACCACCTCCCCCTCCACCGTTAGCGACCACCTCCTCCACCGTTAGCGACCACCTCCTCCACCAGCGACCACCTCCCTCCACCGTTAGCGACCACCTCCCTCCACCGTTAGCGACCACCTCCCTCCACCGTTAGCGACCACCTCCCCCTCCACCGTTAGCGACCACCTCCCCCTCCACCGTTAGCGACCACCTCCCCCTCCACCGTTAGCGACCACCTCCCCTCCACCGCTAAACATTGTCTCTAACATGATCTTACACCCTAACTAACACATCCACCAACACACAGCGACCCTCATATACGCTGACGGGAATGGACCAGTATATGTTATGTTATATTTGGGTTCTTGTGTTTACACGAACTTGGCCATAATAATCTTGCAGTCACAGGCACGCGAGTATAATTGTATATTTTACATTTATATGAACTAGTGCGTGTGGACTGGTCATTATCCCCGTGTAGTGTACTGCTGGAGGGAGTCACAGTCACTAAAGTTTATAAGTAGATATGGGTTTAATGTACTGCAGGGAGAGGGGTTAGGAGGGGTATGGAGAGAGAGAAGGAGGGGTAAGGAGAGGGGCAAGGGGCGAAGGAGGAGAGGCAAGGGAGGGCGAATGAAGGGCTCTATCTCCCAATATACAAATCAGTATTGGAATCCATTGTTGATCTTTTCCGAATTTTAACCGTATTATCTGGTACTACTAGAAGAAATACCTGGCACTACTAGGAGAATCACTTGGTACTACTTTACTGTATGATGAGACTAGTTGCATGTTTCCTCAGTTCCCCCACCCCCCCCCTCATCTCTCGTCTCCCTCAGTTCTCTCCCCTGGCTCCTATTCCGTGTGCCATCCAGGTAAGTGTCGGCACCTGGCTCGTGTTCCGTATATCTACCCCGTGATTGGCTCGTCCTTGCTCCTGTTTCGAATTCTGTCCAGGTAGGTGATGACTTCTGACCCCTGTTCCGTGTTTCTTCTACGTAACTGTTGTTCCGTGTTCCGTGGCTAGCGTGGTCTGTGTGTGTGTGTGTGTGTGTGTGTGTGTGTGTGTAGAAAGGACGTTTGCCATGACTTCATCAGAGTTTAATGATGAACTGTGAAGGTTGAGCCGTGATGGGAACTCTCACTTCCTGCGAGGTCTGTTAGGCCTAACGTAGGTGAAGGAGGTGTCTCACGGTGTTACCCAACAAATTTCCAGTCTCTCGCGCGCGTGTGTGTGTGTGTGTGTGTGTGTGTGTGTGTGTGTGTACGTTAAAGGAGAAGAAAGGAGTAAACACACAAGTTATATATAAATGGGGCAGCTCTAACAGTAACCAGTACAAGGTCGTATGAGCAGGATACGGTTTTGGTGTCGAACAACAATCCACAGACGAGGGATCTCAGGTGGCAGCAAGTGGCGGTGTGGAGGACAGTGTAGCAACTTTATCCCAATGAAAACCAAGCAGTAAAAGCGTAGGTGAGATTAGGAATTTTGTCGGTTTTGTAAATAGTATAGAGTCTTCTGAGACGACGAAGGATGTGGAGAGGAGAGCTGGAAGATTTGACGATCATAATGACGTCTGATTTCCGGCTCAATTTGTCATCTATACTGACGCGGAGAAACGGAGGAATGTGGTGGAATTCTCAACCTGTTGGAGTCCAGTGTGACGGAGGGAGGCGGAACGTGGACAAAGGAGAGGTTAATGTTATTAGAACCATGATCTCTCGGTGTGGTTGATGGTGACGTGACTGGTGGCGAATCAATCTTGGAGACTGTTTACTCGTGTTGGGGGGGGGGCGCTGTAGTCAGGAGCCAAGTTGGTCACAATGATGCCGTCGGTGGAATCGTCGACATATTTCCAACAAGCGGGAATATCCTTCGGGGCGTCGTTGATATGGAGGAGGAAGCCGAGCGGTCCCACCCAGGTGCCTTGAGGGGTGGGTGGGTGGGTGGGAACGGGTGGGGTGGGGGGTTAACCTAACCAAGTAGAGACAAGAAGTACATAATTTACCTAAGAGTTGAATTCTATTATCTAAAACAATACAGTATCGTCTTACTACACCTCAGAACTAACCACACAATTTGGATCACCTGCAAATCAGACACCCCAGCTTATTTCAACTGATTATTAACCACCCTAGCGCAACCTTACCTAACTTAACCTAACACTAACCTAACCTACCACTGGAATATTAACTACCCTAACCTAACCTAACCCGAAAGTCCGTTACAGTTACAGGAAAACATGTAATGAGTTCTACAGGTGATAACTTTACTCCCGTGTTGTAATTTTACGACTTCCTGTAAATACTATATCAAGGTGAGAACTTCCCCCCTCCCCCTACCTCCTCCTCACCCATCCCCTCCCCCCTTCCTCTCACCTGTAATAACCATACTCGGTGATCAATTTACCTAGCGATAAATTACCTTTACCCCTTTAGGATGATTGGTGTGTTTACTGTGATACGCGGAGGTCATCAGCCAGGTAGAGTAAGTGGTTTATACAGGTAAGACGCTCATGCTATAGTTGATACTGTCTTGTAAAACTCACTTGTCTTAATGTGACGTTTGAGATCAAGGTACCACTCGAGACACACAACACACGTCATTGTTCACTGCCGTACACACTGACCTACACCAGGTATGAAAGAACACCAGGCATCAGAACACACCAGACACCACCACAGTCACTACCATCACCATCACACCACCACCATCACACCACCACAATCACCGAAACACCACAACCATCACACCACACGCGCCAGATACAGACAGACACTCGATCACATGACTGTTACACCAACTACAATGACTCACACAGGACACATCAACAGCCTAAGTCCTTATTAGGCATGGTGGTGGTAGTAGCACGGTTGCCTCTCACCAATGCGGATAAGGTTCGATGCCCTCTCGATGTGGGTCGGATATGAGATGGGTGTCGTCCTGTGTGTGACCCTCTGAACGAGATACAGGAGGAGGAATAGGAAGAGAATGAGGACTAGTAAGAAGAGGAGAGCGAAGAGGTCAAGGAGGAAGAGGAGGGGGACGGGGAGGAGGCATAGGGGTGACAAGTGTAGTCCTCGCGTGGTGTGGTTCCTATAAGGTGCAACGACGGGTGTGTGGGAGGAAGAGAAGAGTGTGTGGGGAGGAGAAGGGACTGGCCCAAGCTATAGACAGTATAGGTGCAGTACACAGCACACTAGGGAGGACTGCCACAAGAGGGTGTCAACACACTCCACACTATCCACTATTAATAAAAAAACACATGAAATAGGAGTGTGTTTGAGGCCGCCTTGAGACACACGATACCACTTCTACACCGTCTCTCGTTTTTATTTCTCCTCAACTCTTTTTTTTTGGGGGGGTCTCTCATCTCTCGGCCAAGCTGTCAGTATTTCTAATTATCCGGAGATGTTATTATCTCCCGCGAAAGAAAAATTAATCTCCTTAATTATACAATCGTATATTTACGTCCAAAGTCGTTAAGATAAGCATCGTAGTTCCAGGTCAAATAACTCAGATCAGTGTTGCATAGTTTGTGATATATAACTCTATGAGGTGTCCGCCATAGGGCCCTGAACGGCCGCCGGGTGAGGTGTTGTTTAAGTGGTTTTTCTTGACCTTTCAGTTTTTCCACCATAAGTTCCTTTCTTTTCTCAACAGTCACGACGCTTTCGGCAAGTCACTGAAGGTAAATGTTGTAGAGGAACCTGGGCTGTATGAGTCAGGCTCCCGCGTCGCCGCCTCCTCCTTCTCCTGCTGCGAGTGGGGGAGGAGAAACGACGGGGGTGGGTGTATAGGTGGTGAGGGAGGGGGAATTGGAGGAGGAGGAGGAAGGAGGGGGGGGTTGAGTTAGTAGGGGTATAAGGGAGGGTTCACATTGTAGGCCTATGCTTCCCACCTCCAGGTCACCCCTACCCAGCCACCACCACCATCACCGTTCCTCACATTCCTCGCTCTGCACCGCCTATTCATACTCAAATCATTCACTATGACACAACACACACACACACCTTTGATAACTAATACACCTGTCACATGTAAATATACGAAACAATACAAAACTAATAGACAATAAAGGAGAAACAGAAGGAGGAAGAAGGAGAATAAGACAACTGTGGGTGTAGAGGAGGGGAGGTTGCAGCGGGTGAGTGAAAGTCATGTGTAGAGCTTGCTGGGCCTAAAGGGGTTGAGGCGTACACTGTTGCCAACACACGACCCTCACGCACCACTCTACCTCCTCAACACACCCCATATATAATGCGACTGGTCCTACCTACCTGTGCCATATTATAACACTCTTGATATATTTTCATCTTAAAGAATATCTACGGTCATTATTGTGTCGAGTCAAGTTTGAGAATATGGAGGTTGGTGGCAGCTACTCCGGCATGCTCAACCCTTTGAGGCCAAGCTGTGGTTTCGCTTTGGATTTTTACTTCACCGTGTCCCTCTGGAGTTAGGTGATACGGCACTTCCAATGTTCCGTAAATAAACCGTTCCGTGTATCACAAAAGCTCTCTGTATGAAGTCCCCAATAAATGACGTGAAGACCTGAGCGAGAAGAGTATTATCCGCCGAGGAAAGCATCAACAAGACTCAGCGGGATGGGCCTAAGATCTCGTCAGACGCATAGGCCTTAATTACATAAGCGTGTGAACTTGATTAAAGTATCAAATTATCCCTCCTTCCCTTTCTCTTTCGTTTCAGGGAAAGTTATGCGTGCTTTAACGCTTGGTGACGTGGGCAGGCGGGTGGAGGAGAGGGTGGGCGGTCGGTGAAGTAGAGGGTGGGTGTGGAGGGTGGGTGGTAGGAGACTGCCCGACCTCCTCCTTGTATTACCGGTGTCGTACAACTTGGTATACTCCTGTCTCATGGCCTGCTGCCCGTCACTCTACAGGGAGGCAGGCCGGTCCTCTGCCTGCTGCCCGTCACTCTACAGGGAGGCAGGCCGGTCCTCTGCCTGCTGCCCGTCACTCTACAGGGAGGCAGGCTGGTCCTCTGCCTACTGCCCGTCACTCTACGGGGAGGCAGACTGGTCCTCTGACTGCTGCCCATCACTCTACAGGGAGGCAGGCTGGTCCTCTGCCTGCTGCCCATCACTCTACAGGGAGGCAGGCTGGTCCTCTGCCTGCTGCCCGTCACTCTACAGGGAGGCAGGCCGGTCCTCTGCCTGCTGCCCATCACTCTACAGGGAGGCAGGCCGGTCCTCTGCCTGCTGCCCGTCACTCTACAGGGAGGCAGGCGTCCTCTGCCTGCTGCCCGTCACTCTACAGGGAGGCAGGCTGGTCCTCTGCCCACTGCCCGTCACTCCCACGGGGAGGCAGACTGGTCCTCTGACTGCTGCCCATCACTCTACAGGGAGGCAGGCTGGTCCTCTGCCTGCTGCCCATCACTCTACAGGGAGGCAGGCCGGTCCTCTGCCTGCTGCCCGTCACTCTACAGGGAGGCAGGCTGGTCCTCTGCCTACTGCCCGTCACTCTACGGGGAGGCAGGCCGGTCCTCTGACTGCTGCCCATCACTCTACAGGGAGGCAGGCTGGTCCTCTGCCTGCTGCCCATCACTCTACAGGGAGGCAGGCTGGTCCTCTGCCTGCTGCCCGTCACTCTACGGGGAGGCAGACTGGTCCTCTGACTGCTGCCCGTCACTCTACAGGGAGGCAGGCTGGTCCTCTGCCTGCTGCCTGTCACTCTACAGGGAGGCAGGCTGGTCCTCTGCCTGCTGCCCATCACTCTACAGGGAGGCAGGCTGGTCCTCTGCCTGCTGCCCATCACTCTACAGGGAGGCAGGCTGGTCCTCTGCCTGCTGCCCATCACTCTACAGGGAGGCAGGCTGGTCCTCTGCCTGCTGCCCATCACTCTACACGGAGGCAGGCTGGTCCTCTGCCTGCTGCCCATCACTCTACACGGAGGCAGGCTGGTCCTCTGCCTGCTGCCCATCACTCTACAGGGAGGCAGGCTGGGCACTTTACAGGTTACAGGTCTCTTATAGCTCTCTACGTAGTGTTGTCTTGTCAGGACCAGCCTGAGCACACGAGTGTAAACATCGACTATTACTGTTAATAAACTATTCAGGATTTGTTTTAATGTACGGCACATAATAGTAGCTTAAACGAAATAAACTTGATGTAGATTTATTCAGTGAGAGACAGACAGACAGAGATTGATTACCTAACATAGACCTGTACATAATGCCCAAGAAATGTCACCCCGTCCTCCCATACTGAGAACCCATAACAAATTGCCATGACTTAACCAGACGGTATTGACCAGACCTGGAATAATTAAGGATTAAATTAATCTCACCTTCCTGAACACTCCTCACTTGCGTAGTAATTAACACAGACTCATATAGCAACAGTGAGGTATTTCTCTACACTCCTCACCTGAAGAAATTTACCTCAGTCACTCATATCTCTAATTTTGAGCCTAAACAGTGATAATTAATGTAATGGAAAACTATCCTTAAAAACATTTGAAGAAAAAATAATTATTACTTTTATAATCTCAATAAGAAAAGTGTCCAATCATATCTGAATAATAGTTTTTTGGTCATTTCACATGAATTAGTCAAGAGATTAGTGGCCAGGGCAGGATATAACAAAGGTGATTAGTGATAATTGGTGGATTAGTCAAGCAAGTAGTGATTGGTAATTATACGGAGACGAGAACTGCCCGATGGAGGTAATGAAGTGAACCAGAAGTGAAAATAAATTCGAATAATCATCATCCATTAAGAATATATAGTTTACTTGGAGACCATCATCCATGGCTGTTACACTAGAACCAGACACACATCCACCACATACACACACTCGCCCAACATACATCCAACCCCTCAAAAACACATTCACCTCCTCCTACATCCACCCCACCCCAACACACACCCACCTCACCCCAACACACACCCACCTCACCCCAACACACACACACACCTCACCCCTACACCCCCCCCCCACACACATACCCGCACACGCAAACTTTCACTCAATACAAAGTTGAGAAATTGGATCATGGAGGCAGTGTGTGTGTCGAGGACGACCAGCCACGCCTCGAGAACGACCAGCCACAACCTCGAGAAACTACCTCTGAGTATGACCAGCGAAGTTATATTGAAGTAGATTACCAGGAGCTTGTAGGCCTATCACGAAGAAGGGGTGAAGAGGGGAGGGAGGGAAGGAGGGAGGAAAGGTGAAAGGAGGACACCCACGTGCCTACTTGACACACCAACGCAACGGATGATAATGGTTTCCTCCTCAGGCACGGCTTCAGTTCCACCAACAACCTCAGCTTTACCAGCATCCTCAGCTTTACCAACATCCTCAGCTTTACCAACATCCTCAGCTTTACCAACATCCTCAGCTTTACCAACATCCTCAGCTTTACCAACATCCTCAGCTTTACCAACATCCACAGCTTTACCAACATCCTCAGCTTTACCAACATCCTCACCAGCTTCACCGTGATCTTGATAATAATACCGATGGGTGGCTTTGTACTGGACATAATCCTCACCACAACACACGCGTCCAGACACTAGGGTAGGGGGTGCTACTACTACTACTACTACTACTACTGTTATTCTTACTACTACTACTACACACACACACACGAACAAAGGCACTTAACGCATAGGTCAACCACACTACCCAACACTCACCACCACCACCATTATCACCTCCACCATCACCACCACCCAACACCACCATAACGACCACAAACACTACCTTTAACACTACCTAAGTATACGCTGTGGTGCTGGTAGTGGTGGAAGTAGTAGTGGTGATAGTGGTGGAGGTGATCAGGTAGACAACAGATCACGCCGCCAACACCAACAGTTTAGGTCGACAATAATAATCTAAGTCGTGTGTGTGTGTGTGTGTGTGTGTGTGTGTGTGTGTGTGTGTGTGTGTGTGTGTGTGTGTGTGTGTGTGTTTGTGTGTGTGTTGTGTGTGTGTGTGTGTGTGTGTGTGTGTGTGTGTGTGTGTGTGTGTGTGTGTGTGTGTTTAAAATCAGTAAAGTATGATACTAAATTTTATATCACTAAGGTATGCTGTGGTGTATACTCGTATATTTTATCTGATATATTAACCAATTCAAGACTGGTCATTCATATCAACAGACACCTGCAATTAGACCGTAGTTAATATTTACGTCAAAACACACACACACACACACCTGACATTGTATTTGCATGTTATTATATTAAAATTATACAGCATGTGACTTGTATATCTTTTGATGTATTTAATAAACACGTGACCATGGCGGATCGTTCCACACACACACACACACACACTGCTCCCCCTTCGTCAATATCTTCAGTTTAATCACGCTCTGCCAAGTAGTTCTGGTGAAAATAATCCCATCAACCCTCTAGGCTGCCCCTCCTTCTTCCCTCCCCCTCCGTCAATCCTTCCTTCCCTCCTTCCTCCTTCCCTCCTTGTACATGGTCCCAACAGATGACTTCAATCCTTCTTATGGTACACACACGACCCCTACACTCGCACACACACACGACCTCCCCCACACTGCAAACACACACGACCCCCTCCCCCTACACTCGCACACACACGACCCCCTCCCCTACACACCTCGCACACACACGACCCCCCCACCACACACACACACACGACCCCCCCTACACTCCACACACACACACGACCCTCCCCACACCCACACACACACGGCCCTCCCCACACTCGCACACACACGACCCCCTACACTCACACACACGACCCCCCCTACACTCGCACACACACGACCCCCTCCCCTACACTCGCATACACACGACCCCCATATACAGAAGCACATACACTATCCCTTCAAACTTTACGTACACACACATACACCACCCCAAGACCGTATACACATACACGCTGCTCAATTCACGTTCAGTCATACACCACCTCCTACCACCACACATACATCACATCCCACAGCACCACACATACGCCACCATCACTACACATACACACAACCAACTCTAAGCTAACAAAGACACTGTTGAATACAATCTAGGACTGTTAAACTGAATCCTAAATACTGTAATCTGGAAAGAACTTACTGATGAATTTGAAGCAAGCAAAGTAATACAAACTAACAGCCAATACCTTGTGTACTATGATGAGATAGATTCAGTTCAACATGTATATGGAGCAAGTAACAAAATTAATAGATTACCGCTAGACTAAGGTTAAGATATAAATACCTTTGGCAGTCTGTCCCTCAAGCAGATGTGAACAAATTTAAATGTAAAGTGTGTAGCCAGACATATGGAGACTCACCCCAAAACAACGTCCAAGACAACGATAAAATAGAGCCTTTCAGGGACAGAGCCAAGTTTACTGTGTGTACAATGCCACAGCACTTTATCTCTGATGGTGAGATAGCTGTTATATTAAGACTACATTTTGTACCTAGTAAGTAAATCAACACCTAGGAACAGAACTACACATACAATATACTGGAAATATTCTAACATTACATAACTAAAATACCCAGATCACTAGGGTCGGTTAAACACTTACTGTAACAACTACTCTGTAACCCTTTAGGCGCCACCGCTCACAGGATGACTAGGGGTGAACAATAAACTAACTGCTGCCCGCGACAAAAATTCTAAAGATTAATTTTGACCGTATACACATACACCCTACATATACTCAATCATACATGACCCCCCCCTACCCCCACCACGACACATACAGTATACCCGTGCAGCCTACACCGTAGTCAGGAGTACACGCCCTGGCTACCCTTCCCACCCTGCAAATCCCCCTCCTTTCCCCCTTTCTCACTCTCCAGGACCCCCCAGTAGTAACTATCACCCCCCCAGTGCAACAAGGCGAGGGTCTTTATTGGTTGACAGTGTGTGCCATCCTCCGTCTCCCAGTATTGATTTTCTTCCAGTCTAATTTAAATGTCAAAAATGTGTAAATCATGATGGCGCTCGGGGGAGGAGGCGGCCAGTCTCCACTAATTGATTTCTATAGTTGATTTATTAGTCATTTCGTACCTCACGTTTCAGGTTTACAGTCAGAGTAAAGTTGAAATAATCTTTGTTTTTTGGAATCTGTCTTCAGTAAAATGCCAAGATGTATAAAGGGCTATTAATAAATTTGTAAATATCGTGAGAATATATACGTAAGGGTAGGTGGGCGAGGCTCGGCAACATATTGCAACAGCTCGTGCACGTGGCGGCCGCGCGCACTGCCTCCACCCCTGCCACTTCAGTTTCTTTTCCCATTCCTTTCTAAGTTCTCGTTGTTTCTTGCATTTAGGAGTATTTTTGGCGGCCATATACAACTGTGTTACTTCAGTTGAGATCAGTTGTGAGAGCTGTGTGCAGGCGAGGGCAGGCAGCTGGACAACATGTTGAGATATGACGTAGAAAGAGTAGTCGGCACCTTCAACCCCTTCACCCTGGCCACCAATCAGCTTGCAGACCTCTGACTCAAAGCCGCTTCCTACAGACCAATCACAGCAGGAGTTGCACATAGGCCGGAATTAGGGAAACTGCCTTAGTTGTTTTAATGATTTTTTTTTTTTCTCTCGTCACAATCAATACCATGAAACTGTGATTATAATAAATCAAATCTCTCCAACACTGAGTCGCGTCCAGGAAAAATTAATGTAACTTATAACTGATCTGGAATGTTTCATCTCGGGGGGGCTCATGCAATGATGCTGGGACACAGATGATAAGGTTAGGTGTAAGCTGACATTTAATGATAAGTGAGGAGTAAGGCAGGAGGCCTGGCTGGTAGGCCTTGGTACACACAGCTGCCATTGTTACATACGCACCGCTAGGCCTAACAACTTGGGCCAGACACCACGCACACCGCACACAAAAAAACGTTTGTGTGTCTTGACCTTCAAGTGAACCGCTATAACTCCCTCTATCGTCATAACAACTTGTGTCACACCGAGGAGTTGTATTTATGATTAAAAACTAAGTCATTGGTCATCCCGGGAGAGGGAGGGAAGGGGGCAGCCGTTGCCATGGCAAGCTGCACACTCAACACAATATGGCGTCGACCATCACTCTGATTACAACAACGCCTTAATGATGACGCCACACACCCTTTACCCTGCCCCCTGCTGCCTCAACACACACACAACCATATAGTTTCTGTGACATTTCCTGAAGTGAAATTAGTTTCCTTCTTAACTGTTGTCATCAAGGGATCTGTCCTGAGAGACGAGATAGTGATTGTTTTGTCCTGAGAGAAGATAGTGGTTGTTTTGTCGTGAGAGACAAGATAGTGGTTGTTTTGTCGTGAGAGAAGATAGTGGTTGTTTTGTCGTGAGAGAAGATGGTGGTTGTTTTGTCGTGAGAGAAGATAGTGGTTGTTTTGTCGTGAGAGAAGATAGTGGTTGTTTTGTCGTGAAAGATGGTGGTTGTTTTGTCGTGAGAGAAGATAGTGGTTGTTTTGTCGTGAGAGAAGATAGTGGTTGTTTTGTCATGAGAGAAGATGGTGGTTGTTCGTGAAAGATGGTGGTTGTTTTGTCGTGAAGATAGAAGATAGTGGTTGTTTTGTCATGAGAGAAGATGGTGGTTGTATTGTCGTGAGAGAAGATGGTGGTTGTTTTGTCATGAGAGAAGATGGTGGTTGTTTTGTCGTGAGAGAAGATAGTGGTTGTTTTGTCGTGAGAGAAGATAGTGGTTGTTTTGTTGTGAGAGAAGATGGTGGTTGTATTGTCGTGAGAGAAGATAGTGGTTGTTTTGTCATGAGAGAAGATGGTGGTTGTTTTGTCGTGAGAGAAGATAGTGGTTGTTTTGTCGTGAGAGAAGATAGTGGTTGTTTTGTTGTGAGAGAAGACGGTGGTTGTATTGTCGTGAGAGAAGATAGTGGTTGTTTTGTTGTGAGAGAAGATAGTGGTTGTTTTGTCCTGAGAGATGAGATGGCGGTTGTTTCACCAATATTGTGATTAAAATATTTTTGTCCAAAGTTGTGAAAAAAAAGAGAGAAGGTTGTTTACTAAGGTATAAGTGGCCAATTAACCCCCTAATTAGCCTGACCTAATTACACGCGTCAGATCAAATTGGAGATACCTGCTGTTAAAGGTTTTAATGAACAACAATGTCGTCTCTGGCCAAACACTCCTTCCTGTCGCTTTATGTGATAAGATAAACTCATTTATGTTGGTATGTTGAAGATTAACAATGGAGGCCAAGCTATCGAGTTGTACAAGCCCCCTCTCTCTCCCTCTGATTATATCTTCCCTATCAACAACCCCCCCCCCGCCTCCATGCGACCAATCCATTAAATTTTCACATAGCAAATTATATGTGTAACGATAAACAAACACAGCCATTACACGTTAAGATAAGAACTGTTTACATTGTGTGTGTCTGACTCTACGTGATGCCAGGGCACAGAGGAGGCTATTACCGTGGACGCTGCCCCTCCCCCTCCCCCTCCCCCACTAAGGAGAGGGGGGGAGACGCGGTAGGGGGTAAATGGAGAGAAGCAAAGAGATACAACAGAGAGGGAGAGATAGATGGTAGAGAAAGAGAAGTACCTCTCGTACGTCTACGGGAAAGGGTCACGGAAAGGGGACGTGATTGCTGCCCGTATCATCATTGGGTATGACTTTGCTTGGGAGATTGGTATCCCCGCATCCCCTGAGCAACGCTCTTGTGCATTATGCAGAAGACCCGACAGCAGCACCCTTATCCACTACCTCCTAAGATGTCCCCACACACAACGCTTCCGTGACGCTTGCTGGACCACCACTCCACGACCCCCTGACGGAGACACGATGATCCTCCCCAAACTGGCCAGATATTTTGAAAATAACATTGATTATGTGTTAAAGGAATATCATTCCTTCCTTAGGCTTTAGTAAGCCCCTTTATAATATTTATGCTGTATTTACTTGTCACACTTGCCAGATGCTTCTGGTGTCATTGTAGAGGGGTACCTAGTGACAGCACTAGGATCCCGCTTCCTCTATCAAGGAATAAACAATTGAAATTGAAAATTGAATTGAAAGAGAAGTAGTTAGTATAGGGTAGATTAGAGATGGTGGATAATGGTAGTGATGTCTGTCTGTCTGTCTGTCTGTCTGTCTGTCTGTCTGTCTGTATGTCTGTCTGTATGTCCATCTTGTTTTTCGTAAGGTAACAACAGTATTTCCATTATAGTGTATATTATTGTTTTTCGTATTTCATCAACGTATAGCAGTTCATATTGATCCCTGTCACTCAAAGAAACGAATCTGTCAACAACCCACATGTTAAACTTTAACCAACATGGTAACCAAAAAAAACCCGCATTCATGGTAGTGAAAATTTATAAACTATCAACACTGAACACAATAGCAAGACAAGCAAAGTATTCTGACTCAGTGTAACAGTGTGACCAATACTAGAGCTTCATTTATTTCCACACTACTGTACAACACGACCATCATACGTAACCAACAACTTACTTGGGTTGGGTTGGGTTGGGTTGGGTTGGGTTGGGTTGGTTGGGTTGGAATACTTATATACTGTATACATGGTGTTAAGTATACTAGCGTGTCTCCCGTATAAGTAAACTTAGATATACTTGGTGCTATTCATTAAAAAAAATCAATTACTTATCAGCACGACACACACTTAAAGTAATTGATGTGAATTACGATGAAAAAATTAATAACATTTTCAGCCATTACCAGAGACTCCTGAAATATTACAGGAATAGTGATGTCATAGAGAGAGAGAGAGAGAGAGAGAGAGAGTGTGTGTGTGTGTGTGTGAGAGATGAAAGGCGTTGAAAAGAGATTTTGAGAGCTGGGAGAGAGAGAGGAGGGAGGGGTAGGGGGGAGGAGGAGGAGGAGGTTGATGGGGGGAAGGATAGTAGCTATTGCAGGGAGGGTCGTTCCAACCATTACCATATCAATAGTAAGCAGGCGCCGCTACCTCTGTCCTGCAACCCCCTTCCCTCCTCCTCTCCTCCCCTCTCCTCCTCCTCTTCATCCTCCTTCCTCACCCGACTCCTCTTTTTACACACCCCACCCCTACTTACCCCTCCCCCATCTCCTTTCCACCCCTTCATCCCACTAACACCCTTCTGTTCCCTCCCTCCCTTCAGCTTATGTCTGCAACCTACACACACACACACACACACACATAGCCTGGTGTGTTATCCAAACCTTCGTGACCAGCAACAAGTAAAACACGTATTGTACCTGTGGACACGACAAAACCTATCCTCAACCTGCAATACAAACAACTACTATCACCATCATCTTGAAGCAACAATCATCATCATCAACCACAATTTATTCTTCTATTATCATCATTATCCTCCTCCTCCTCCTCCTCATCATCATCATTATTAACATGTACACACAACACAGCCAACGCTACAATGTACACCGATAGTACATTACAATTACTGCATTATTTCTCTCTATCTGTCAGACCCTTAACTCGACAACGTAAACAGCTGCAACATCCCTGCTTGGTGCACTTCATAAACATGGTACAGTTAGAGCTGCTGTGATTTGGGGTCAGATCACAGCTGTTATGGATTCCCTCGTCCATAACATAACTCGGGGATGGACACGGCGACAGTGGTCATACTTGGTGTATATATTACCCGTGAAAAACCTTAGTGTTGTTATTTTTGGGGATCGGAAGGTCAAAGAAGAACAACTCATAATATTAAATAAAAGAGTCTAACATTAGCCGGCGTGAGATACCGCCTCCCTCGAGTAGTGTTACTCTGCTGGGGTGACTGTAATGTTCAGAAATTCCCCTCGGCCAGGTGCTTGTAACATTCAGGACCTCCCTATGTGTAGGTGATACGGAGTTGCAACTGTGTCAGCGACTGGCGGCGTGGAGAGCTGTACCCCGCCGCCACGCCTTCAAGATTTCATGGCTGTCTTCCCTGCAACCTTTCTGAAAGGTCGGGGATCAGCTTTTGGCCAATCAAGAGCTAAGGTCACTCGGACCCTTACAGATCGAAAAGATCATTTTCTCGGAATTCGAGTAATGACGCACCACTCAAACTGGTGCTCGTGTGGGGGATCCAACCCGTGTTCCCCTGAAGTGGAAGAGGCGATTGTTGTGTCACATAACCCACTCATCCAGTCTTCGTGGCTCTCAACACTACCACCGCCAAGTAGGGCCAAGGTTAACTATCTTACAATTTACCAGACTTATCAGGGTTTGAGTTCACTGATACGCCACAAGTGTCATGACTGACACTACCATCACAATACATGCCTTGTTTACCTAACATAACAGTTAACGTGATAACCGGGGTGTGGTTAGGTTAGGTTAATGTGTAAGGCGAAATAAATTACCTGGGACAGCGAATCTTCAGGTGATCTTTGTAATTACGCCATCATGACGCAGATATACAATACACCTGAGCCAACACACCACCCATCACCGACAGGAGATAAAGGTATGAATAGTATTCCTACAGGTGATGTCTTGGCCTACATATGGATAAAACTGTCCATTAACAATTACACGAGCTGGTCACAGTGGCCCAGTGGATACAGCGCTCGCCTCCTTCTCTAAGGATTGCTGTTTCGCACCCAGGGCACCTCAGTTCACTCAGCTGTAAATGGGTACCTAATTTCACAGTTGGGTAAAGTGAAGGCGGTCGAGTGCAGTGCCATCCACGCTGACTCCTAGTGTACCGTAGTCCCTATGTGACCTACTTTCACAAGCTTGATGATTAGCTAACACGATAACCAATGAGAGGCGCATGTTTTGTTTTTAAATAATAATTCCTTTTTCTCATTATGCTTTTGTGACTAGGACTCATTTCTCATTGGTTAGCGAATTAGCCAATCAAACGCCGTCGTTCCATCAGAGGATAGAAATGCTTCTTGTCTGAGCACAGGGGCACCAGTGTAAGGGGTAGGGGCGATAAGATAGGGTAGACAGCATTGTAATACATCCAGATGACCTTCACGTGTTATCTGTATGTCTTTGTCGATAGGCCTCATTATTGCACAACACAATACTCGTCGGTCTTACCATCAATACAACGCCAGAAAAAGCGATCAACAGTGCCTGGCGTTCTTATACCCTTGTAAATTACGGTATTAGACACTTCGCAAGACCCTCTCCTTCTGCCTGCACTGGTGTTAAAGGAGGAACATTATCCTCACACTAGCCCAACACACCTCATAAACTATATAAGATTTTCCTTGAAATTTACGCCCTCTAAAACATCTCCGTAAAAAATTCCGTAAATTTTACCCTAAACACTGTACAAATTCCCCTCGAATTTACTTTAAATATCTTAAATATTTCCCTAAGCCTCAAGTACTTCACTGAACAAATAATGCCTAAAATACTTACCCGAGAGTTATGATCACGACCCAACACGTCCACAGAGTCAGTTTGTTGACGTGTTCCGGCACCTACAGGAGCTTGGTACACACTTCGAGTATAACACCGCCCAGAAAACAATTACACTGTTCTAATGTCCCTTCACAAAAAATTTAAATCAGTGTCCTTGTTTTGTTTTTGTTTGTGTTTTTCAATTCCTCTTCGTTTTTTCCTTATTTTTATATTTCTGTTTTCGGAGAGGGATGAAAATTATCGTCCACAAAGCATCCAAGTTATCGTATAAGTGATGAAAAAAAAATCATTAATTAGATTTTACATCCGTGTACGAAACGGTCCAGATAAGTGAAACGGCGAACGTGAACCTTCTCCTTTTATATCACTGAACGACGCCACAATTTACGAGTTTTAGAACGTTGAAACTCTCTTCAGTGAACGGCAGAACGGGTCAGCTACAGAGGAATGACTTCGAGTGGTTGAGGGTGCAGAATAAACCCTTCCTTCATAGACCTAGTGAATCGCAGTACCTTTATCTTATCTTATCCCGGACAGATAAGCTCTCCCATAGGCGTAAGACCAACAGCTATGAGGTGGGGGTGGGGTGGAGGGGGTGAGGAGAGATGGTACAAGGGGTGGAGAAGAGAGACAAGACGAGACATTGGGAGAAGATGCCAAGAACCGTAACACCAATATAGGGATTTACTCCACCGTCATCAACCTCTGCAGGAGACAACAAAAAACATCAAAATTAATGACCAATTCCTTGACTACATCAAGACTTACGCGGGAATCAAATGAGACATAAGACACAGACAGATAGATTTCAATATTCTCTACTTTTAGTGTACAGAGGCGAGGCACAGTAAGACATGGACGGTGATAACAGCAGCGTGAGAGAGTACAGGTTGACAATCCTTTATCCGAAATCCTTGGGGCCAGAGGCATTTCGGTTTTCGGAATTTTTCGGTTTTCAGAATGGTTAGGGTTTTTTTTTTTTTTATGTGTATTATCCCACCCGGGCATAGATCACTGACCCACATTGGGGCCTGGGGGTCTAAAATATAATAAAAATTATAATAAAAATAATAATAATTCATAGGTCTAGGTCGTGTTTCTCACTTTTGATCTTTTTTTCATTCTTGTATTTCTTTACTGTATTATTATTTTATTATTACAGTATTATTGTTATTATTATTATTATTATTATTAATTTTATTATTATATTTTATTATTATTATTATTATTATTGTAATCATTATTATTTTATTTTGGTGTATAATTATTAAAAATTTTATTTTCTAAGAATAATTATTATTAATATTACATTTTTGCCCCCCAGGCCCCGATGTGGGTCAGTGATCTGTGCCTGGCTGGGCTAATAATCCCTGTTAAAAAAAAAAAAAAAAAAAAAAAAGCCCCACAAAAAACTTTCGGTTTTTAGAGCTTTTCGGTTTTCGGAATTTCGGATAAAGGGTTGTCAACCTGTAATTCATTTTGATAATAGTAATATATCGCTAAGATCTTCTATGTGAGATACAGAGATAGGGAGAGAGAAATAAACGAGAGGCATGAACAACGAGCTCTCCCCCCCACACACCGTACCCCTAAACAACTGGCAATATATACAGTTCTTATCTCCAACACACCGCCAGAGTGAGACCTCTTGAAAATATACACAACCTACAGACTAACACAGACCATCTACACTGCTGGCTCTCTCAACACTGCCTGTGGGAGGGCTGGAAGTGGTGCCATTGTGACTCGGCCTAATGATAATGCAATAAAGAAGGGAATCAGAATTGAACATGAAGGCCTACTATATAAAATGCCTACTTAAGGCTCTCAACTCAGAGTAAACACACTTGTTTCTGAAGTCAGACACAAACATGGGTGCCTACATGCATCTAATCCTTTGCACAAACACGGGCATTAACCCAAATATGTGCTTGCGCATACATGTACACAGTCAAATATGCCACAAAACTAGACTTACAGAAATACATTAAAAGAGACAGTCAAACGGAGGGAGGGAGGGAGGGAGGGAAACAGACCAGGCAAACAGGAGGGAAGGAGTTAACGGTGCAGTGTATAACTGATCGTCAAGTTCATCTCCCCCTTAGCGATTCTCGGGGTCGTCGTCACCTCCCCAGTACGCAAGAAACAGGTCGGTGTCCCTGGTCACCTGTACCTCACCTCACCTTACTTGAACTTCACTTGTGCCTCACCTGTACCTCACCTCACTTCACCTCGCCTGAACCTCACTTGTACCTCACCTCGCAATAATTGTTGCTGCTGTTGAAGCTTCCCTCGCTAAGCTATCACAGACCGTGAGAATAACAACTCTCTCTCTCTTTCGAGGTAACAGATGACTCTAATTAACTCTCTGTGAAAGGACGGAAGGCTACGCCGGTAACTCATTAAAATAAATTAACTCCGGGTGTTTTGTTTTTAAATAATAGAAGAATTTCTTCCTGGCCACAACACAACTCTCCTGGAGCGACTTGTAGCAATAAACGACCAACTGTCACCATAACACTTAATGTTCTGTCCCTCAGGCGAAGTTGAAGAAAGGGAGAGAAGAAGGAGAAAGATAGAAAAGGAATGGAAAGAACGTGAGAAGAAAGGAACGGAGAAAAGTGCGAGGACTGGTTGTTGTTATAACGTTATTACCGCGCTGCAACAACGAATGTTCTAAGCGTAAAGGTTAGCAATTACTCTAGTGACTAGTCCAACATTAAAAAAATGAGAGATAGAATCCTCTAGCAAAGAAGACTAAAGGGGAGGCGGTAAGTAACTACAAGAGTTAAGTGAGAGTGGTGCTGGTGTTCATGGAAGAGGGTTGGGTGCCCCCCCCCCCCTGTCATTACTCTACAGAGGAAAAATAAAAGACAGGCTGACTGGTGCGCTCTCCGGCCATTATAGAGGAATTTGAGAGATAAGTGAGTTATCTTAATTCTTTGCGCCTTGAAGGTTTGTGATGAAGCAGATTGACCAAGCACAGGAATGAGTATCCCCCCACCTCCTCCCACACACACACACACATGCACGTGCTAGCGTGCAGCAGAAACAGCTTATGGTTCAACTACAGGATATCCAGTTCAGTGCGCGGGATCTTGAGAGCTTTCAGTTGCTCCACCACAGTACTGTACGACCCTGCCATGTTGATCACCGGCCTCCCTCCCTCCACAAGCAAGCGGACAATCGTAAAATCTTGCAATACAATCAAGCACGCGCAAGGCTTGATCCATACCCAGAAAAAAGGGTCTTACGAGCACGTGCTGCAATGGCAGCCTTCCGAGAAGCACCACACCACGCGCCCTCACATTATGTTGCACGCGAGCTTGCAAAAGACCGTGCAATACTTTTTCGTGCAAGACAGTGTGTGTGGACGGGGTCGCAGGTACCTGGAGGAGAGGGGCGCGGCGAGGGAGAGGGAGGGGGACCATTCATTACAACGCCTCATAGAGGTTTTTGTGCCGCCGTTGCCCGAGAGAAGGGGGTCTAGGGGCGAGGAAAGAGTGGGAGACGGAGTGATGCTGGCGGCGAGGAAGAGGCGGGTGAGGGGAAAAATATGCTGGCAGCGAGGATAAAATGAGAAGAAGTCATTCTTACCCAAGATTATGAAAAAATAATCTAACCCATCCCGGGCTACTGCTACACACTAATAGTTTATAGGGAGAAAGAGGAGGAGAATTGAACGGCTAGTAAGCTGATAACTGGTGAAATTATAAAATTAATTGTTTACCTTATATTGAAGGAGGTCCAGTGCTGACGGCCAACAGGTCCAACCAGGGTGTGGGCGATAGGCTGGCGGATGAGGGTAGTTAAGTAGTACGCCCGCCAGGCATAATTTGAGGTTACCCAAACGCGTGTGAACGATACTCCACCAACACCACAACTACCATGAACGACCCAAGACCTGAAATATGAGGTGAAGGTTGATAACGATAAACACACACACAAAACACTTACTCATATCTGTCCATTACCACCACAAGTTACCTAATATGGATAAATATCAGTGTACTAATCCTATAACAAGAAAATGGAATTATAATATCGAAAATTTTATATAAGTTGCGTTAAAAGATGATCAAACATAACATACCATCGGTTGGATCAGAACCTTTCAAAATGAAGGCTTTTTTTACGGGATTAACCCACCAGGTCACAGGTCAATGACCCACACCAGGGACTAGGGCGAAAATATATTCATAATAATAATAAATGGCCATAAGTAAAAAAAATAAAAAAGATCAATACTGAGAAACGATATATGTATGTTGTGTTGTCAAAGTAAGAGAAACAATTGAGACCCTGCAATTGTGCGTAAATGAGACAGAGTCAGTCAGATCAGCAACCTGGGACGTGTTCACAATTTTTGTGATGCCATATAGCAGCAGGGTCTACCATTAGACAACACATTATGCTTCCAATATCTTCCAGGGCGATATTAACTCTGTTTGATAGCTGCTTAGTACCTACCTTACGGTTAAATCCGTAAATTAACATTTAGATTAATCAAGCTCACTCTTTTAACAAGAAAATTAACCGAACAATACCTTAAATCGTCGTTTTCTTCATCAATTATGTCGTGCACCCGCCGTCAACTGTCAGTCTCGGCACTAACCTTGGTTTGTTTATCTTTGCAGTGAACCAAGGTCCGGACGTTCAGTAAAGGATCGTTCGTTACTCGGGAACAATTAGTGAGTTGCCAACTTCCTTTGTGAATTAATTTATATAATTACCGTGATGGCTCGTTTTTTAAGGGTGTTATAGAGGAAAAAGTGAAAGAAATAATTAGGCGTTTTAGATGCCCGGAATAGCTAACGCGTTAGCTTTCCTAGACCTGCCATTAAAAAATACGCCATTGTCAATAATTTATTAAGTTTTTACTGTAAGTTAGGTAAGGTTTTATTGTTTAAAAGTTAGGCAGATACTGGTGTAGCCAAGACTAAAGTTACGTAAAGTTAGATTTTGACTTATGATTCCATAAAATGCTGACGTAACCTTGAATGAATTTATGTAGGTCAAGGCTTAAATGTTTATCTTCATACTAACTACTGTATAGTGTTATCTGTACTAATGAGTGAACAGGCATCAGGTCATCATATACTGGAACATAGTGTGAAGATATTACTGTAAAATATAATGAATGTGGGAAATTCTGTACCCAAATATTTCCTGGACGTTAAGAGATTGGAGTTGGAACATTTGGGGATTGTATGAAATAAAATGCACAGGTTCAAGTAATATTAATGGACAAGATTTTTACTTCATATATTCATGTGGTGAAAAGTATGAGTGAGGTGTTTGTAAACTAGCAGGTAGTTGTGTAAAAGGATATATTGGGCAGTGTCAGGTAGTTCTGTTAGTTAAGTTTAATGCTAAATACAATGACTTGGCAATAAGAAATTAAAACGAAAATATAACAATAATCAATCAGCTTTCGAAAATTTCAAAACAGACAGGGATAGAATAAGGATTTAACCCATATCTGACCTGTAGTAACCTGTAACCTGTCATCTTAACCATTACCTGACCTGTAACCAGTTATCTTAACCTCTACCTGACCTGTAATAACCTGTAACCTGTCATCTTAGCCTCTACCTGACCTGTAGTAACCTGTAACCAGTCATCTTAGCACCTGTCAAAAATCTGGCATCATATTCTCTCTCCTCCCTCACCTTCATCCTCACCCCAGCTTCTTCGACAAAGGGATCTACCATAGTCTAGCCTCCATTTCCTTACCTTTGATCACCTCTCTCCCTCCCACCCACCTTCCCTCACTTTCCCTAACACCCCTACCTCCCTCCCAACGCATGCTCTCCTCTACCTCTTCGTCACGTTTTTCATTTACGAGGCGCGCTCTGCAACGCACCAATCACTGCCCCCGTCTTGGCTGGCTCCCCCCGAGTTTTTGCGGCCACCCTTCAAAGAGCTTTGGTTGCAAAGGGGTGGCTGCAGAATGGGTTCTTGACCACGGTGAATCCTTCCATTGCTCATTCTCAAAAGGGGGTTTCCATCTCCCTTTCTGAGCGACTATGATGGTTGATAATAATAGACGTATTGTTAGCGATTAAAAATGAGGAACAAGTGTAGATATATCTGATTTCACTACTTTATATATTTTTTTAAGTAGGGCTGTAACCGCTTGAGCTATACCAACCGATGGTCTCTCCCCTCTCTCTCTTCCTAAAACCCTTTAAGCAATGGAAAAAGAAAGAAAACCCGTATTGCAGACCTGACTTGAAATTCAAATAGGGTCTTTCCTCCATCTATACACCACACCACCAGGACACAACTTCCCCTTCCATGCTGATGCACTGTCCTTAAAGTTGGGATGTTGTGATGAGTGAGAAAATAGTTGTAGTGTTATTGTTTTTTTCATTCATGTTGATATAGTGCTTTAGCCTAACCTAACCTAATTTAACCTAATGCAAACCTTACCTAACTTAACCTAACCTGCAGCTCCCTCCCCTAGAACCTGTTGATTTTAGAGGTGGTATCTTAGTTTTAGAAGTTAATTAAGGTTGAGCTGCTATTCTTACACCTGTGTCATGTGTAGTTAATATTAGTGGGTTGTACTTCCCTCCACCTCCCTTGTAACCTGTAGCTACCTGTAACCTATGATCTGTTACCTGGACCTGGACCTAACCAGTAACATTTACCCTGCCTGTAACCTGTAGCCCACCTGAACTGTAACTTGTAACGTATAGTCTGTTGCCTGTACCTGACCTGTAACCTGTCTAAAAGTTAATTATAAACTAAATTATCTCTGTAACTGCTGGCTTGTTGTCCTTATTACTGTCCTCCCCACACACTATAGCCCTGTCACTGTCCTCCCCATCTCCCACACACTGTAGCCCTGTCACTGTCCTCCCCAGCTCCCACACACTGTAGCCCTGTCACTGTCCTCCTCAGCCTCGTCCCACGGCTCCACCACCACCACTTGTCTTGCACCTCACACGTAGTCCAACACCAGCCAGTCATTACACCCCGCACCAGTAAACATAACCAGCTTTATGAGTCAAAGATGCCGGCAGCATCTCAGCGCGTGCAATCTAATCTTTTTACTACCACACAAAGTAGCCACCACGCGACCTCACAATGTGTTGCACACGAGCTTGCAATAGCCGTGCAACATTTTTACGCTGGGTATATAGTGTCGGGTTGAGGCGGGTACCTGGAGCACCCTCTGGCCGGGTCTGCACTGGTCAACACCATTCACGCCGGACCCTTGGATACACCTTTTTGTCCGCGAGGGACCGCCACCACCATCGTTTTTTCGGGCCTGGGTATTTTTTTGTTGTCATATCCCTCCCCTGGTGGCTCAACTAAGACCCTTCCGCAGGGCTAACTACTTCTGCTTGATCATTAACCATCAAATCACTTGAATGTCTCTGTGTTCAGGCGCTTTTAAATTCAACTTTGTGTGGCCCGTCGGCCATAAGGTAGGGTGAAGTACACACACATAACCATATAGTGCATTATGAGTGTTGTCAGTCAGTGGTTGACGAGCAGCCAGGTGTTTGGAGAAGTGGAGGACAACCTGACGGTGGCACAGCTGGGTGCGGCCCTCCACCAGTACAAGAAGAACCTTTATCACCACAAACTTCAAACGCTGCTATAATGGATATTCCCACAGGTGACATAAGGAAATATCTCATCTGTTTCTATCGTGTTTGTTACCAGTAGCACCTGACATGTAACAGCATATGTAACAACATTTATCGTTCCTCCAGAGACATTATCCAGGAGGAACATAGGTCAAGCAGTGTACGAAGAAGCACGCAGGAACATAACTCACAGCGGAGCATCAACCAGCAGACCAAGGGTTGTGGTGTGGTAGCTCTGCGTCGTCTCCCCGCCACCCTGCAACACGCCCATACACGCGTGCTACACCTCTATTCCTCTGCGGAGCGCCGCTATTATGAGCCCTTTAAGAATCAAAGAACCCGTGCCCGTCACAATATTGCACACGAGCTTGCAACACCCTGCAACATTTTTACATCTGGGAGAGAAAGCTGACGGGCCACCCCGGTTACCTGGGGTGTGTGGGGAAAACTGTTGCAGCGGTCCAACCCATTCAGCACCCCACCCCACTACACGGTTTTTGTGATGCAGGGCCCCTGGCTCAGGTTTTTTTGTGTCTCCTTCTTGCTTTTTACAGCGTCGCTGATGACGACGAGATGCAAAGATTTTTTTGTTACCGGAAACTACTTGGGGCCTCCGCTGATACACGCCACACACCACCTCCCTCCCTCCCTCCTCGTCTTGTAGCGACGGCCAAGACACTTCTGCCTCCACACCACCAGACAACACCTCGCTTGGTAGTTACAGGACATCACTTGTGGTGGGGGGAAATAATTAGTGGTTGCATTTGATACTCACAGAGACGCGGTATTGTTGGTGAGTTGGTGGTGGTGATGATGGAGAGTTGGGGTGGTGGTGATGCTGGAGAGTTGGTGGTGGTGATGATGGAGAGTTGGGGTGGTGGTGATGCTGGAGAGTTGGTGGTGGTGGTGATGATGGAGTTGGGGTGGTGGTGATGCTGGAGAGTTGGTGGTGGTGATGATCATAGAGGGTTGGTGGTGGTAGTTATTGAATGGGCGGGGTGGGTAGTTGTTGGGTGGGCGGGGTAGTTGTTGAGTGAGCGGGTAGTTGTTGGAGTGGGTGAGGTAGTTGTTGAGTGAGCGGGGTAGTTGCTGAGTGAGTGGGTAGTTGTTGAGTGGGCGGGGGTATTTGTTGAGTGGGCGGGTAGTTGTTGAGTGGGTGGGTAGTTGTTGAGTGGGCGGGGTAGTTGTTGAGTGGGCGGGTAGTTGTTGAGTGGGCGGGTAGTTGTTGAGTGGGCGGGGTAGTTGTGGAGTGGGCGGGTAGTTGTTGAGTGGGCGGGTAGTTGTTGAGCGGCGGTAGTTGTTGAGGGGCGGGTAGTTGTTGAGTGGGCGGCAGTTGTTGAGTGGGCGGGGTAGTTGTTGGAGTGGGCGGGGTAGTTGTTGAGTGGGGCGGGTAGTTGTTGAGTGGGCGGGTAGTTGTTGAGTGGGCGGGTAGTTGTTGAGTGGCGGGGTAGGTTGTTGAGTGGGTGGGGTAGTTGTTGAGTGGGCGGGGTAGTTGTTGAGTGGGTGGGGTAGTTGTTGAGTGGGCGGGTAGTTGTTGAGTGGGCGGGTGAAGTTGAGTGGTGGGGGTATGTTGAGTGGGCGGGGTAGTTGTTGAGTGGGTGGGTAGTTGTTGAGTGGGTCGGGTGGAGTTGTTGAGTGGGCGGGGTAGTTGTTGAGTGGGCGGGTAGTTGTTGAGTGGGCGGGTAGTTGTTGAGTGGGCGGGTAGTTGTTGAGTGGGCGGGTAGTTGTTGAGTGGGCGGGGTAGTTGTTGAGTGGGCGGGTAGTTGTTGAGTGGGGGGGTAGTTGTTGAGTGGGTGGGGTAGTTGCTGAGTGGGCGTAGTATGTTGAGTGGGCGGGTAGCGTTGAGTGGGCGGGGTAGTTGTTGAGTGGGCGGGGTAGTTGTTGAGTGGGTGGGTAGTTGTTGAGTGGGTCGGGTAGTTGTTGAGTGGGCGGGGTAGTTGTTGAGTGGGCGGGTAGTTGTTGAGTGGGCGGGTATTTGTTGAGTGGGCGGGGTAGTTGCTGGAGTGGGTGGAGAAGTTGTTGAATGGGCGGGAGTTGTTGGGCGGGGGGTAGTTGTTGAGTGGGCGGGTAGTTGTTGAGTGGGTGGGGTAGTTGTTGAGTGGGTGGGGTAGTTGAGTGGGCGGGGTAGTTGTTGAGTGGGCGGGGTAGTTGTTGAGTGGGTGGGGTAGTTGTTGAGTGGGCGGGGTAATTGTTGAGTGGGTGGAGTAGTTGTTGAGTGGGTGGGGTAGTTGCTGGTGGGCGGGGTAGTTGTTGAGTGGGCGGGGTAGTTGAATGGGCGGGGTAGTTGTTGAGTGGGTGGGGTAGTTGCTGAGTGGGCGGGGTAGTTGTTGAGTGGGCGGGGTAGTTGTTGAGTGGGTGGGTAGTTGTTGAGTGGGTGGGGTGAAGGTTGAGTGGGTGGGGTAGTTGTTGAGTGTGCGGGGTAGTTGTTGAGTGGGCGGGTAGTTGTTGGAGTGGGCGGGGTAGTTAAGGAGTGGGTGTAGTTGTTGAGTGGGCGGTAGTTGTTGAGTGGGCGGGGTAGTTGTTTAGAAGGTTTAACTTTATTGTTTTGTTTATCATTTGTGTTTAAACTGACATTGAATGGTTAAAGAAAATAAACTTTACTAAGGGGTCCCGCTTATGACACTGAACACCTGCTGTGACACTAACGACACAGGTGGCACTCAACACCTGCTGTGACACTAACGACACAGGTGGCACTCAACACCTGCTGTGACACTGGCGATACAGGTGGCACTCAACACCTGCTGTGACACTGACGATACAGGCGGCACTCAACACCTGCTGTGACACTGACGACACAAGTGGCACTCAACACTTGCTGTGACACTAACGACACAGGTGGCACTCAACACCTGCTGTGACACTAACGACACAGGTGGCACTCAACACCTGCTGTGACACACTGGACGACACAAGTGGCACTCAACACCTGCTGTGACACTGACGACACAGGTGGCACTCAACACCTGTTGTGACACTGGCGACAAGACGTGTGGCACTCAACACCTGCTGACACTGACGACACAGGTGGCACTCCCCAACACCTGCTGTGACATCAACGACACAGGTGGCATCAACACCTGCTGGACACTGACGACACACAGGTGGCACTCAACACCTGCTGTGACACTGACGACACACAGGTGGCACTCAACACCTGCTGGACACTGACGACACAGGCACCCAACACCTGCTGACACTGACGACACAGGTGGCACTCAACACCTGCTGTGACACTAACGACACAGGTGGCACTCAACACCTGCTGACACTGACGACACAGGTGGCACTCAACACCTGCTGGACACTGATGACACAGGTGGCACTCCAACACCTGCTGTGACACTAACGACTCAGGTGGCACTCAACACCTGCTGGACACTGACGACACAGGTGGCACTCAACACCTGCTGGACACTGACGACACAGGTGGCACTCAACACCTGCTGGACACTGACGACACAGGTGGCACTCAACACCTGCTGGACACTGACGACACAGGTGGCACCCAACACCTGCTGTGACACTGACGACTTTAACACCTGCTGTGACACTAATGACGCAGGTGGCACTCAACGCCTGCCCAAACAGTTGTTATTGTAGTAACATCTACAAACAGTTTACTATCACACGGATCTCAGAGGATTTACAGCTGTTCCAAACGTCAGATTTGGAGAAAGTTAATAAATTTGGGTTTTCAACATTTCGTTTATCTTGACCAAAATAACCTATGACTACCATGACCAGACAGATATTAGGAACAGTATCTACGTTGTTTGTGTTTTAATGATAATCACTAACGAACATATAACTCAAACACCCACTTTATAGTTCTTAATAAATTCAGGTGAGTCACGCACACTAATTATCTAATAAAACTCATATACTGTATTCATAAAACATTAATACCGACCTGTTAATGTCCTGTAATGAATGATCACTGATCAGGTGAGAACATCATTAACATTAGTAAAGCTCTCTACAGGTGTGTTGTTGTACTGTGTCTACCTGCAGTGTGTTTTACTCCAGTAAATATTTCCAACAGTAAAACACAGTCAATGGAAGATTTTTATGTATTTTGCACTGTAGCCCAGATAATGGTTAGATGCACAATACTAATCCATGAGGCTTGGAGTAAGGCGTATAGACTATTAAGTACCACGTAACTGAACATTGCCGCAGGAACACCTGTACTGTGCAAACATTTAAGGAGAAACAGAGTGTCAGTTTCCAGGCAATGAAGGTACATCTTTGTCCACAAAATTCCAGAATGTAATGTAACAAAATGTTATAAAGATATGATGTTATCATAGCCAGCGCCAACTCACTGGACACTTCACAGGGCGTGAGAGATGAAGGGCGCCTGTGGCTCCACGACCCAACACATACACAGACACAATAATGGCCCTTTGAGTGTCTCCCCCTTACATACCAATCTTATTAACGGAATGCCGGTAGTGATCAGCTGGTGTAACTGATGGTTTGTTGCTAGAACAAAAGTTTCTCTTGTTGAGCTGTCTCCTCCCTCAGTATGTCTCTCTCTCTCTCCTCGCCCTCCTCTTCACCCACCTTTTCACAGTAACGACTTCCATCAGGCCCTCTGTCAACAGCCGTCGTCACGGTGGTTAACCAAACCAAGTGTTGCAAAAAACACTATTGTTGCAAGATGTTCCAGGGTGAGGGGGGCGAAAACCCGACGGCTGTCCATCAACTACAGGATAAATTACTGGCGGCCACTGTTGCCTCAATCCTGGGCTCGGGGACCACCCTGCCCACACCCGCCTCTTACGGCTCACTCATCTTAATCTACCGTGCTCTTCAATTTGGTTTCTCATTAAATCTTAGGATCGATATATTACCAAATTTAAAAATTCTGAAGTAGAGATAGATGACCAAGTGGTGATGGTGGCGGTAACAGGTATATGGTGTCGGTGGTGGTGGTGGGAGGCTGAGGCGGCGCGCCCCTCACAATAGCTGCCCAACCCACCGCTGCAACAAACCAACAATCCCGTCGACCGTTGAGCAACACGCGCTAAAAAATGATCATCCCGGCCATGCAAAATGAGCGGGCGATCTGCAACGAAAGGGTGAGGGGGTACGGGGGAGGGGGAGCAATAAAGGGGTGAAAAGGCCGGGGGCAGGAGGAGGGGGCTGAGGGAAATAAAGAAATGCAAAATGACCGCGGCTCTGCAACACAAGGGTGGGGTAGGGGGTTGGAGGAGGGGTTAGCGAGTAGGTAAGAGAATGGTTTCCAGAAGATAATGGCGACCGAGCCCTCCCTCCCGCCCTGGCTGCAACTGCCACCATTGAACACGTCCTCTCAACGGTATATGTTCTGCCTATTTCTTAACGCTACGCCATGTGACCTGTCTTGGGTATCCCTCCGATGCCTCCCTCAGCCGCCAAACACAACGAACTTTCTTGAAAAAAACAGGATTAATTGTTGTTGTTGATTTTATCACTCCAAGGAAATCTGTGCATATGTATAAAACTAAACACCTGCCATAAATATCTGTAAGTAAAAGGCATTAACAATTATCTAATTAACCTGACCTCATCTCACCACTCAGCCATCGTCAGCTAATTAACTATCACTGATACTGAGATAAGTGAAGATAGTACCACAAGCTTACAGTGTTATGCTCCCTTGCCTCCAGCTATTTGTACATATTCTTAATTCCCGGTAGGCTACTGATATATTTAAGAAAAGCACAAAATGATCTGTGGAACTCATGAGAAAGATGTAAAATATTGATATTAACTGTACTTGTGAGAAGACGATTGTAAAAGTATACAAAATGGAGCAGCAGTAGCAGTTGATGAAATGTGCCTGATGACCACAAAGTGATAACGATAGAGAGAGAGAATCAGCAAAATAGTTAGAAAGTTTACACTGAATCAGTCTGTATATAGACAATATAGGTACAATGTACCCAACAGTGCAAGTACTGGATGCAAACAATTGGAAACAGTAAGTCGATTCGACCAAAAAATAACCCAACAAAGTTAGCCTTAGCTTAGGTTGAAGGACTTATCAGTAACAGTAAATCTAAGAAAACAGACTTGTAAATTTGTGATTGAATAAAACAAGTACAACATTACACTCAGACTATCCAAGACTGATGATGGATCACTGTAAAACATTCATTGGTTAGTTATAAACAAAATTATTATTCTCTGGTAAATTCATTGACCATTTTTTAATTCACCATTTCTACAATTTATCAGCAAACTAACCGTTCCGACGGTTGGTCTGTTCTTTGTTACTTTGTTACAACAGGAGGAAACTTGAGCGCCCAGGGAAAACCTGCCTTGTTAGGTAGGGTCACACTGGAAACACACTTCTCACATGTGACCCAGGCCGAGGATTGAACCCAGGATACATTGTGATAGGAAAGCACCCTACTGTTACTCTGAAACGGTACACGTGTGTAGCTCCTCCAGTACATATGAATTGTTTTTCGCAACTTTTTGCTTACTGTATGTACTCTCTTACTTTAACAAGTGAAAACTTATCAACTTAATCTATGGATACTGTATACCTCCACTGTTCATGTAAAACGCATACCTATATTGACAATATACATGCTGAATCAATGTAAACTTGTATGACGATTTTACTGAATAAATATACCTGTATTTCACCTCTTTACCCCAGCAGTCACCGGGGAAGCTCATTCTCACAGCCCCTCCAGAACCCATTTTCTACAGTACACATCTCACGACACACCACCACTCGACCCGTTCCTTTACAAATTACAGTAAGATTATGTTACTAAGCGCAACCCAAGAAAATATGTATAATTTTATTTCCATTGGAGTCATATGTGGGGTTGGGAGCCTATCAGCCGTGTCTCCCAGAAGTCATTATAAACTTTGAGAATATCCCAGGGAAGTACCTGCATGTGGATGTGGGTGAGCATGTAAGTGAAGTGGTGTGAGAAAGGCAGTCGACGATGAAAAGCGTTAGGGTGGAGGTAACTGTGTGTGTGAGAGTGCATATTTACCTTATTTTCCCGATGACCACTCAAACTAGAAGTGGCCATACCGAGGGAAGGATGTCAATGGCCTATGTAGGATCCCTCCATTGTTCTTGATAGTACAGTATAACAAATAAGTGTACATATAAGCTCGTGGGAATGCGTACATACGAACGCATTTAAGGAGTATAAGTAAACAGGGATAGAAAGGCATACTTACAAAATTACTTAGGAACGCATGCAGGAGTCCAAGCCGCATACACATTGAGTGCGTGAGAGCGTGTAGGTGTCAGCATGTGTGGATATGAACACAAAGGAGAGCCGCGCCCCTCAACCGGGATAATGAGGGTGAAATATTAGAGTAATGCGTGATGACACCTGGTAATCACAGGTGCACGAGGACCGGACACCACACACCAAACACGGGCTCATCAACCATCACTAATACTCGTTGCGTTATTGTGTTGTGATTTTGGAAACACAAGGAAAACCCCTTAACACCCAAATAACAATAATTTCCCACGTTTAGTAAAAGAAGCTTACTCCACATTCGACAAGAGCAGAAGAAACTGTTTCAGGTTTAAGTCAAAACAAGAAACAGGCAACACAACAACAACAACAAATTACAACTTTTGAAATAAAAATAATATTACCAAGAAGCTACTGAGTTCATAGGAGCCAGTGAGCGATGCTTGTGATGTGGGGCGTATTAACCGCTGACACTACCACACCGAAACATCTAATATACTATAACATTACAACATTGATATAATTTCAAAAAAGCTATAATTCCAGTATATTTATTGATGCAAAAAATTCTGACTGGTCTGTGTATGGAGATTATCATATAGATAACTATAATATAAACTGTAAATAACATAATTACCAACATAAAAAACCTAACCTAACTTAATTTAGGTATATTTTGGCTATGTTATGAATAATAAATAATGTCTTAGGTGAAGCAATCAATTTGACCATATCTGAACTACTTTATACTCTAATAAGTTTTTACAGCAATAATACCTGCACGTTATTCCTACCAGGCAAAAACTCCATTTACATTTGAAGGCTTAATCTGACTATAATCCCCTCATTTAGTGTGATATTACCCGTATATCCGTCAACGCTACTGCCATAATCCCCCGTAAAACTTGACAGATTAAACATCATAAAACGATACAAAAATACACACACCCTGGTCATGACGCATTCCTTCTTCACACTGTGTATTATATTAAAAGTTTTTAAGTGAACTGTTTGCTGATCATACAGTCCTCTAAAGTAACTCGATTATACTTGATCATATGTTTATATAGGTTTATATACCTGCTTTGATTAAACTGATATGTCAGGTTTTGTCTTGCTTTTTTTTAATGGGGAAATAGCCCACCCGGGCAAAGAAGTCAGTGACCCACATCGGGGGGAGGGGGAAACAAATTGCATCTTAGAAAAAAATAAAACAAGAGTGAGAAACGATATACATGTTGTTGTCAAAGTAAGAGAAACAATTAAGACCCTGCAGTTGTGTGTAAATGAGGCAGAGTCTGCCAGACCAGCAACCTGGGACTGTGATGCCATATAGCAACAGGGTCTACCATGACAACACATTATACTTCCAATATCTTCCCGGGCGGTAGTACCTCCCTGTTTGGTATACAGTACTACCTACCTTAAACATGG
Source organism: Homarus americanus (assembly GCF_018991925.1). Lineage (NCBI taxonomy): Eukaryota > Metazoa > Arthropoda > Malacostraca > Decapoda > Nephropidae > Homarus > Homarus americanus. Next base: position 1,200,635 of record NW_024726235.1, on the reverse strand, counting down.
GAGAAAATCCTCTGGATGCCCAAGCTTGCCAACAGTGCGTAACAGAGATCCAGTACACCCCCAGAGCCAAAAATGCCTAACAGAGACGTGACTGACTTCTTAAGCTACTAACAGGCCAATCAAGGAGGAACAGCCTAAATAAAATAAAGAACAGTACACTAAAGTAAAATAATTGCTCCAGCTTACAACCACAATAAAATATAAATGTTCTCCCAACTAAAAGTTCCATTTTCTTTTAAAACAACAGAGAAAATGGACATAAATAATGTTTCATAACCGAGTTTAAAGGCCGAACCTAAACTTTGAATGAGTTTAAAGGTCTTACCGTAGTATTACTTTTATCCTCTTCGCCACTGATCGGCTTGTTAGCTAATAATAACAATTACAACAACAATAATAATAATACGAAGAATATAGGTCATATGCAAGGGAAACGTCATAGAAGAAAAGTGTCTTAGATATATGTGAACTATTGATTGCAGAGATAAAATTCTTGAAATTAGGTTGGTGGCAATAATAACAATAATAATAATAATAATAATAATAGTAATAATATTATTATTATTATTATTATTAACCACGTATAGAAAAATTATCTGCAATATAATGTACTGAATTCAGGTCAGTTATATTAAAGAAATTAACCTTACCGGTATCTATAGAAATTTGAATAAAAACTTCAAATAATGTAATTAAGTAAATTTTTTAAAAATAAATTTTACATAACAGATATTAGCAAAAAAATGGATTTCAGGATTATTCGGAATCCTAGTACTATATTGGTTTAGTTAGGTTATATTAGGATATGTTAGGTTAGATAGGTAAGGTTAGGTTAGATTAGGTTTGGCTAAGTTAGATTAGATTAGGTTTGGTTACGTTAGCTTAAGTTATATTATGATAAGTTAGGTTTGGTTAGGTTAGCTTCGGTTATATTACTTTTACTTACTTTTATCCTCTTCATCACTGATCAGCTCGTTAGCCGCTTGGGTGATCGGTCACGTCTCTGTTATGCACTGTTGGCAAGTACTGGGCATGCACCGGCTCCTGAATGTACCTGAACCTGCTCCAGTGTTGGTCAAGAAGAGATTACACGCAATGCCGTCACAACACTTTCTGGTAGATTGTTTCAATGGATAAGTTAAGTTAGGTTAGGTTATGATACATTAAGATTTTGTAAAGACTGTGTGAGGTTCCACTCCTGTTTCACAAGTGATGTTTCTATCCCATTATATCTATTTCTAGGTAAAAAAACTGTTATCATCCTTTGAAAAATTCGGTAGTTTTTCTAAATACCGTACAGAACATCGATCCTGTCTATGAACCGCTTTGATATATCGTATTAATCTTTACATAAGACTCTGTAAGACTAAAATTTCTAACTCATTTAATGATTACGTATCTCGGACGAAGAGTACTGACCAAAGAAAATTAATTTGCAGAGAATGGCATCAATGAACTTCCGCAGTTATCCCAGACAATACAAACAAAGGTCTTGGACCCATACACACACACGCGCGGTTTGAGGGAGTTACTCAGCGAGTCTCAACTCCATTTTAACCAGTCATTTTAAAGCACATATCCACGTGAATTTATGAAAAATTTGGGTTATAGTTACAGGATGATAAGTGTAAAATTAGTAATTATAAATAGGCTAACATTCTACCTCCACTTAGTAGTTATTTTAGATATTATTAAGGCATATATACATAAATTATGCATGTTCTCTAGCTAATAAAATGTGACGCTCACGCCATCAAAAACGTAAAATTACACTATGACACTTTAAGAATGTTGCTTTCATTGGTACCAGATATAAAAATACCCTCTACTTTAAGTTAGGTATGTTTTCTGAGAAAAAAAAAAGGGGGGGCTTATTTGCATCGGTTCAAACCACCATTCTGAATTAAGTCCTTAGCCTTTGGTACATAAGGAGTCAGTGTGGCCATTACTGCACTCGACTGTCTTCACTTCTTCAACAATAGTTAGGTATCTATTCACAGCTGGGTAGACTGGTGGTGCCCTGAGCACAAAAAGGTCAGTAAATCCATTACACTCATTTTATTATTTGTTGATTTAGGTAATTTATCTCTTTTTACCTGTTTCTGTATTATAGTGAAGATACAATATGTTGAGAATGGCTTCCTTAATGTTTGACTGCTGGAGAAGTCTGAAGCCTGAATCTACTAAGCAGCTAGTCTAAATTAATGTCTCTTTTCAGTTTGCATCTGTGCAGCTGAATCAAGAGGATAAAAATTATCACCATTAAGTTCGATGATAGATGGCTGTACATTACCGTCCAAAAGAGTGTGTATATTCTCTTGGGTATAAAACTACGACTAGACTTAAATTCTGTACATACATTGAACCAGCAACTGTGATAAATATTGGAATATATAGAATGTAAAACTGTGAGGCTTGTCCATAGAGATGATGTTATATTCTCTGTTTTTTATATAGTAGTTCAGAACCACTAGGTTCAGAATGATAATTTTTGGAAATTTTAAGATTTAACCCTTTTACAGAGGGAGGTTACCCTAAGCTGAATAAAATCGTCTGGCGGTAGCCAGAATACAATGGTGTGTGTGTAACACCCGGTGAGAGGGTTAATGTGGTGTTGGGTAAAGAGTGAAATGGCTATTGAGAGAGTTACTGGAGTACTGTGCGTAGTTACAAATTGTCTAGGTGTGTAAGACCAACATGTGGAGTGATCTTTGCCCCACCCATTTGAAATTCATTTAAACAGTGGTCACAGGATTGGGGTTGGTACTTTATTCTCTAAGTAAAGAGAGTCCGGTTCTCTTGGTTGGCATTCACTCTAGTTAAACGATTGATTTATATTAAATTCATTGACTTAAAACAATTTCTCGTGATCACTACTGGTGTTAGATAAGAGTAACTACATTTTTAGTAGTGGCCTACAATCTGTTTCACTAAATGTTATGCTGTGGTCGTTAACAAACTTTTCAAATATTTATATAAATATTTACTTACATACTTTATTGTACAATATTTTGTTGATCAAGTGTTAACATACGATTGTTCACGAGCTAATGTTTGTTTTATAAATAATTCGGTCTAATTCTGTTTTGGATTTTAATACTATAATACAGGCAGTCTCGGAGTTACTCACTCGTTATGTTTCTGGACCTTGTTCATAAGTCGGAACAGAGTTAGTTCCATAGGTTAGGTTAGGTTAAAGCACAACCCTGCACATACAAAACAACATTAATATCTCATACATAACAAATAATGTAAATTCCGTAAATAAAGTGAAGTAAAAAAAAATAGAATAATGAGATTAACGTAAAAAATGAGATTTTAGTTACAGATTATTGCGATGGATATAATGGGATCCCATTCGCAAGCGTGGGTATTCGTGAGTCGTAGACTGCCTATAATTGTGAATAATTCTGTCTCCTTACAAGTTGAGTCCTAACTCTGAAGACCTTTAGGGTTAATTTGGTAATAAAATTTTATCCAAACTAAAAGACTAGGTGCTACACATACAAAAACCAAAGTAAACCAAATACTGTACAGTACTCAAACCCCAAGTAGTCTTTTGGTATGTGATACTACTACAATAGGAAATTAATATAATTCTGAACTCCATAGAATATATGCAACAATTTATGTTCCCATTATATAATTGAAATATATTTGTGTTCACATTAACAAAAATACACAATGTGTAGACATAATTTTATTTATATGTCAGTAGATTTACATACTTAGGTCAGATAAGTGTAAGTTATTAGAAGTAGTACTAGGTAATGAGTCAACACACAGGACAAATATTTCAGCGAGTTCACCTGTCCTCCGGTTGCAAATGCATTAAATTTACATAAGCTTATCAAAGTATGGTAGCATACACTAATACTGCTAAATCTATGTACTTAAATAATTGTTCTATATGACATTGCACTTGTATATCAAAACATCACTGAAAATCAATATTTACACACCAAGAACAGGTGAACCTAACCTGCAACCATGTTAGCCCATCACTGGAGTCTTCATGAACTCAAGAGACTGTGATGCACCATCCCTTCTTTTATGATTTATTAACTACAGCATACCACCAATTGTAACATCACTTTGAAATAAATATTGTTTGTAAATATTGAGGTCAATAGGAAGTTTTAGACAAAAAATGATAAAAATAATTTATAAAATACATCTGAAGTGATAAATCACTTCCAATTCCTTGTACTTTTATATGGTCATAACTATGTACTGTTCAAGTATCTAATATCTAGTGTCAAAGTATAACACATCTTCACAAGCAGTGATGATAGTTTGATGTTGAGCTTTAAATAACAAAGCTCTGACTGGGGAAGCTTGAAATTAGGGAGTAAAGGCAATGCTGCCACAAGACACAAGGGATCTGATCAAAATCTTCTGGACATCCATGAAGTTACCAGGGGGGAGAGCTTGACAGACAGCCAGCTGTAATTGAGCATCCCATGTGGTCCTGCCAACATAGTTAAGGTTCATCTACTGAAAATAAAAATGTTAAAAAATAATTTGAAGTATAATTAAGTGATTAATTCATTTTTTTTATGCATACAGTATACTGAACATAAAAATTGACAATTCCAACTGAAATGTGAGCTCTACTGTAATCTTTCACAAATACCAAGTCATTGTGGCTTACCAGCCTAAGGCACTTGGTTTATAAAATATAAAATGCTACATCATCTTTAAAAAATATGCCATAAGCATTCTTATATTATATAAACGAGCATCTTAAGATGGTTATTCAATGGTAGATATGAATTTAATTTTGACACTTTTATCAAGTTTCACTGATAACTTGAGGCTCCTTACTGTGGGAAAACCCCACACATATTTCCTGTTGTGTTGAATGGCATCAACTTACAGAAGGGCATAAGAAAAGTGCTGAACAATAAATAGGTTGCATGTTTTGTTAATTTCCTTAAGATTACAAACTGTGCACTGGTTGGACTGTGGATGTAACACTAAAGTGTATTTCAATTGGATTATAATTGTACAAAAATTTACTAATTCAAATGCAATTATAAAAAAAAAAAAATCTTGAGTTGGCCGCAACCCACTAGCCTGGCATGGCTGCTGCAGCAAATATTGCACTGGTGAAGCGTCCTGGAGAGTGTGGTCCCTGGCTCGCTCTAGGCCTGATCAAGGAATCCACAACACAAGTCTTCCCTTATATTAATATGGCCACTGAAAAAGCTATTCAAACTTGTGCCTCATATTTACTGATGCACAAATAATGGCTTAACAAAATATTTAAATACCTTGATTAATACATACATAATTAACTTTCAAGTTTGGCTCAAACAAACAGCATCACACTTTTACTACAGTTTTTTTTCTGTTTCCTCACACTTTCTTCCAGGATTTTCCTTATTTCATATCACTCGGTGAACATCAATGTACATTTATACCAGCACAATGCTAAAAATTTGGTTAGTTTTCATTAAAAATACAAATAAAATGAATGATATTCACACTTGCATACAGACATGGTTTGTATTTACAGGTATGAGTTCCATATATATATAAACCTTCAATTGTACACAAGTTATTCTTCTAAAGCATACATAGTCATGCCTGCCTTTGCATACACACATCAAAGACCTAAATTTGCATCATCCAGCAAATCAGTCTTATTCACCTATAACTACATGCTAAAGGGTCATCAGTTAAACCTTGTTTATCTGGACATGAGTTTGAAGCCAATTTATTTTCTGATCTTTAAAAAAATAATCTTAGTGTTTAATGTCATCTATACATGTCAAATAACAAGGTTATACTTTCTTGACTTGTAGCCCATATAAATTTGCAACAGATGTTGAAGGACAGACCAACTCTAAGGTGAGGACAACTTCAATTACAGCACAATAAATTCAGTTTGACAATGAAACCATAAAACGTATTAAAATCTTACTTCCATTTAATAGCCTTTTTTAATCCTTTCCTCACAGTATCTTGCTATCAAGTAAACCCTTATCTTAACTCCAAAACATCACCAATAGTAACTTAATAATCTGTTTTTCACATTAGCATGTCAAGACTGCAGCACAAGTTAACTTTGACCACACACTACAGTATAACTGCAATTTATAAACAGAAACAAGGAAATTTACATATGCTTCTCCATCTCAAAGTTTATGGCTTAATGAAGTGTTCTGGATTAAAAACAAGTAAAACTTACTGAACTGTTCATGAAGAGAGGCATGTCATACAATGTCAAATTAATACCAATATCATTAATTGTTATGTACTGTGTTGGGTCTGATTTGGAGTGTAGGCATAATTAGAGAAGGGTGTTTCAGTATGTTATTGGTTCCCTGGTCATTATTAATATATAGGTGGGGAGCATGGACTGTGAATAAAAGAAGAAACATATTTGAAGTGACAAGTGATGTGCTTGAGAATAATATATGAAGTTATTAACATTAAAAAAATAAGAAATACAGATATAAAGATGCGTGCAAGTAAAAATAATACTGGACAGAGTAGATCTCAGGTAGCATGGGTAGTGTGGACATAATGAGAAGCCTGAAATTGTAAGACTAATAAAAAAAAAGGCTTATAATTCAAAGGTGGATGGCAGGGGAGAGAGGGGAAAGATCAAGAAAGATATGGAAGGATGGGGTGCTGGAGGCACTTGAAGTGAGAGAGAACTAATTCTTGGTGAAGGACATGCTGCCAACTTAGGTAAATCATTGTGTGATCAGATTTGGGGCCTTGTTGTGAAGAGTTCCACAACAGAATACTTCTTGTACAGCAATTAGAATATGTGTATGAACGACAACTGATAAAAGGAAAAAATTTCAGTGTGTGTGTGTACTACTATTTAAATTAAATAATAAATTAGAACAGTAAGATTATCGTTCAAAATGTATCAAAGGTAATAGTCAACTGATGTCACTAATGCATTTCAGCAGAATTCAATAAGCCGTTCCAAATATTAACCAAAGTTAAGACTAGCCTTCACAATGAGCCGAGTTTGATCATGAACTACAACACCTGTTGCTGACTGTACACAAAAATAGACCCACAGAGACAGGTTTAACACTGTAATGAATGTTCTTACCAATACAAATGAGCAATGTATGTAAATACAGAACGTATCTACCAAATGCACAATAATTTTAGAATGGAAACTTTCAAAGTTGTTTTTTCTGTGTGTCTCTGGGCAGTGGTGAACTGGGCCAAAAGCCAAGTTTTTCCCTCTAACTATGAATGATATGTCCAAAAATTAAATAGTGGTGTGAGGGCACCAGCCGTGCAAAACTTTTTCTCAGAGCACTGAGATACCTTGTACTGACATCATAAGAGGACAAAATATATATATATTACACAGTCATTGTACAAACCAAGCAATCAACAACATAAAAGCTTGGAAAACCGTGAAAAGAAGAGAATAACTTGATAATGGTTATTCAACCTTCAAAGTACTGAGAAACACAAATTTACAGTCACAAAATCTACCTAACATAGTGTATTATTAGACACCTGAACTACAATTATGAAAAGATCATTTATATTCCAGTTTACCATCTCATAATGAAGACATGTTAGCGCCCAAAACCCAGGTTCAGTTATGTAAAAGTATACAAAATAACAATTAGTAAGTCCCTAACCACCCTAATGTCTTCCTCATGACCTGACACACATAGGCAGGTTAACTTCATCAACAAATTCATCTTCAACTAAATAACGTTTAATTCAACAGTGACTAATTTTTACAATAACATGAATGACCTGCCTGGTGCCTGAGGAGGACTGATGAATGAAATGTATTACTTAATGATTCAGAAGACCCCATTTCAATAGAAGAAAAATTTCAATGAGCACTCACATCATACTGCTAACTTCTCCACAAAACTTGCATTAGCTCATGTAAAAATTGAGACACTTACATTTTCTTCATTAAATGCTTAACATTCCTGGACATGTGCCTGAGCTCTAGCTTTCTAAATGTGCATAAATATACAGTGTGGTAAAAATTCTTAGGATAAAAGTATAGCATGAAAAAATAATTCAATCATCAGTTCCCTTTGAGGGATCATGTAAGAGTAATAACTATAAAGGACGAAACACTTTGATTACCAGCAAACAAAAATTCTAATTGCAGACTGCAATTTGATCATCAGCACAACAATTGAAACATTATTTTACAACAAATATATCCCAAATGTTGCACTATATATGGTAATACTGTATATGCAATAAATGCTGGATTTTTAATTGATATACTGCTTTAAAAAATACCACATATAAAGGAAACTTTTTTGGAAATTAATACAAAAAAGAAAGAAGTTTAATGTCCTAATAATATGATACAATGTACTGAACATGATGCATCCGTTATACAGTATGTGAGGGTTATGACCTGTCAGTATACATTTCCATTATCCAGCACCTAAGTTTCCAACTCGGACAACCAATTTTCCTGATAAATTGGATATCATACCGCTCACAACGGCTTCTCAAAAAGCAACTCGGACAGGCAAGCTTCAGTATCCAACATTATTTGAACTTTTTTACTGATTACAAACAATTTATCATTATACCCTCAACAAGAAGGTTACTACATATAAAATCAATAACTGATAATCAGTAAATCTCATAAAACTGTCATAGAGGCACTTGCTGAGATATAACTAAAAACTTTGAGATGGTGGATACCAACACTTGCCCTATACACTTCAGTACTACCCAAGTTCTTCAATGATTACAAGCCATTCTAGGATTCATCCTAGGATTCAACACAAATAGCAATTCCTTTCATTCAAAGTTTGTATTGAACATGTTGAGGTCATCAAAGTTAGCAGTGCCAGATTGATCAAGGATTTGCAACATATCAGTGAGTTCTGGCTGCGCTCCTGGTGCACCTCCACCTTGGTGACTTGCGCCAGAACCTGGGTGAACTGAGCTGGTGGATGGGCCTACACTTGCTCCTTCTGCACCTAGGCTGCCATACTGCCACATACCTGCAAAAAAATATTTAATTTACTGTATAATGTAGAAAAATAAATAAATATATATATATGCAAGTAAATCACTGTGGGTGTGCGTGATCCAGGTATATGCTGATAACCACAAGGAAAGAAGAAAACACGAAGTTCCCAAGCACTTTCGTGTAATTCACATCTTCAGGGGTGAGTACAGACTAAGGAGAAGTACAAAACAAGGTATATATATACAGAGGAGGGTGAGATCAAGTCCACAATGGTCAGGTATTAGGTAATGACCATACCAATCTTCAAAAAGCACCGCAGCAATTGGTAGTCAGGTCAGAGGGTAAGCTGACCCAACCTTCTCACCTGGTTACAGCTTACCCTCTGACCTGACTACGTGTGACTCGAACCCTCGACCTAATACGTGTGACCAGGGAACGCTATCAACCATGCCACAAGGACACTAAAAGCAATCCTAGACAATGTTATATTTCACACAAAACACAAAGCCTGTTCATTGAGCTGATGACGCCGTGAACCTCCCAATGGGGATTGCCCGTTCCACTATGTGGTGGGAGTAGCATTTTACCGAATCCAGCTGGTATGAAACACGAGGTACCATATATATTTCATTTTTAGTCCATATAACACGCGGACTTGAACATATATGGACTAAAAATGAAATACTGTATATATAGTCCCTCGTGTTTCATACCAATTTCATCATTCCAAAACACTTTTTAACAAGCTGCTTCCTGGACTACAGCTGTTCAGACTTAATGTGACTTGTGTCGTGTTTGAATCACAGCGTAGTGCTTGGCCTCTGAGGCTTTGTAGATGACTCACACACCCATCCTGCCATCTAGTGAGAGCAAGGAAAACCACCAGTGCATTTCCATCAGTTGATAAACTGTATTCTTTTGATATTTATTCATTAATCCTTTAAAACATATTTAAAGAATCATATGGTATTAAAAAGTCTAATGCTTCTCTAAAAAATTAAACATTAGACAAATTTAATGTATAATTAAATATCCTGTCATTTGTAAACAACCGGTGTGCTGCTGTATCTACTTCTATAAATCAGCTGCACAGATTTATTTAATTGATATCCTGGTATAGGGTACACTGTATAGGGGCTATGATATAATTTTACTAGGTTACACATTTAGTTATAGGCTGTGTCTCAATATGTAGTTAAATGCTTAAAAAAAAAATTAAAATAAATGCATTTGATAAACTTTGGCCTGGATTCCACTGGGTGAGTGGTAGGTCACCCAGAGGGGTCTAAGCCCAATATGCCCAAATTCCAAAAACAAAAAAATTCCAAATCCATATAATAAGTACAGTATTTTGATTAATGACTTGATTCTAAACTTCAGGAAAGAATTAGTACATGGGAGGAACTTTGTGCTGTTCTATGGTGTGAGGGCAGTTTTATCCAGAGCGATATCAGGCCCATTCAAGACTGATATTATAGTCTAAAACATGATTCAGGAATTATACTTCAGATTCATTAATGTTCAGTGTCAAGCAAATAAAAGGAGCATTGGTGTCAACTCAAGTTCTGTGGTGGAAGAAAGTCTAAAGGTGTTATAAAAACTCCACAACAAATCTAAAAGTACTATAATACAGTACTGTACTTTTATCTTCATTTAACGGATTAAGTTTACCTGATGCAGCAGCCGAGGTATATGAAGGCAGGGAACGACTCGAAGAGCTTAGTGATGTATAGGAAGGGGTAGACGGAGATCGTGATGGACTCATGCTACTTGGATAGCTGTATCCTTCAGCCTAGAAATACAGAAATCAGATTATTAAATAACTACTGTATAATGGAAGTATCCACACTGAAGTGCACACAATATATTCATTACTATTTTAAACACCTTACAAAACTCTGTTAATTGAACCTCCTCTGAATAGTATTCTCACAGAATCATTGTACTGTATGCCGGGTAATCTTTAAAGCCGATGATGTTAATGTTACAGCTACATGCACACGTAGCAACTTGTTGCCTACAGCTTAAAACTTATAAATCAAAACACTGGTGAAAGAGACTTTGAATAACAAATACTGTTTAAGAAAATTAAAACAGCCTGCTAAGGGTAAAAAAAGCTGTACCTGTCTGATATGTGGATTAGACCACGTTGTGGGATGTGCAGTGGTTGGTGGGGAAGAGGACTTGGTGATCCGTGAGATACTGGATGATGCTTGTGTTGTAAGGGGTGTGGCCTGTGGAGTGCTGGGAGAATAACTGCCTAGGGGTGAGGCACCTGCTTCATAGCTGCTGTACACCCCTTGGGTACTACTTGGTCGCCCAGAATCTGTAAAATGGGAATCAAAGACAATTTGTAATGAGTCACACCATTCAAGTGATATAAAAAATGAAAATTATTTAGTTCAATCTTGAGAATTCAAAGCAGAAAAATCTAGCACCTTCTGATACCCATAAAAGAATCTACCCAAGATTCCTGATTACAGAAAGTTAGAAGTCCTCAGATATTCAGAATTTTGGTGCATAAAACTGCAAGGATACAAGTCTATATCCTCAATTAATAATAAACCCTGGAAGACTTAAGCATTGAAACTGAAAACTATCCCAAGGACTGATTATATGATGTTACTTACTGTGGATGTGTGACTGGATCATGTGTGGGTACAGGTCACGTTGTCGTTGCAAAGAATACTCTAGACCGGGCTGGTGTGTCGCGTACTGATTGCTTAAAGAACTAACTTCCTGTTGTTCAGAGGCATTACCACTCATTTCACTTCCACCTTGTACAGTCCTGAAAGAATAAAATTATAATTTGTTAATGATTAATGGTTACCACTGTTCTCTTAAGATACTGCATTAAACACCTTTTTATTTAATTTTTTTTTCCTTTTACTTTTTTCTTATAGAAATTATGCTATTTATCATTTTTTATTTCATAAACTACACATTATACAGATGTTTTCCAACTGTGATCTGGTATAACTTGATTAAGAATCAGTATTTGAGTCTGTTAATCTCAATTATGTAACATAATGAAAGGGAACAGTGCATGTACCTCACAAAAACCTCTAAGACACAAAAATTTATTACAAAAAAGGCCAAAATAACTTGAAAGCTGAATGTGCATTAATCCAGTGATTACAATGATGACTATATATTGTGCACAATTGGAGACTACAGGCCTGATCAATTTACAAATGACTTTCATTCCAGAAAAACCGTAAAAACTTAAAATATCTACTTCAAATTACTCTAAAATAAATTCTGTACTGTCCAAACACACAATACTTTGACACAGTGAAGTGATCAACACTATTCAACTCTTCACTTTGGTTTTGATTAGAAAAGAAAGCCTATAAAATAACAAGTGCACTTTTGCTAACCATATGAACAAAAACTATAATACAGTACACTGTGAATATCTTACTTGGCAGCAGTATTTGTACAAACAATGTACTCAATGTCGTCTGTGTACGGGTTGAGGAAGGCGAATGCAGACGTTCGCAGCCACACCCATTCACGGTTCTTTCCTCGGAAACGGTACATGACAGACATCACCTGTCCTTTCAGCTTTAACACTGAGGAAAATCAATAATGGATAAGTTTCATGAAGTTATGCATGCTGCTCAGTTTTCGTAATCATTTTTGGATTATTAGACAATAGGTTGTAAGACCTATATTACCCTGATAGAATTAATGGCTGGATACACAGGTGAAAAATTGTACACAATATTTTACACTTCACATAGCATTTCTCACTCAGATGGTTCAGGGTTGAAGCAGTTCCACTAGAATTCTACTAGAAAAACTCTTTTTGTTTATTTTAATAGCAATAAATGGATATTCTATTCAAAGCTTCTGAATCCTACTGATTTAAATACTCATTGGACCTTAAATCAACCACTCATTCTTGTAGATTTGCCTGTAATTGAATTTACAGATATCTCACCTTGGTCAAAACTTTCTTTCATATGTGTCTGGTCTTCAGGATGGAAAAACTCAAAGCAAGGCTTAGCTAGTAGTTCCTGAGGGGAATACCCCAACACTGTCATCACACGTTGGTCAACAAAGGTGAACTTTCCATCCATTGCGTGGCGGGATATGAATTCTGTTAAAGAAAAGTAATATAATATATAAGCTAGTTCATTATTCATAATCAAGCTAACAATACACAGGTTAAAAACATTTATGATGAAAAACACAAGCAACACACGTTTGGTCTCCCTACCCCCTCTTGTAAGCCTTTTCCAGCATGATTCAGGATCATCAGAATCAAGAACAATACCAACTGTTTCATCATTCTCTGTTATTCATTTTCTAATAGAGGTAATATATGTTATGAACTATGGCATTATCCCTTAACAACATGGTCCAAATATAAATATTTGGTTTATACTTGTCATTTCATATGACCTCACATCATCCATCAGCACGTTCATTTGTATACTGTACTGTACATTAAAACACCAAGCTCTTTCATCAAGCAAATACACCATAGCTTTCTGGATGATTAATCTCCTTCTATACAATACTGTACCTCCTGTTGACTTTGCTGCATTTTTCACAGCTGACACCCATGGGGTTACAGGCAGTGGTTTTACCCAACAACTACCATAAAGTAATCACAATTCACCCATGCTAGCATGGAAAAGACTCTAAAATGTTGATGATAAATGATGATCATAATGTTGTGTTAATGATACCTCGTGTGTACTAATTGTAATTGATTTCCCCATCAGTACTTCCAAGACTTTTATTGATTCTATTGATCACTCGTAATACATGTAGAGCAAAATTTAACTTCACTTCCAACCATCATTCTATATTAATTCTTTTACTGCATTATTTACTTTCCTCCAATACCCTACATTCTTAACATGTAGTGAATATATATTTTACGAACCATTTTGTGAGTTTGATCCCATGAGGTCTGATGTATTAGGTGTTGAGGTAACCTGAAGACGACCAATTGCCACTAAACAGCAATGTGTTGAACCATGTGCTTCTTCTTCACCACGCTCCATCTGTACCAGAAAGTATCATAATAAATGTAAGAATGTTGATGTATTATTTCAGATAATTACCATTACTCTCCTCGAGGGTTAAATATGAGTCTTTTTCACACTACCCCGTACTGTATAAGGGTGCTCATGTCATACTTCATTTACAATACTTTTTATTAAATAACAGCTTAGTTATTTAAATTACACATGTCCATTTATCTATCCACAATTTACCTTAATCATACTTGTTACTAATCATCTTATCATCTGGTGTATTTGTTGAGGTAATCAGCATGTTTGCTCAACTACAGTACACTATCAAGCAGTCAGTATTATACATCTTATGTGTCGAACAGCTTATTTCTACTTATAAAACTGTTTTCCCACAAATGATTCTTACCATGTGAGTGATTTTTTTTTGTAAATGTAATCCACATTAAACCACAGAGGCTTAAGTACATCCAGAATAACACATAAACACCAAGAAAGTGACATTGAAAAACGATAGATGGTGAGTAATTATCATTGCAAAGTAATTAAAATTTTTGTGATGTTAAAATTTTTGAGATGTTATTTGGATAAGAAATTATACAGATTTAAACTCTCAAACACAAAGAAGATTTAAAATTAGAGGTAAATAGCATACCCAAATAAAAACACACACACACACACACACAAAAATGTCAGTAATTTACTGGACAGTTAAATAAATTCTATGTGGTACAGCAGACATAAAACTTACTTGAACTCCAGTTGGGGGCCAATTCTTGATATACCCTGTACAATGGACAACAGCATAATTGTGGCCATCAGTGGCAGGACCTAAGGAATTTCTTTGTCGTAGTCTGTTCAAATGACCAGAATTCATATTCTCTGGAGTAACTGTGCCTACCTTCATCCGACAAATAAACCCTCTTCTGGAGCCCATGCACAATCTCATTGATGCTGTAAAAGATTGTAATTGATCAATATTCAGAGTAAAATATGTAACAGAACAAAAACTTTGCAGGTAACAAACATTAGCTTCCTATAACAATCTATGATTAGACAAGTTTATAAAGTTTATATAGTGAAAATTAGTCCTAGACAATGATACCATCCTTGTATAGCACAGACAGTGTTACCCAGTTTAAGCAAACTTGGAACAACACTATTTGCAAATAATAAACAAATATTTTGCTCCCTAAGGAGGTAGCAAATATCAATTCACAGCTGGTATACTTGTGATACATGCTAGCAATTACAAACTTTTAAAGCAAAAAAAAAGAAAAATTTTGTGTAAATAATTTATGTACATTGTGCTTCAATATTGTACAAGTACTGTACAGTATAGTGCAATTAATGACTAAACTTTCTTTTTCAATATTACTGTACAGGGTGTATCACGACTACTGTACAGAAAATTAAAAAAAAAAAATCAACAGCCAATTCCTAGGATCAGTACCCTTCAGATATGTTTTATGAACATGGGTCTGATTCTCAATGGTTACGGAAATATGGGTAGATGTAAAAATAAGAAACGATGATTTGATCAATAAGAGGTTGCTAATTGTAACATGTTTTGAAATTGTACAGAGGTTACAGTGTTGCTTAGTACTGTCTCTGCTGGTATAATAACTGCTCAAAATGGCTGCCTTGAGCTTGTACACACACCCTGGTTTGTTTGACCAAGGAATATGTAACCCAACAAAGACCCTTAGGGTCACTCACTCGTCTTACAGCATCACAGCATCAAATATTCGACAAAATGCATACCGGTATCCTCGTACTGTATTCCTCTTTGGAGACTCAAAATGACATGTTCACATTCTGCTACCTAAAACAATGCAGTGCAACTTAGCAGGTATTGTCCTTTGATGATGCAGCACAAACTCTAAGCTGTAATACCCTCTGGGCACAGGTACAAATAGTCTGTTGCCCTCAGTTCCAAAGATTCTCAAAATTAGCTACTTCAAGACTTGCCTTATGTTTCTAGAAGATATATTTTAGTTAATTTTTTCTCAAAGCAGAAAAATATGGACTGCAGAGAGAAGAAAATATACATATAAGATCCTCACATTAAGTGCCTACAACACTAATTTATATCATGATAAGTGGTTTACTTACACTGATGACCCTCTTTCTTGACAGTGCCAGTTTTGAGATCCAATATGCGTCCTTGATTTGCAGGTTCCTGTGTGCTCAGCTGTTCTCGGACTTTCTCTACATCTTCTGGATGTACATGTTCATATACACTTGAACCAAACCAGTCACTCTGTGTATAGGAAAACAAAGAGCATACTGTACACCATTGGCTAATGTTGTGGGAGTGTTCCTGAAGTGGTGAAGAAGATCTCTTACTCCAACCTTACAGAGAATAATCTGCAACTGTCCAGAAGGTGAAGGTCTGGTGTTCTCTACTGGAATTAACTCTTTAAGGACGATTTCCACAAGCGTTGTTAAAATTTTTCCCGCCTTCATATGAAAGATAATTCAAAGTTATTTGGGTCTCTAGCTAGCCTACCATGCATGTGAATTTGCCTAAGGAACACATTTCAATATTAAACAGGTCTAGGAGTAATTGTTGAACATCAGAATTTTGCTAATGATTATCACGCAGAGTTACCCCTTTGACACGTTCATATTCTCTCACAACTTATAATTTTCAACAATAAATCAATAGGTAACTACAGTACTAAAAAACAAAAAACAAAATCCAATATGATGGCTGATTATAAATAACAAAGCCATTAAACTCAAAATACTGGTAAGTAGGAATAAAACAGTGTTTGCTTTTTAATCCTGAAAAACTGTCACCCTAATCAGGTAATAGTTTCTGATGAAACATACCTGAGTAAAGTTTTTATATGAATGTACCGTAGACAATTTATTTTGTTGTGCTTACCTGCTATTGAGGTTTTTTTTAATATATACATAGGCGGGTATCATATTAGTTTATGGTAAATTTAAGCAGCATATATGCTGTATAGAGTAACTGTTCACATTTTTTTTTGTACTTGTAACAAATCCTGCAACCTGATGTTGTTACGTTACCTGCCTTATTTAATGAAATTCGTATCACTGTTTGTTAATAGTGTGTGTTATATTAGCCTGGTTATTTTAATGTGACTATATTTTGAAGATTTGTAGGTGTACATAATTTTCTGCATTTACAGTATGTCGTAGTACACTGGTCTCATGGAACATCGATGTAATGTACTGTACAGTATACATGTACTGATTTGGTGTCACAGTTTATGACACATAGATATAAAGAAAGATGTCTATTATGAAATTCTGTGTAAAAACATTACAGTATAATGCAAAAAGGGGCTATTACTCCACTACTACTACTATCTGTACTAATATTACAGCACAGTACAGTAGTACAGTACTATGGAAAGGAAACCTTATAATGTACTGTATAAAATTTCCATTGAGACATCTCATAAAATAAAAATAAATAATTGATTCAGTGTTTAAGTTTTAGTCATATTTATTCCTCGAGTCACTTACCTGAGGCTGATTGAGAACGGGAGTGACAGAGTCTGATGCATAAATAATTCTCCCATTGTCACACGCCACTACGAAGAGGAACCCATCAGCAGCTTCCAGTATTAAGTGTTTCAGCTCCTGGTCAGTGAGGAATGATGGCTTGTAGGTTCCATCTGTGTTGGTATTGCCTGTACCTGAAAAAAAATTATTGATTAAATATTTTGTTGTAAAACTGTTAATGTTATTACATGGTAAAAGAATCTGCATCTTTCTCTCTATGATATGCATTTTATATGTCTTAAGGAAGTTCTTGTAAATTGTAAGAAAGAATATATATATATACTGTATATATATATACTGTACATAAAGTTAAACAGACAAATATTACACTCTACTGTTTCAAAGTTAATTTCATCTGTTAAAAATACTACAGTAATACAGTATTATCACTGAAAACTTCCAAAAATCATAAATGTATAAGTGAAAGTGTAATTCACTAATAAACATCTCCCTAAAAGATGTCAATAAAAGCTGTAGGTATATGAAAATTATACAGTACAGTACTTTATTATGTAAATGTTCAACAGGATCCCAAATCAATAGCATGCATAACACTTGTTAAACATCCAGTATACTGTACCTGTAAGTTTCTAATAAAAAAATTAATAATATGAATGTGTAAGTGATTAACACTACTGATGAACAAATTAAGATACACAAGAAAACTAATTTAATCTTATGCTTTAAATTAAATGGGATCAAGCACAAGATGAGCCACCAGTAGGCACACCAAGTACATCACAAACAGGTCTTGGGATACACTACATATACAAACAAGCAAGGGGATATAAAGCAAACTTAGTATAGTAGTACAATTACCACCAAGCACAGACACAGCTGCTAATTTCAAGAGAGCTAAGGGTTATGATGACGAGTCAAGCAGGTGGATTAAACAAATACTGGAGGGTTATTAAGGGCAGGTTAAGCCAGGAGCACACACACACCAACCACGTCTTACCTCCCATAGAAGGATTTGCTCGAATGCATATATGAATGAATACATTATCATTTTACTCAAGGTAATGAGCAAAACCCTAGATTTTCCAGCAACAAGGCAGTTGTAATCTACTGTACTTCTAATATTCATAATGAATCCCAGTTAATACATGCTTGGCCAATTCTTGCAACACAATAAAGCAATAACCTTTTTTACAAACAGGATACTCTTGCAACAGAATGCAGTACCAGTTAACATAAGCCTGCCATAGGTTTAGAGTTTTTTAAGACTTAGGTAGTTATACAGTACAGTACTGTATATTTACCGCAATTCCAGTAAATATCTTCTAATCATTTTAGAGCCTTGAAAACTTACAACACGGTTGAAGCAATATAATTCACCTTACCTGGGACAGTTATTTGCTGGTGTTGGTAGTGTAATATTAATAACACCCATTACTCTGAGAGCTTCTCATTATCACTTGAGACAACAGTTGCTACACATATCAACTCATATGACTACTGTATATTTTTTTCTTAATTATTTAAGCAATATCTACTTATTTGTCAAATCCTACAACACTGCAGGCCACTGTCTAATAATTAAAAATCTAACTACTGTATTAATTAAATAAATTATCTCACACTACAGTAAAGCAGGACTTCATACTTTCTGGCTTTCATATCTTCACAGTCAATATTTAGGATTCAGTTAATAATCCTGAAATAAAATTTTTTGGAACATTTTATACCAAATTTTTAATGAATGAAATACAAGTTTAAGTTACTAATATTTACAAAAACGTGTAAATATTTTAAATATCTTTTCATTCTTTTATATTTCTCTGTAGCAATGTAAAAAGTTTTCTCCACTGTACATGTACTGTATTTTCATCAGGTAATATAGAAGACATTATTGTCTCTTTAAAAGTTACTACTTACTAGGTAAACCAAAACATATTAACAAAATAGTCCTCCATCACAATAATAAACCATATACTGTACTGTAACTGTACGATACTGCAAAATAAAAGTTAAAAGTTTTATTTTTCATGCAGCGTCACATTCATGAGCCAACAATTTTATGCTTCAGGAAAACATGTCCCATTACTGTTCTGTACTTTAATGATAGGCCAGAAGTATGAGGTAATCTGCAGGCAGCAAAAACTGACTTCACAAGAAAGTTTAAGATTTCCAGCTTTAAAAGTGGACTCTAGCAGAGCATCTTAATCTTGAGAGAAGGCAATGTGAGCAAAGAGCCAGGGACTGACAAACCAATCCAAGAGGGACAGCACGCTACGCACACTACGGGGGTCACCGCTTACCCATTCCACTCCCGTTGGCAATCTCCATACCTGGAAAACACACTTCCAGTCATGCTTGGGGTACCACAGAGAGTGCTAGTTGACTGAAGTACGAATTCTATATTAGCACTTACAGGTATATGATTCTGAAGCATTTAAGTGAGAACAAAAAAATGAGATTCCATTTGTTGACACCTGCAATCCTGCATGCAGTTTCACTAGCTTTAGTGCATAAAAAGGATGAATTGCAGTTCCAGAATTCAGACCTGCTTAAGGAAGGGGATGAAATGTGGACAATAGATAATTACTATTTAATATTAAAGCAGCTGAAGAACCACCTCTAAATTTTCAAGTGCCAAGGAAAAACGATTCTAATTTGAACTACATGTCCACATTTCATTGTCTCTTTAATAAAACAAAGAAACAGAAGGCTTGTGATCTTCTAATGTGCTT
Organism: Homarus americanus; assembly: GCF_018991925.1. Taxonomy (NCBI): domain Eukaryota; kingdom Metazoa; phylum Arthropoda; class Malacostraca; order Decapoda; family Nephropidae; genus Homarus; species Homarus americanus. Next base: position 1,180,455 of record NW_024726235.1, on the reverse strand, counting down.
TCTATACCTAACTTTGAAAGAGAAGCAATTCTATAGGGGATTAATTCTCTATTACCATGTATTTTACAAAGATGCTCATATTTTAACTTGTAAACACAATGTTTCCAATATATTATGTGGAACAATCATCTTAGTGGCTACATCTAGTAATTCTTTCCCCAGTCGCAAAAAAGCCTACAAAAGCAACATCAATTATGCACCACTGAACTGCTAATGTTAACATAAACATAATGTGTGGGTGCTAATAAAGAATAATACTGTAATAACAAGACCACTCTCTAACTTAAATATAATGCTGTGTAATTATTAGTTGAAAGATTTTAAATACATTATGAAGCCATTAGCTAAAGTACAGTACAGTACAGTACAGTATAGTAATAAAGGGGGTCCCCAACTTATGAACGTCCGACTTACAAATGCCCACTGGTGCGAACGGGGTTAAACTTTAAATTTACAGTACTCTGTATTTTTTTACCTGATGACTTATTTTTTGCTTTCATTTGCTGTATTTTGTCATTATATTTCTTCTTCTGTCTTAAATTAAGTGATTTGAGATGTACGTATATAAGGACTTAGGCTATGATATAGTGGGATTTTAAACATAGTTCTTTAAGTATAAGGTATGCACATAGCATGTGTTCCGACTTACGTACAAATCCGACTTAAGAACATCCTGAAGAATGGAACCCGTTCATAACCTGGGGACCCCTCTACAGCACTGTATATACAGTATTGAAAAGCTATTTCTTTAATCCATACATATATATATTGTATTTTTCCTAAGCATTATCGTATACAGTGATAAACACATAAAGCCTCTGATTAAGTAGAGAATTGTCTTCCATAAGCAAAAACAAGGGATAGTACAGTACCACAAGTAAGCTGCACACATAATAAGGAGGGCTGTTCACTTTGAAATGAAACAGAGTCCATAACTGGACACTGATTAATATTACAAAAATAAATGAAAGGGCAAGTCAGAATATGTTAATTGTGTAGTTGCTTTAGTCCATCAATAAATCTCGGTACATGTAATGTATAACATTTATAGAAGGTGGTACATTATTGCCTTCCTAAAATGAATGTCAACTAAAATATTAAATTTTGCGGATAGTTAAGAAAAAAAAAAGCATACCAGGATCAAGCTGAATGTTGTGCAATGGAGGCAGTGTTGTATTTTCCTGGGGGTGAAAGGATGCGGATTTGCAACAAGACACGACATTGAATTACAGTACAGTACAGTAAATACTGTAATCTTGAAGTCAAAATTTATAAATGTAAATTATTAATAAAAAGGAATTTAATATATTTTTAATTTGTCTGAGGATTATTAGACAGGTAGAGGGAAAAGAAATGGATTATAGAAATTAGACTACAGTACAGTACTGTACTTTGTAAGTTGATATCAAACAGTAACCATGCACTGCAGTTTCATCTTGGCAAAAGTGTCAATGAATTTACCACAGTTTAAAAACTGTCGTGCATATTCTCATTCAATATTCAGTATAGAAAGATCTCAGGAGATTTACAAAACACATTCATACATTTGTGCTCATAATATGTTGAATTTTTTTTAAAGAAAAATAGGTTGTTACAGTACAGTATTTCAATAGTTCGTCACACCAAGGGGGGGGGGGGTCAAAATTAGGCAAAAGCCACTGCATCACAAGCTAAACTAATAAAAAAAAACGACATCATAGATATTAATAACCAAATCTTTTGCTCGCTCTATCTTACTGCCAATTCTTTTATCAACTGGTCCTACATTTCTGACTGGACCAGATGTGTTTCTAATCAAAGGTTACAGTCAACACCCCTCCCCCTCTCCAGCTACACCACTGAGTACAAGAAGTTTAGGTTTATAAAAAAAAAAAGGAGGGGGGGGGAGCATCATACAATGAGGGACTCGAACTTGAGAGATGGAAAGTCTTCAACTCTAAACATGGCTGATGTGAGACTATGGGATAATCAAAGACTGCTGAAGATTTGGGGATCTCTGTGGCTACAGCTCATAGTGCCATTATTCATGATATATTACCCGACTGAAGACAACAGTTCAACAAGTTCCGCAGGTATTAATAAACAAACAATGAGCGACAAGAACCTATTACAGCGTATTAGTGTCACACCAAATTTTAAATTAATTCATTAAATATATGGAGAGTTATAAGAAGGAAACTAATTTGTCAGATGGGTGGATGGGCAGACATCACTGCCACAATCCTCTCAACTTTTCTCCAGGAGTCAGTCATAATGAACTACAATAATACATATTGCTGACTGTACACCATAAAGGTGCCATTGAGAGATTTACGAAACCTATCATATGAATGTACAGTATATATTCTATTTACACAATACAAAATATGAAAGTTACGCTTATTGGGACGAAAATATAATTGAGCTCAGACAGTTTCAAATGGTCATAAAATCCATGAAAATTGCCTTGAATAACAGAGAAAGGCCTAATCTTCAGCACTTGGATGCTGAACTTAACCTTTCACTTCAATTTCACTGTATTAACCCCTTGTGTATAGGTTCCCCACTTCTAAATAGAATCGTCTGGTTAATATATATATATATATGTGTGTGTGTGTGTGTGTGTGTGTGTGTGTGTGTGTGTGTGTGCGTGCGTGTGTGTGTGTGTGTGTGTGTGTGTGTGTGTGTGTGTGTGTGTGTAGATAGGCGCGCGCGTGTATGTGTATGTATGTATATACAGGTATCACGAGACCTTCTAAATTTACCTAATTTTCAAGCTGTCAGAGAACAGGAACCTCCCACCCCTTACACCCATACTCAGGGTCATGCCCCCTACCCCTGTTGTCAACGACAGGTATGCACTAGCTGAACGACGGTATTTAGTTAATTCAAGAACAAGAAGCAGGGAAAAAAAATCATCCAGCCATACACCATTTTCTTTCCTATTACGGTACGCACTTCCAAGACTAGTTCTTGCACCTTTTTTTGTAGGAAACTGTTAAATTTACTATTTTAAGATTACCGAATTGGAACATGAAATAAAAGTTGTGAATCAAGACAAAGTCATGAAGGGCCCCGCTAATCCCACAACACAGTCTGACCACACCTCTTTCCACAGATGGTATACACGATAGGGGTTTGAATTTTGTACTGTACTTTGTGTTCAACATTTATTACTAAAACAATTTATGCACCAAATTCGAAGACGTTTCGTCCAACAGTGGTGCGGCCTGGCTGGCAGCATATGCGGGTTGAATGATAAAAAGTTCCAGCATTATAGATGCGGGACTTATTAAAACAAAATTAATTTTAATTAAAACACCATTGCAACATATACCCCATCAGTGGTGGTGGAGTCGATATCCACATGACTACTTAAAAGATGTTTTACGTAAAGAGCGCTGTGTATGCGCTGGAGGCTGGTAACGACGAGACCTTGGATAATAATACCTGTCGTCCCTCCAGTGTTCCAATCTCCCGCTATTGTGCCAGCGTCAATGGCGGCCAAGTTGCCACAAAATATTTCCAGAGAAAAGATTTTCAGAAAGAGACTTCTACGAACACGGCTTTCATTCCCTAAGACTTTCGACACCCACGAAATAGGTTAACGATGGAATTCCGGACAGTGTTTTCACGGTGTGAACACGATGAAGAGGAAATTAATGAGACAACAACCCACACTTCACAAAAACTGGCGGATGACTTGACACATCCTTATTGTCCCCACTTACTGCTAACACATATACTACATTACACTATTATGATGCCACTACCGCTGGATAATGTATGAAATATATCTATCTATCCAAACACTGACAAACAAGGCTTAGCTAAATCAGAAAAAAGGTTAATATCTTAAATGAAGATGATTAAACGCAAGTCATTAGCGCTTCAACAACAGTTTTTAATGATCTTATACAAGAACATCCAAGAGTTATTTCTCCTTTCTGAAAAGTCCAGGTAACGCAAATATTTAACCAGGGCAGTGTGGCGGCGTCCCTCAGAGCCCGCCAGGGTGACGGTGGCCGGGGTTTTAACCGATATCAGCGGGAAGGCGGCCCTGTATGAAGCTTGCATATCAACGAGCCTGCGTGGGAAACCATCCGTAAGCTGGCCCTGTGACCCCTCTCCCTACCATAACCTCCCCACCCCTGCCATCACCTCCACCCCGTCGCCATCAAACCTCAGCCGGTCCGACCGCCAGCCACCCCGCCCTCGACACACCTGCCCCAGCACATCCTACCTTGTTATCTACCGGTAAATAATTGACGGCAACCACCCATGAACTACTTAAGTTTTACCTACTTTAAACAAATGATTCACAAGAAGCTACGAGTTACTCTTCACTTTAATGAGATTTAGTACAACAGCTGCTAGCATTACGCTCATGACGCCCGCTTGTAAAACTGACGGGTACAATTTTTCAGTAATTACCATTGAACTGTGCAACGAAATGAAATGACCTTTAACAATGCACTTACCTACTTTCTTAATTGAACCCTATATATATATATATATATATATATATATATATATATATATATATATATATATATATATATATATATATATATATATATATTGTTCATAGTCATAACAATAACAATATATTCATTAATTCATCAGTTCGTACACGACGCTACACATCGGATCGCAGCACAGGTAGTGGGGGACGCGCGTACAGTGGTGCACAAAATGAAATGCCACGTTCTATCATACACCTAACCATGTTCTACGGGTGGTTAAATGTTAAACTAATTTTAAATTAACAAAAACGAAATTAGTTTATTATTTATTAAGTCAAACTCTTGAAAGAAAAATGCAGTACGAGTGTTAACTTAGCAATTCTCGTCACACTAAGCAACTGATAGCGACGAAAAAAAACATTTTGCGCCGCCCTGTGTCAGTCACGATTTACTTAGGAGGAAGCAGGCTGCGGGCAACACTCCGTGGCCGTTACAGTTAACTTGTCTCTCTCTCTCTCTTCTCTAGGATCCTTCCTTCCCTTTACCATTTACATCAATACATCACCTTAAATATTCATTCTGCATATGTTTCAAAATGTTACGGTTGGCAATATCGCTGAGAACCGCTCACAAAGCCTGCCTTGTGATGATCTAGACAACTCGATCTGAGCATCTATCTACAGTACTGCCATCCCTTTGCATCCTACTAGGATGAGGGGGGAAGGACGGGATCTCTCTCTCTCTTGAACATACACACAGGAGAGAGGAGGGTATGGTTAACTAGATAATGGTGTCTTAAGCCCCATAAGACAGTCCAGTGCTGATCATTCGCGTCATTATTCAGTTTCAAGAGTTTGTACATGACTCTACGCTATATTTGATCGTGTTAAGTGTTCGCTTATGGAATTATTATACAAGTAGAGTGATGCTTGAGAGAGATACTGAGAAAGCAAGGTGCGAGCCTAAGAGGGAGGTAATATTGAAATGATGTGTCCGCCAGACGCAGAGTCGCAGACTCCCGTAGAAAGTGACCATTTTACACTTATTTCCTCCACTTAAATGTGCATGTATTTAAAACCAGTGGGGAAAAGTCACTTTATCAACCTCCCACGGAGGAAGCAAAATAAAATGGAGGCCAATATCAAATGTCACAGGACACCGTGAAAACTAAGGCGGCAAGTATATAACACTGAACAAACCTTCCCCCATCTGCATCGTGCAGGGCGACACACGCGAGTCTGCCCAGATGTGCAACACACAAAACACAAATGACGAAGCTGTTTTAAGTAATAAAACAAAATAATTATAGTGTAGTGTGGGAGAACATGTGGCGAATATACTACTACTTGGATTGCTCAGATTGTTGCAAGATAGACAACGACATGGTGGAGGATGCTTGTAAGCTCAAGAGTAATTAGATAACACTATTTTTACTCAACGCGAGGGCTGGTCAGAGAGAGAGAGAGAGAGAGAGAGAGAGAGAGAGAGAGAGAGACGAAATCTGCATCACACACCACCTACAGCCTCCACCATCAATGAAGTGCCTACCCACTCCACACTGGTACACACTCCGTGACAAGGAGCAACGCTGCCCACCTCTTGAGAACTAACCAGCTGTGTGTTCTCGATTTGTATATACCAGGCTTTAAACACAAGAAGATTAAACGTCTTTCTATTAACGTTAGCTGACTCACCGAACTATATCAACCGTGTATGGAAGCCATTTTATTCATCTTAGTTAACATATGTGGTGACCTAAGTAGTAGTGAACGTTGTGTGTGTGTGTGTGATAGTCTTGTGCGTGTTGGCTTTTGCGAGTGCCAGTCAGTGGTGTGACTATGGACCTATCAATGGTTTACCTCTTTGGTACACAGTTTACAAGATGACGCTCCTCACCACCATGATGTACCCTGGACCTACTCCCATGATGTGCTGAGGAACCACTCCCATGATGTGCTGAGGAACCACTCCCATGATGTACTGAGGAACCACTCCCATGATGTACTGAGAACTCTCCCATGTTCGTTTTTTCCTCCCGTGTGTGAGTGACGGGTGTAGCCTCACGCTGGTCACCTTCCAAAATGATATACACCCACCAACTCTCCCCGCTCATACCATTTATTGTTACAGTCATTACAATTAAGACAAGACGATACTTATTGTAGAGTAAAGGAAATAAAAACCTATATGACTAAGTTAGAGAAAGCTGTGCCATTATCAGCTGGGATATTTCAGTGTGTGGGGGGTTAGGTTAGGTTACGGAGCAATATGGTACTTTTTGGTTTAGTAAACATCAAGGTGACAAGGTTAGTGACTCGTGTTGGGGCAGGTAGTGTGGCTTGACTTGTGATAGCCACATCCAATGTAATAATTACAGGTGTTGTGGGTCGTCTCGATGTCCAACTGTTACCTGGTCGTCAGGCTGCACGTAGCTCAAACAAGACAAAAGAAAACGTAATTGCCGCCCCGCCGCCGCCAATACCCCTCCTGGGCATGGTACCTCACCTTATCTCCCTACACTTGCGCATTGTAACTATCGTGATATTAAACGCTTTCTTACGGATTCGTTACTTACCTATACATATAACATAATAGCTTATCAAATATATGTTCGTAGCTTTACACAAAACAAATCGCCACGATTAAATTTTGAGGAGTTGGGGGCTGGAGGTGTCCAGTATAAGGGAGGACACTGCCAGAAGCAGCATCCTGCAGGACCCGCGGTGGTGGGAGCCGAGGGTAGTGCGGGCATCGGGCAGACGGCCAGGATGTAGGAATGGGGTGGTGCGTGCGTGGCCTGCCCGCCCAGCCTCGCCATTACTCTATCTCCTACGATACCACGCACATCCTACATCAGCTGCACCCTTCTCGCGCTATACCCTCCCTCACCAAACCTTGTGCCCACCTGAACAACCTTCTGTATACTTTAACCATCACAGCGGACAGATAACGACTCCATCATACACTAAGCCAACAAAAATTATGTTCCCCACAGAGTCGAGGTCGGTCAACAGGATAGTGTTGCAATTCCCACAGTCTCACTTAAGACAAGATCTCTCCGGGTGACTGTTGAAGGCAGCAGTGACTTGAAAGGATCTGAATGAGCTCTTGGTATACCATTAATTTTACCAGGACACTGGAACACTCACTTGCCAATCACTGTGTTTACCTCATCAAAGTAGCAGTCAGTCCTACACTGGCTCACGGGGGGTGCGGGGGGTGTGTAGGAGTGACTTTAAATATCCTCAGTGTCTTGTTTGGTTGTCTAACTAATATAAGCACGGGGTGGGGTGTGATGGGTGGGGTAGGCAGTAGGAGGGAGGGGAGGGAAGCCACCCCGACGGTGGTGGGCAGCAGGTGTTGGTGGTGGTACAGGAGAAGGCAGCCACGCCAGGTTGGGGAAAGTGGAGTGTCCAGGGCCGATGGCGACCACGACGCGACCGTGGTGGCCATGCTCTTCACCTGACCCTGCCTAGGGCACCACACACACACACACAAACCCACCTCTCAGACCTTTCTATACGCCTTCCCAATCTTTAGGTGCTGAAACATAAAATATTAACATCGAACGTGCATGAGTATAAAAAAAAAAAAAAAAAACATATTTACGAAAACCGCAATAAAATGAGACAAAAACTATCACGCTAACCGAGAGTATCATGTTTATCCGCCGTGCCACAAGTTAACATGACGAGTGTACAGCGGCCTCTTAACACTGTCCAGATAGTGAACGAGACTTGTAAACGAGAACAAGCGAGGGCAGGGGGCGGGCGGTCACTTCAACAAGATGGCGGTAAGATGACTCGTTCCACAAACAGGTGATAGTGTCTCGTGTAACAGGTGGACGGGGGAGACTTCAACAAGCTGGGGGGGGTGTTATCTGTCCAACAGGTAAACGGACAGCTGGACTAGGTGGGTAAGTGGACCAGTGTACAGGCAGAGAAGTGACCAACACGTTCGTCAGCAGTGCACAAAGATGGTATTAAATGAGCCTCGGTTTCTGTACTCCTTTTATATCCCATTATAACGAAGACAAATCATCCACTGACCCAAACACACGAAGTAACTGAAGCCATCATCAATCTCTTCGGGTACAGCAAGTCTTCATCTCTCAAACACATGTCCCCTAAAGATCTACAACACTTTCTCCAACATGCAACTTCAGATATCAATAACTTTCATCCCTGGAAACAAACACACCCAGTATTTTATTTTTTTAATCCATTTTTTTCACCTTGACCCATCACTTATAACACCAAATACTTAGAATTATTTTAGCCACGACCCTCCCCCCCTCCCCTCTCATAACACACGCAGGTAATAATGACCACATTTTCTCTCTACTACCAACACACAGTTCTCTATCTCATTGTATTAGTAAATGTGTTACGTGATTTTAAGACCTTCGTTGGTAAATAGTAATAACAACAGCAACAACTACTATTCATTACTATAACTGCTACTATAATGCTACAACATTAATACTATCACTAACTAACTACCTATACTACTACTACAAACTATTACTACAACTACAAATCATTATTATTACTATTACTTCTATTACTACTAACTACTAGTACTACTACCACCTACTAATACAAACTACTATTGCTATATCACTACTACTACCCACGTAAAATATAAAATAATATAAGACACTTAACGGAGTGACTCGAGGACATAAGCTTGAGTGCACTTCCCATACACTGAAAACTCCACAAAAACAAAATAACATAAGTTAGATTGTAATACTGTGGTTGTGGTGATGGCCAAGGGGGTGGAACCGACTCATTACACCAGATGATGACTTACTGTTGTAATAGCTTATTATCTTCCCTTCTCACCGTAACCTCTCCCATACTAATAAATATCATCCACCACGACGGAATACTACACACAAGAAGGGAGTTGAGGGACGGGGTTGAGGGGAAGACTTGTGGTTCCATTTAAACGTGAACACAACTACGTCACCCAGCCACCTGCATGTAATCCCATAGTGAGGGGGCCACTCCCAGTGTTTCGTGTATACTGTACTTATAGTGTGAGCAACGGCTGGTGTTCTCACACACACACACACACACACAAACACACACACACACACACACACACACACACACACACACACACACACACACACACACACACACACACACACACACACACACACACACACACACACACACACACACACACACACACACACACACACACACACACACACACACACACACACACACACACACACACACACACACACACACACACACACACACACACACACACACACACACACACACACACACACACACACACACACACACACACACACACACACACACACACACACACACACACACACACACACACACACACACACACACACACACACACACACACACACACACACACACACACACACACACACACACACACACACACACACACACACACACACACACACACACACACACACACACACACACACACACACACACACACACACACACACACACACACACACACACACACGATCTATGAAGACAGGTGACTTGTTTTGACTGATTGATTGACAGCAAAAAACACACACACAGACAAACTCGGAAAGACAAACCCACACAGTTATCGTACTTAACAATGTAAAATACTGCAGGCGGCGCAGCTGGTAATCTCGTGGACACAGGGGTCGTGCAGGTCTAGTGACTAACCTTCAGTATAAAGGTGTGGTCACTAGGGAGGGTCTCTGTCTCTCATCTTATGGATACTGTAGACTTAGCCTTCGTAAAATACACAAGGACGTCTGACTGGCACTATACTCGACCCTCTCTACTTCACAAACTGTATAGTCAGGTACCCATTCACAGCTAGGTGGACTAGGGACGCGAACCCGTTATATCAACCGGGCTGATGCACCCTATTCCGCCACGGTGAAACTAGTCGACGTGGGAACAGATACACAGATGCCTTAACAATGATATAAACACCTTTGTATTTTTGTTTTTATAATTCTAAAAGAAGTGTCTGGCCCATTGGTCAGTCGTACTTCTGCCAATTTACCTGAGACTCGATATATAAAATGCTTTACTTCCATCCCCCCACACACAGACATTAACAGAGGTCAAAGGTCATCTATAATACACAATCTTGAGGTGTTTGGGTCATTATAGCCGCAAGCGGGTCGTGTGAGAGTGTATATGATAAGAAACACGCTGCAGTCACTTGAGAATGTTGGCTCTTTAAACTATTTCTTATCATAAATCATTTAAAAAGGTGAATGGCTGTCACAACTCAAGAGACACTCAGGTCTGTAATATAACAAAGCAATGATGATGATTTTTTAGCAATAACTTAAATAAGATAAAATTGGTGGCGGCCATGTTGGGGGGGGGAGGGGTGGGGTAGTGTTGACTGACAGTGAGACTTGTACTTTAAAAATATTCAACCACAATGATACACCCTTTAGTGACTCCTGATCCATGACTACTATAAACTCTTCAGAACCTAACGTAATGTAACCTAACTCACCACTACCACCCACCACCATTATCTCCACCTACCATCACCACCATCACGACCACCTGTGTTCTTGCCTCAGGTGACCGACCAAGCCTTCACCTGGTTGTAATAATCTCAATATTCCGTGGCAGCCATGTAGTAAAATAATTATAATATACAATCATAACCAAGACAAGACACTCCACTGTCGAGAAAATGATTCTGACATTTAATAGTTGGCAACAAAGTGTAAATGTCAGCAGTATGAAGGAAAAAGATAAAACACACACCTGCGGTTTGGTTCACAGACGCCTAGAATGATAATATTTTTCTGGAGGTGTAAATCACGTCACGCCCCACCAAGCGTGACAATATTTTCACTACACAAGAAGCCATTTATTTATTTATCAACATTTCGATTTGGATTTTTCTCTCTCTTATGCAGGAAACTTGTGTGTGTGCATAACAGGAGAGTTTATTCCACAATATAAAGTTATAATAGAGAAATATTATATCTACATGAATCACACACACACACAGAAACATGTCCTACTCACAAGGCCTGACACACACCCATGTACAAGTAACTGCCTCAGTGTATAAAAAAATAAATAAAAAAATATATATTCGGTACAACATGTGGAGAAGGAGGCTCATGAAAAACACAATTCACGACCTTTAACTCTGACTACGTACATCGGTGTCTCATAACAAGTAGCTGGCTCCTCGTATCGACTCTCTCTCTCTCTCTCTCTCTCACACACACACACACACACACACAAGCCTCGTCCGTCACAACGAATAATATATATTTTAGTTTTATCTTCACCTTTGGCTATTTCGTATCATAAACGTATTTCAATTTTCCGTTCAAACATTTATGAGAACAGAGAGAGGAATTATTTACCTTTATAATAATAATAATAATAATAATAATAATAATAATAATAATAATAATAATAATAAAATATCCCTCGACTCATAACAAACCACATGACGTCACCCAATACTATACTGTACTAAAGGTGTTCATAAAGCCAACAGGTGTGACGGTGAGGTTAATTACCACACCTTTACCCAGGAGCATAACTAAACTAAACTAAACTAACCTAACCAAACCTAACCAAACCAAACCAACTTAACCTAACCAAACCTAACCTAACCAATCCTAGCCAAACACGACCAAGCTACTTCAATATGCTCAAGTCTTGGCGTGAAGTTCCCGCAGTTTTTCCCGACCCCAGGAAAATGTTCTCACACTTATCACCTCTGTAAAACTAAGTGTTCAGTATGAGAGTCAGGCCATCAATTATACCGTCTACCCGCTAATGACTTCACCCAAAGAAAAGTTACAATCTGGATAAAATCTCACAACGGCGATAAATAATATGGAGAAGCATAGGGCAATGGCGTGAAGGTGAGAGTTAAAATGAAAGCTTCCACAATATAATTATCTAATATATCGTGTGTGTGTGTGTGTGTGTGTGTGTGTGTGTGTGTGACATACCGGACAACAGCCAGGAACCTGTTGCTCCCTAGGACTGCAGGTCCCCACCGACACTGGGAGGAGGCAGTTGACCTCCAAGCCTCATTGAATCCACAGGCCGCATCATAAACCCTCGGCTAATGTGGACACTCAAAAACACAGCGGCGTTTCCTTCCTTCCTTCCGCCCCGCCATAAAACGCTTCTGTCAACTCCACAAGAACGCTAGACCTCCTCCTCCTCCTCCGCCCTAGGCTAGTTTTACCCAATGAGGACACGATTCATATGAGTTGAGAAATGCTGACAATCTTGTACACCATGGGAGGGCCTCGTCCCATACACCACCAGGGGAAGGGTCTCGTATTTGCACTCTTCTCAAATCTCATGAAGTTTCGTCGTCAGGATATAAGTCTCACAAGTAGGTAAATCTGGAGATTTGTTTAAGTATTCCTGTACAACATTTGTTTCTGTGACTTTGTTGTTGTTTCTGAACTAACAATGTGGATTGAAGATATTGAGATATGGGTATTAAACACGTAACTCCCAAGGTAATAATAATACACACTGCACTTGACTGCCTTTCATTCCCCCAACTGTCAAGCCAGGTAACCGTTCACAGCTGGGTTGACTGAGGGTGCCCTGGGCGAAATACTTTAGGACTGGAAACAAAAACTGTATCTACTAGCCTGCCACAACCCCTTCAGGAGGAGCAAAATCTTCAAATCATCACTACACAAACTAACTTAACCACAACTCATAGGATTGTCAATGACCTCAACTTGTGACTTATTTACAGCTAAGTGAAGGTTTAGTACAGGCTGAGTGTGGTATATCCAATCGTGTGAAAAACTGAGCACTAAACAGCTCTTACACGGACACAAGACCATAGTGCTACGCGGTATAACATCCATATCATACTAAACTACTCATGCGTGAAACAGAAATACTCGACCGTGTGCACCTAACCTGAAAATACAAAATACACAATACCAAAATATTAACAATGGTGTGTGTGTGTAAGACGTAAGTCTCATTGAACGTTTTCCACAATTCAATGTAAAAAACTTGTAATGTCTCCAAGTAATGTCTCCACTAACGCGGGTTAGGTTAGGTCAATCTAAAGGTATCATAAACCGACAAGTCACGCTCACAGACCACTATATGACCTGATATGACACACGGTCGTTGACAACTACCGTGATAGTTCATGGTACGGGAGAGAGTTTAATGCTCTTACTTCTTAAACATATACTGTAAAATTCCCATTATTGTTTTTTTTTTCAGTAAATTTAATGGTTTTTAAAGAGATATAAGCAAAGATTTTTGAGAACTAACAACAGAATATCATGACTAGAAATATTAGTAGAATTACATGAGTTCTCGGACCATGAATTCTGTTAATGAAATTCCATGATTTACGACAGGCGTACGGAGTCCTGATGTGTGTACGAATTGCCACATTAATACGCCTCACCCCCCACGTTTTCCTTCTTGTGTGTGTGTGTGTGTGTGTGTGTGTCAATCCCCCCCCCTCCCCAGCCGCCATTTAAAGTCACCGACTGTCCCTGCTGGCGATACACATATAGCAGCACTTCCTCCAACCAACCCAACCCAGTAATTATCAACGACTTGGCATTAAGGCCATTAAGACTGAGGCAACGTCCGTGCTTGAGCTGTTCCTCCCACCCCTCACCCCCTACACCCCCTCCCTCCTCTACGCCCCCTTCTGAGAACCCGCATAAGTGGCCCTCAGCTCACAGGAAATAATGTCAACAACCTCAGCGACGATATATAACAAAGGGTCAAGTAAAATTAATCAAGAATAAACTCAATGGTGTAACTCGAATAAAACAGAAGTAAAAGATGATAAAGGAGAAACTAGTAATTATTAAAAGTGGAGGACAAGAGGGAGAATGTAGTGTCCTTTACACCTGCCTCCTCCTCCCCCAGTACACACACCCTCCCCCACACACACACAAACACACACAAAACACTCCAGTCCTCCCTCAGCTCAGTACAGCCACGATATCGCTTCTTTTATTACCCGCCTATCAGCTACACGTCCACCAATTACGTTGCAAACTCTTTAAATAACGCTACACACGAGGAGAGTTTATCACACTAAATAAACCCAAGATGTTAATACTCGCCATAACCAGCAATGTGCAGTGCAAAATGCCTTGTACCCTAACACTTACCTTCCACCGGTCATAGGCAAGTCAATTAGAACAGAACAGCTCCAGGTAGGGTACAGAGGTAGGTGTGTGTTACAGACTAAGGGATTATCCCCTACACAGCAGTTTTATAATAATCCTCTCAATACATAAGAGCAGTTTGGCCACCAGTCACCTCGCAATGCTTTACTAACTTTCTACTTCAGAGAATAATGACGTGTCCATAGCCAAAGGTAAGTGCCACACGCTACAGTATACGTAGGTGTGAATACGACAGTGCGGGGGAACAACACAAGCACGACGACAAAAATATCAAAGAATTCAGCTGGAGGTGCAACAGCGTGTGACTATGACCATTAAGAACTTCTTTACTAGACATTTGTGAGCATTCATCTGAACAACACACGCACACTTCTCGCCATTATCCACCAACATGTCCACTCACACACTGATACGAGGCGTAATTATGAAGTAAGAAAGGTGCATACATCACGCATCTTAGTCGAGGTCGCCGCCCCACGTCCCTGTAAAGCGTTCCTGAAGGCGAAGCACCGTAGGTCACATTTATCACCGACACCAGGTCCTCCTGCCCCAGCTACCACGCACGAATAGACGTACACATAGCACGCGCGCACGCACAAGCAAGCAAACACGCACGCACACTCTTATTTCCAAATTTATTACCACAGACAAATTCCAATTACATGTACGTAATGATCTGTTAACAACACAAATGAAGAAGACGCCGCGGCTGATATTATTGGACAAGTTATTCAGCAGCCCGACGGCGGACCAACAACGGTGAGGGTTAACACATACTGTACTGGGGTAGGTCAGTCTCACTCAACCTCTGCATCTGTCCTCCTTACAACCACTATTACCTACAGTGATGTAAGTTACTTAACAAGGCCCAAACCTGTGTCTTTTAACACACCTCACATTGGTGTATATACTGCGCTGTACACGGCCCAGTGCTGTACACCCACAACACGGCCCAGTGCTGTACACCCCCACAACACGGCCCACAGTGCTGTACACGGCACACAACACGGCCCACAGTGCTGTACACGGCACCCAACACGGCCCACAGTGCTGTACACCCCACAACACGGCCCACAGTGCTGTACACGGCACACAACACGGCCCACAGCGCTGTACACGGCACACAACACGGCCCACAGTGCTGTACACCCCACAACACGGGCCCACAGTGCTGTACACGGCAAACAACACGGCCCACAGTGCTGTACACCCCACAACACGGCCCACAGTGCTGTACACGGCACACAGTGCTGTACACCCCACAACACGGCCCACAGTGCTGTACACGGCACACAACACGGCCCACATTACACGTGAGGAACGCCAGGTAGAAGTGACTCAAGTCAGGAATCACGTGAGCGTTATTATTATTTCATAGCCGTCGTCATCACTGCCGCTCGTAAAAAAATTATTCTCACTTTTCCAGGATAATGAACCAATTACTGAGGACCAGCAACACGCCACCTCACCTCACCACCTTCTATAATAATTTCACATTTCCGAGACAATTCCGTCAATGTTTAATTTCTGTGGCATTTTCTCCCATTTTTTTAAGACCACATCATACAGTCGATGCCAGGGAGTGAAACACGCCATCCATGGAATTTGAGACTCTGTCCTATATTTTAATTTCTGGGAAAAATTTTGCTAATTTCTTTTACGACCACAGCGCACACACAGTCAATACCTGTGACCAGAACACGCCATCTGGAGGACGAACCTAGTAATGTATTTATACACGAGACAATTTATCCAATGTTTACAACCATCGTATTCAATAAGCGTAAGTGGAGCTCTGTTAGTGTAAACAACCTGGAGACTGGTACAAGGCGAGACAGAAAATACAGGGACGTGTTAACAGTCTGGCTACAACAATACTACAGTACTTTGGTCTGTATTTTGTATTAACTTACGACCACACAAATTTTAAAAAAGAAAATAATCTAGTGAAGTAAATATGAGTTTTTAGTACGGGGAAAAAATGACAATAAGATGGAGAGAAATGAGAAAATGGCGACTTAGGTTAAAGTTATAAATGACTTATACTGACTTGGATTAAGAGCTCGAAAAAACTCAACTCAACGAGGAGGAAACAGAAAATTTCATAAATTCCAGGTTGTAAACTGTCAGCGCCATCATACCCCTCAACACACAACGTATCATTTGTACAAAACTATAATCACACAACTTATGATGCGATAGTGTCTGGAAAGTGTGAGTTATATGGTGAGAGAAACACACAAGTATAGACAGACAGACACACACACACATTATACCCAGTTGTGGTGATCACGAGGAGGAGGAGGACGGTACTAAGAATCAACACTAAAGAATGAATAAATGTCTATAATAGGGAGGGAGGGGACACACTCACAGACACACTCTCAACTCTCTTCTCCTTTAACCTCTCCAATAAATCAGTGTGATGGCCAGGACACCAACACCCCTCTCGTCCAGTACCACACCTCCGCCGCCCATCACCACACTCATTAACTATACACCCCATACATCACCCAGACACATATCCAAAATATACCTTATTTAATCAAGGACCGGGAGGAAACACTTAAGTACACGAACAAGGTCACGGACGTGTTCACCCCTACCTCCCCCAACTCACCTGAAGAAGTTCCACGATTAATAATATACACGTACACACTCAGGAACCCGCGGAGCACCTTCTTCAGTAGGGGTAGGTCGTGTCACAGTCAAGTCACCAGATACGAGAGACAGACGCCGGGTGAAGTTAAAGATGATGGGCATAAGAACATAAGGAGTCTGCAATAGGCCGGTTGGCCTGTGCATGGCAGCTCCTGTCGACAGTTACTACCACTCTCTATCATCCATGAATCTATCTAGCCTCCTTTTGAAACTTTCCAGAGTTCCCGCACTTACTACAAAGCTGCTAAGCTTGTTCCACTCGTCCACCACCCTATTTGTGAACCAGTTTCTTCCTATCTCCCTCCTAAACCCAAACTTATCCAACTTGAATCCGTTGCTCCGAGTCCTATCCTGCTCAGATATTATAAGAACTTTATCTATATCCCCTTTATTGATTCCTTTCACCCACTTAAATACTTCTATCATATCTCCCCGCACTCTTCGTCTTTCTAGGGAATGCAAGTTAAGTTTCTTTAACCTATCCTGATATGGAAGGTGTCTAAGTCCCGGAATCATTCTTGTCATTCTTCGCTGCACCGACTCTAGTGAATTTATCCATTCTATAATAGGGGCACCAGAACTGAACCGCATAATCGAGGTGCGGCCTGACTAGCGCAAGATATAGTTGCAATAAGACCTCTGCACTCTTGTTACTTACACTTCTAGATATAAAACCCAATATACTCTGTTTGCCTTATTTCGAACATTAACGCACTGTTTTCTAGGCCGTAGGTCCGGGCTTACAAGTACCCCTAGGTCTCTTTCACAAGTCGACTTCTCTAGGTTGATGTTGTTAAGGCTGAATACATTATCAGTATATGTTCTTCCAATATTAAGTACACTGCACTTGCTGGTGTTGAATTTCATTTGCCATTTTTCAGACCACCCCTGCAGTTTATTTAGATCCTCCTGTAATGCATTTGCATCCTGCCCTGAATTAATCTGCCGCCCTATTTTGGTGTCATCCGCAAACTTGCTTATGTCACTGCTGATCCCAGTATCTAGATCGTTTATGTAGATTATGAACAAGAGTGGGCCAGGTACTGACCCCTGGGGAACCCCACTGGTTACACGGCCCCAATAAGTGATGAAGGGAGGTAGCCAGCCAACACTGACGATCATCTGCTGTAAGTTATGCCTCTAAAACACTGGAATACTATTTGAAAAAAAACCTAGGTGATGCAACGGCAAAAAAAATTAAAATAAATAAATAAAAAAATATAAACACGGTGATAATTATATTCCCTGACAAACTTATTTATATATGTGTTCCACAGTTAAATAATTATGCCAAGGATTAATTAATTATATTTGTGTTTTTAAAAATATACCGCCTGTGTGTGAGCGATGGAACAGACAGACGGATAAACCAAACATTCATCCTCTTGACAAATTCGATCCCCTTGCCATTCACACTTCATCACACTAGAAATAATCACAGTTTTTATCTTACTAAGTGTGCAATGTTGTAAACCATCATAAACGGCGTTATCCACCCCCACCAACACAAACTACTTCCTTCGCACATAATTACGATACCTGACTTCCTCCCCCCCCACCACCAACACGTCCCTCGCTCTACTGTTTAATCGCGCTCATAACATTAAAAGCACCGCGACAATTATCAGAGATTTATTAGGAATAACACCAAAACATGCTGTGACTTACAACTCCACACAACCTCGAGGGACAACTATAAGAAACACACCCACAACACACCCTACTGTATTACACCTCACACAGGGATGTCGCATGATATCTTCCTGGATATATACTAACATACAACCTGGTATCTAAACGACCTTGGTTAACATCAAAGAAGACCTTAACATATAGGTTGACACAGCCCTAACTCTCATTCAAAACACAACAACATTAATGTCTGAACCAAAGCAAAAATGATGTTACTATTCGTTATATCAGTAGTAAGGACGGTACCTGGGAGCCAATACGAGTAGCGGGTACAAGCAGTGGTATATGTATGTTAGTACTAGTGAGAGGTGAGGAGCGAGGGTATAATGCTGAGGGCGTGACATCCTATACAACAGACCCATACACTGCGTCGGGGTAAGTGGGTAAAGCTCTTACGGTTGATAGGCATACACAGTGTCAACACCCGGGCGCCTGTGTCGGCTGCTGACCGCTCTCCTGTGTGGCCGAGATCTTGTGGTTACAATTATGATAGTTATGATGGTTATAGTTGTAGTTATGTCACAGTTACGGTAGTATGTGGTGTTGTGGTATTTATGGCAACAGTTATTATAGTGGTGGTGGTTGTAGTTATTACAGGATTACTTGTAACCAGTGGTGTGTGGTGGTGTTGAATGGTAGTTATTAACAGCAATAGTCAAGCGTCACAGGTGTGGTGTTGGTGGTACAGGTGTCAGGGTACACGTGTCAAAATCGATATACTTCAAGTTGACACACAAGTGTTCCGATGACGTTAGAAGAGTGAGAGATGCCTGATGTGTGACGAACATGTGCTCCATCAAGTAGTCACATGTGCAGGCTTACCGTCACACACACACACACACACACACACACACACACACACACACACACCAGATATTACTTACATATATACAACCCTCCAGGGGGAATTAACTCAACACAATTAGACAGAATAGATAACAAAGATACATTTTAATGGCGTTTGATGTGAAGATAGTGTACTGATAGTGGTGTACACATAGGAGGAACAGTGTAATGGTGCAGCAATGGTGTAAATATATCAGGAAGGGCTGAATATACTGCCAATACGAGGTGGTGCAACAGTTAAGAGGGTGTTACTCTATAATCCAACTCTCGAGGCGCACTGAGAAGTAACTAATGGCGGCGTGTGGTGTTTACGGTGTGCTATTATCTTGGCGACACAGTACACGCGGTATACACATACATACATACATACATACATACATACATACATACATACATACATACCCCTGTACATACATCACGTGGCAGGAGGTATATGAAGGTCGACACACTGCATTGAAGACGACACCTGACAAAACCATCACGAGACTATACATTCTGTACATACAAACATAGTTGTTGTGGTAGACACATTGTGGTTGATGGTGGTAGAACAGGCGGTGAAGATTAGGTAGAATCATTAGGAGAAGGTGGTGGATGGGGGAAGGTGTGAAGAAGGGGTTAGAGGATAGAAGGAAGGGTGAGGGAGAGAGGGAGAGAATGTCTGAGAGAGAGAGAGAGAGAAGACAGGGAGACAGGGTTGGTACTCACCCCTCAAAGCCTTCATGTGGGCGACGGCCATGCGGAGGATGGTGAGTTTGTCAGGCTTGCGGGCGAGGGCGGAGCAGGTGGGGACCATGTCACTCAGCTCCGCGATGTAAGCCGTCATCTTGTTCCGACGCCGACGTTCGATTTCACAGTGGTTCTCCCTGCGCCCACAACACAGGGAAGAAACTTTATTATCAAGAACAACAACACACGGGGGGTAAATATTTATATAACCATTAAATATAAACAAAAAATAATACTCAAATATTTTCAAATTATCAAAACAGTTCTTGGTGAAAATAAATCTACTAGAATTTTGTTTTAAAGAGAAATACATATAATAAAAATAAAAATACAAGAGAGAAAGTATATTAAACTAAGACACCAGAATCACCCAACACATAGCACCAAAGTCCCATACTAACTAACATACAAAGCAAAGATTAATACCCAAGGCTTAGTACTGGCAAATACCCTTGTTAATAATATATACTGTACCATCATCTCCCAGTCAGCCAATTACTCCTTATTAGGAACCACTGTGAACCTGGTCAACAAACAACTGTAAAGGTCACACACACACAAGTTGCAGGTCACACAGGCTGCAGGTCACACACAGGCTGCAGTCACATACAAGCTACAGGTCAAACACAGACTACAGGTCAAACACAGGCTACAGGTCAAACACAGGCTGCAGGTCACACAGGCTACAGGTCACACAGGCTGCAGGTCACACTCCTAATGTACTATACAAGGGATGCATTCAAGACTGTCCTTACTGTTTACTTACCAGGCTAATAATGCACCCGTAACCACACACAGACAGACAGATAGACAGATAGACAGACAGATAAGAGACAGATACTCACAGGCAGACAGACACACAGACACCTTTAGTAATGAAAGATGGTCAACTGATATTATACATCAGTAAGAGAAGCTTTAGACCTGACCTGATCTGACCTGACCTGACCTAACCTATACCTAGCCTAACCTATACCTTAGTTTAACCTAGCCTATAACTTAACTTAACCTAAATTTCAACACTTTTCTTGGATAACCTCTCCCCCTCCCACCTCCTCAGCTTACCTAGATCTCAAGTCAACGCCAAGACAACGCACCACCCATGAACCCATTCTAGAACCCATCCATGAACCCCTAAAGAACCCATCCATGAACCCATTCTAGAACCCATCCATGAACCCCTAAGAACTCACCCACGCACAAAAACATGTTATTACAACTTCATAATGATGGGGGTCCAGTAGCATGAGGAGGGGGTGAGAGAGGGGGATGGAGGAGGGAGAGAGAGATGGGAAGGGGGGGAGGGAGAGAGGAGGGGGGAGAGATGGGAAGGGGGGAGGGAGAGAGGAGGGGGAGGGGGCTATTAGGACAAGGGGCCCATTTCCTCAATAATCACCTAATTCCCCGCCCCGCCCCGTGTGCCCCGCGGTTAACCACACTATCATCCAACGCACCATTAACTCTACCTGTGTGGACCAACACCCACCCAATCGCTCACTCTCCACCTCTCGTTTTAATCAACTATATTACCCCCTCCGTTACCAATCGTTTCGTGCTTAACGTCTTCAACAACCCAATCAACACCGTCACAATCACTGTCAGTCCGCCGTCATAACCACTACCAGTCACTGATTAAGAACCATTAATTATGTAGATCTTTTAGAATATCCCATAATAAAAATAACAAAAAATACAACAAAAATACAGCAATAATACAACAATGCCTTGATAACATGACCACATCTAAGCCAATATCTCCCACCACCACACCATCCCTGCCTCGTCACCACCACCATATTCACCACACAGACCGCAAAAATTACAGTGAAGAACCCTGACTGGCACACCACAGACCCTCCACACCTGAAGGGAAAACAATGCCATAGAGATCGGTTAATATCTGCGGACATTCCAGTGTGGTGACTTGGGGGTGAAGAACTCTGAACCTAACCTGACGTGGCCACTGGAGTAAGGTGAGAGAATGACATGAGAAATACCTGTAGATTTCACCAGGTAATTGAAAAGAACTGACTGAAGGTGTGTCACTGTTGGTGCGAATGTGATCATAGTCACTCAATTAAAGGTAGAATCATCCTATGTGAGGGACAAACTATAGCCAATTATTATTCATTTTTACTGTTAATTTATACACCAACAACACTTCCACCTTCCCAGTATTAACTCTAAGCCAATAATCGCCTCATTCCACTAATCTATCCATCACTATGACACCTCCCATCTACCACAATAATCGTATACTGATATTACTTCACTATTCTACTTTACCTCTTCATTACTTCTTACAAACTTTCTCATGTAAAATAATATACATTTCTCAAGGCGGAATCTACAATCAACACTGGCACTACAACCCGGGAAATAGGTGGCACCGTGGCATTAAAACCGAAGTAACTAGCAGTAAAATAATGACCACGAATGTTAAAAAAAAAATGACGATTATCGATATTAACGTCCAAATGATAAGTAGAATTGATCTCTGGGATAAAAACCACACAAGCAGCAGTAGGAAGTCTAGTACCCCGAGTGACATTTACCCCAGGGTGAGCGAGGTCCGCCTTACAACCTTGTGACCCCTGCTACACCCCTCCCCCCCCCTCCCCGGCATGGCAGCCACAACACTAGAGTGCGTTGGTAGTACTGTACAATATGATCCGTTTGGGCCACTCACTCAACTTAACACACCCTGGCCACACAACAACTACTAACATTGCTACCACCATCACCACCACCACCAACCACACCACCTTCACCACCATCACTACCACCACCACCATCATCATCACCACCCTCACCACCACCAAATATAGCACAACAACACACACCACCATCATCATCACCACCACCTTCACCACCACCACCAACCTCATACCACCAACCTCACACACCACTACCTCACACTACCACCCCTCACCACCCACCACTACCACACCACCTTCACCACATCACACACCACCACCATCATCATCACCACCCTCACCACCACCAAATATAGCACAACAACACACACCACCATCATCATCACCACCACCTTCACCACCACCACCACCACCTTCACCACCACCACCTTCACCACCACCACCACCTTCACCATCACTACCACCACCATCACCATCACCACCCTCACCACCACCAAATATAGCACCACAACACACACCACCATCAGCTACAGGAGGACATGTGACCTTGATATAAGTATTGTAATATACAAAATAACACACTAATAAGAGCTGCCTGTCTGGAGGGGGGAAACAAGGCGACTGGCGGAACCACATGAAGTACTAATGACCTAATGAGCGAACTAGCAGAGAGCAGCGTTAACATACACACAATAATACAACAACTAAATGAAGATCAACAAGTGAAGATCGACTCAGGTGAGCAAGTAACTTAACATACCTTGGAGATCAAAGTCATTTACTGAACTCTATACATTACAATCATCTCAAGAAAAACATGGGTAATCAAGATCAGTCGAGACACCTATATAAACACCTAAAAACACCCCTACACTCACCTGGCTACACCAATACACTACCTTATAACACACAGGTACGGTTATTATCACTTAATTGGCTCATAACACTAATAACACTATTCATGCAATAGCGGAGCAATACACATATAAAGACTACCATGCAAAGAAAGAAAGAAAGAAACAAAGGGGAGAGAGAGAGAGGGAGAGAGAGAGAGAGAGAGAGAGAGAGAGAGAGAGAGAGAGAGAGAAAACAATACATTTATATAAGCGTGCAACACATATCACATAAACATCATCACACTGCAGTACAAAACACACACACGCGCGTGCGCACACACGCACACACACACACGCACGCACGCGCACACACGCACGCACACACACACACACACACACACACGAGGACACACCACCTCGCTTACACACCAACTAATGCTAAGGCACCTCTGGCCTGGCTGAGGGCAATTAAATAATAAACATAACAAGAGAGAGAGAGACACACCTGCGCTCGATCTCGCAGTGGTTCTCCTGGGACAAAACAAACGACACACATTATTACATAGGAATTGTCACTGCCCATCAACCTTAATCACAAGTTATGACTGTGTTATGTGCTGCTGCCCGCCCAGGGTGTGAGTCAGGTGCTGCCCGCCCAGGGTGAGTCAGGGTGCTGCCCGCCCAGGGTGAGTCAGGTGCTGCCCGCCCAGGGTGAGTCAGGGTGCTGCCCGCCCAGGGTGAGTCAGGGTGCTGCCCTCCCAGGGTGAGTCAGGTGCTGCCTGCCCAGGGTGAGTCAGGTGCTGCCCGCCCAGGGTGAGTCAGGTGCTGCCCGACCAGGGTGAGTCAGGATGCTGCCCGATCAGGGTGAGTCAGGGTGCTGCCCGCCCAGGGTGAGTCAGGTGCTGCCCGCCCAGGTGAGTCAGGTGCTGCCCACCAGGGTGAGTCAGATGCTGCCCGATCAGGGTGAGTGAGGGTGCTGCCCTCCCAGGGTGAGTCAGGTGCTGCCTGCCCAGGGTGAGTCAGGGTGCTGCCCGACCAGGGTGAGTCAGGTGCTGCCTGCCCAGGGTGAGTCAGGTGCTGCCTGACCAGGGAGCGGTGCTGCCCGACCAGGGTGAGTCAGGGTGCTGCCCGCCCAGGGTGAGTCAGGTGCTGCCCGACCAGGGTGAGTCAGGTGCTGCCTGACCAGGGTGAGTCAGATGCTGCCCGATCAGGTGAGTCAGGGTGCTGCCCGCCCAGGGTGAGTCAGGGTGCTGCCCGCCCAGGGTGAGTCAGGGTGCTGCCCGCCCAGGTGAGCTCAGGATGCCCGATCAGGGTGAGTCAGTGCTGCCCGCCCAGGGTGAGTCAGGTGCTGCCCCTGCCCAGGGTGAGTCGTGCTGCCCGCCCAGGGTGAGTCAGGATGCTGCCCGATCAGAGTCAGGTGCTGCCCGCCCAGGGTGAGCGGGTGCTGCCCGACCAGGGTGAGTCAGGATGCTGCCCGATCAGGTGAGTCAGGGCTGCCCGCCCAGGTGAGTCAGGGTGCTGCCCGCCCAGGGTGAGTCAGGGTGCTGCCCGCCCAGGGTGAGCTGTGCGCCTGCCCAGGGTGAGTCAGGGTGCTGCCCGCCCAGGGTGAGTCAGGTGCTGCCCGTCCAGGGTGAGTCAGGGTGCTGCCCTCCCAGGGTGAGTCAGGGTGCTGCCCGCCCAGGTTGAGTCAGGGTGCTGCCTCGCCCAGGGTGAGTCAGGTGCTGCCCGACCAGGGTGAGGAGGGTGCTGCCTCCCAGGGTGAGTGAGGGTGCTGCCTCCCAGGGTGAGCCAGATGCTGCCCGATCAGGGTGAGTCAGGGTGCTGCCCTCCCAGGGTGAGTCAGGTGCTGCCCTCCCAGGGTGAGTCAGGATGCTGCCCCAGGGTGAGTCAGGGTGCTGCCCGCCCAGGGTGAGTCAGGCTGCCCGACCAGGGTGAGTCAGGGTGCTGCCTCCCAGGTGAGTGAGGGTGCTGCCCGCCCAGGGTGAGCTGGGTGCTGCCCGCCCAGGGTGAGGCCAGGTGCTGCCTGCCCAGGGTGAGCTCTCCCAGGTGAGCTGACCCGCCCAGGGTGAGCCTCCCCAGGTGCTGCCTCCCAGCCCAGGGTGAGCCAGGGTGCTGCCTGCCCAGGGTGAGGGGTGCTGCCCGCCCAGGGTGAGCCAGGTGAGGGTGAGTCAGGTGCCACCCGCCCAGGGGTGCAGGGTGCCCCGCCCAGGTGAGCTCAGGGTGCTGAGGGTGAGTCAGGTGCTGCCTGCCCAGGGTGAGTCCAGGTGCGCTGACCAGGGGTGAGTCAGGTGCTGCCCTCCCAGGGTGAGTGAGGGTGCTGCCCTCCCAGGGGTGAGCCAGGATGCTGCCCGATCAGGGTGAGTCAGGGTGCTGCCCTCCCAGGGTGAGTGCGTGAGGGTGCTGCCTCCCAGGGTGAGTCAGGATGCTGCCTCCCAGGGGTGAGTGCCAGGGTGCTGCCCCCTCCCAGGATGGGCCAGGTGCTGCCTGCCCAGCGTGAGTCAGGTGCTGCCCTCCCAGGGTGAGTCAGGTGCTGCTGCCCTCCCAGGGTGAGTGGGAGGGTGCTGCCCTCCCAGGGTGAGTCAGGAGGGTGAGTCAGGTGCTGCCCTCCCAGGATGAGTCAGGTGCTGCCTCCCAGCCCAGCGTGAGTCAGGGTGCTGCCCGCCCAGCGTGAGTCAGGGTGCTGCCCTCCCAGGGTGAGTCAGGGTGCTGCCCGCCCAGGGTGAGTCAGGGTGCTGCCCGCCCAGGGTGAGTCAGGGTGCTGCCCTCCCAGAGTGAGTCAGGATGCTGCCCTCCCAGGGTGAGTCAGAGGGATACAGGACTCCAACATGGTGGCCACTCACTGTGTGCCTCCAACTTGGACTAATTTAATCATGTCTTTGGCTCCAACCACTCTTCCCTCCCTCCTCAACGGTGACTTGATACTAAGGTGCAGCCTCGAGTATATTAAGTAAGGCAGTGTAGCGTGATAATGAGGTGTAGCGTGTGGGTGTAAGCGTGCGTGGAGGCACGGTTTTCCAAGCCAGCACATTGAGTGGGGGGTGAAGGGAGGAGGACTGTGTGTGGGCGCACGTGCGTAAGTACTGTAAGTCAACTCAGATATATGCTGTCGCTGATACAGCAGTGACAGCAAGACTCCCGCATGACTCTCTCATTAAGATGCAAAGCCAGGTACAGTACTGGTGCAGGAAGAGGAGGGGTGGTGGGGGGGAGTCCTCTACCACACACGGGGGAGTCAGGGGTCACACTACTGCAGAGGCGGGGGAGGTGGCGGAGGCTGTCGAGGTGGCGGGGACGGTAGTGTCAAGACAGGTGGCCGACAATTAAATCAAATTCCAAGAAGAGACGAAAACTAGTCAGGTGTGACGGCAGGTAAAATAACACAATCATATGGTGAAGAACACGACCCTATATAACAGTCATTAATTATGGCTTAAAATAATGGATGGATGGATGGGACACTCACGGAAGGTCCTCACCGGGGTATGGATGTGTAGGGAAGGAGGAGGAAGGGGGGAGGGGGGAAGAGAATATCTTGGTACCCTAAATTCTACTCCTGTCTCTCGTGAGTAAATCTCTACCACACACTTGTTTATGGCCTGCTCTCTGTTACACACACACAAACACATATACTAATATATTACGCATGTGTGTGTGTGTGTGTTTATATATGTCTGTGTATCATCTAAACACACACATAACGTGACGGCCAGCCATTACCATTATTCTTGACACCCGCAGAGTCATCTTAATAGTATGATTTGCCTTCACAAATAAACCCTTAAAATATTTCACAGGAAAAAACTGTTTTGTGTGTGTGTGTGTGTGTGTGTGTGTGTGTGTGTGTGTGTAATTTACGTACAGCCAAGTATTAACAAGGCTTCAAAGAGGAACTTCCTAGCATGCACAGTTTTGAGTTAATAAATATTTCACATTTGCGAGCACTGAGCTTCGTTCGTCAGGCAAGAGTGTCAGCACATGATAGACGGAGTACTGGGTCACAGTCTAGTGTTAGCCCGGGATACAAGGAGAGACGAGGCGAGAGGACCTTTGCACATAATTACAGCAATAAGGTGTGGTAATCTCTTAGCGACTCCAGTTAAACGGTTAACAATACATTGGAGAGGAGAGGAGAGGCGTCGGTCCCTTCCCAAGTGGCGGGGGTTAACTCTCCCTGCTGGCGGCCACAACCACCATCAGTCCAGCCACAGTGTTATTAACTAATTGTAATGTTTCTTAATACGGTGAGTGCTTACGTCATGGCCAATTATAACATAAATGTTGATTGTCCGACTGTTTATTAAATGAGACAGAGACACACACACACACAGGGAGCTGTACCTCATCTAGATCAAGTACAAGAGAGCTGTGGATCAAGTTATTCAAGTATAGTGTATAATTGTAAAACCTCATGATGTGTATTTCACTATGAAACAATGGTGGGAGGGAGGCAGGAAGGTAGAGAGAAGCAGGTAGGGAGAGAGAGAAGCAAGAAGGGAGAAGCAGATAGGGGGGGGAGAGAAGCAAGGGAAGGTAAGGGAGAAGCAGGAACGGAGGGAGAGAGGCAAAACTAACAGAAAAACCAAAGCTGTATTACATTCCAGGACCCAAGAAAGAAAAAACAATCTTAAGAGGCGGACCACAACTCAACACGGCCCTCCCTCTTCTTACACCTCGATACTGTGTTTAACATGAATGGGAGTCATATCATGCTGGGGAGAGAGACGGAGAATCGCCGCTGATCTCACTAAGATTGTTGAGCGAGCTGTGAGAAATGCTTCCTTAACTACCACTGTTACTTGAGGGAGGAGGGTGAGGAGGAGGAGGACACAGAGCTATTGGCTTTGTCATCATCCGAGTGTGTCTGATTGTGGTATTATTTTGAGGTCAGATCCGTGAGAGAGAGTGGGAGGGTGGGGGGGGGGGAGGATAATGTTGGGAAAAAGAGGAAGATCTGGTGCATCAAGTTGTGTTTTAGAGGTAACACAGGTAGAAGGTAGACAAGAGTCCTCAGGAAAAGAGATCTACTCACCCACCACTTCTCACCTGAAGATTAATCACCCTAACTTAACCCACCATTCAGTCCTAACTCACTGACCAACACTACCACCAACACGATGGCCCGATGCATCACTGTCACAAAATATTCCCTGCCAGCTACCAAAATATTCCCTGCCAGTAACCATTAAAAATTCCCCACCATCGTAAAACCCTTGCAATACCACTATTAAAATACCACAATATATTCTTGACAGTTGCCAAAGCCTCCCATCACCACCACGACAGGTAAGAGTCTTGAGAGGCTATTTTACCTGTCAACGGTGTCCTGTGATGATAATGTAACACACTGTACTGAAGTTTCGCCTACGATCAGTTATTCTTGTAAACAACTAATATATTGGTGCGTAATATTTATAGATTTTGGTCCCTCTTCCGGGTGAGATTTTACGTGAGAGAGAAAGAAAGAAAGAAAGAGAGGGGAGGGGAGGGAGAGGGGAAAGAGAACGAGGAAAAGGAAGGAAAAAAGGAGGAGGAGGAGTAATAGTTTCGCCACATAAACATCAACCTGGTCCATCAATTGTGTCCGGTTATAAGTCATCAGTTTAAAACTCAAAAACAAACACCAGTTTCCGGTTACATAAACAAGACGGATGAACACCGACGTAAACACAGGCTCTCCCACGTTACTCTCTACGGGATGACCTTTTTTTTTCTTTAACTCAAGTTTTTACAAATAAGTTTTCTTATTACGTTACGCTTAGTTGTTCGAGTCATTCTACCTTCCGTAACGTAACCTAACGTAACCTAACGTGACCAAACCTAACTTAACCTAACCTTAACTAAAGTAACGTAACCTATCTTATCCTACTCCTACCCTATCCTAATTTACCTTACCAACCTAATCGATGAGGAGGCTTAAGGCAGGCAGACTGAATGTGTAAGCATATCAATTGGCTTCCCCATGCACTGTCTATGTGACGCCTGGCGATGCACTACACCCTACCATCACCGACACTATAACTTACACCATAATCTAGTATGTGCTACAGCTTCTCCGTGACCATCTCTAGACTTGTATTATCGGTGATCCAAGAGCCTCACCACCTATCTCGAGAGTCTTGAATCCTTCATTGCCGTCACTTGGTTAGGGAGCCTCGGGGCGGCATCACCTCACCAAACCCTCCTGTCACTGGGCATTAATAATTCAGTAGAGGTAATAGAGTATAAAGGGGTGTGGAGTATCATTACGGGCGGCCCCCCAGCAGGCATTACACATCGTAACTCAGATCATGGAGGGCGTGACGCTTGGCAATCCCCACATCAACTATCACGCTGGACGCACCACAGTCACTAGCAGTGGCAGAAAATTACTAGACAAAGAACTAGTCATTCTGAAAAGGTACGTGTGGTTCCTGTAATTACCCGAGGAATCACCTGTATTACGGCCTCCAGACAAGCTTGGATTAACTCCTTCATTTAATCCTACTTGTCACGTCTTGGGTACGGGAAACAAAGCACACAAGTCGCTGACAATAGCCACCAGCAACTCATTTAATATATGACCTCTGATTAGCCAAAAGTACATGTAACGCCGAGTACAAACCATTACTGATCCCCTGAGTACAGTACAATACACCGTCTTTAACACCACCACCATTATAAGACATTTACAAATATGACATATAATCCCAGAGGTGTTACGAGGCCAGCCATTACGAGGGATCAACACACAAACCTTGCTTAGATCACTGGCTTTCATACACGGTGTAAACAGCAGCAGTGAGGCTCCAGTCTGCCACAACCTAAGTCGATTTAATAACGTGAAGACACCTTGCAATTACACTAAACCCACCAACACGACACATAACCAACACGACACATAACCAACACGACTTAACCAACAGCACAGGTAACCCACCCAAAGGTAAACGGAACCAACGCTTTCACTCTACAACACCCACAACCAATTAATGTTGATATATATATAAGGTAAATACAACTACAGCTGTAAGTATACTTAGTGGTCAACGGAGCCACTCAGCAGGTATTTAATATATACAACAGGGGAGTTATTGATCTACACTGCACGTGACATACAACAAAAGAACTGGTGACGGTGAATAATCCTGGGTGAATGTACGCCTCTGTTTATACCCCCCCCCCCGGTGTTTCTGGTGCTTGGGGGGGGGGGGATCATTCTGTTAAGGGGGTGTTACAGCCTTGGTACTGGTGTTGTAGGGGTATATGTTTGGGGCCAGTACCAAGACCTGACAACCACCACCAAAGACTTATAAAACCACAGCGTCTCTTAACACAGGTACACGATAATTTGTTTAGTTACGGTCACCATCGGAATACTGTACCGTAGTTTAACTGGCCCCATCAGATGTGTCTTTTATATCTTCTTTGGGAATTAAAAACTAACTGAAGCTGCAACACGAGGGAGAGATCACCTTACACTCCTTGACCCCTGACAGCTCCTCTCTCTGTCAGTCGCGACAGCTGTCATGTATGAAACAACAGGTAAAAACAACACTAAATGACTTTCACTCCATCTTACTCGATGCTGATTGGTCAGGTACTCTGTGTGTTCAATCAGCAGTTACAAGACTACCGTCACAGGTCAGAGGTCAACTGGTGGTGCCTCATCGTGATTATAACGTCGACTATAGATGACTGGGGTAGGGGCACACGCAATATTGTAAGTGCATAGAAGAGATATGTGAAACTCTAATGGTCAATGGCAGGATTTTTTTTACTGCATATTAACTATATTTACATCACAAAGTCTAGCTAAAAGATCCCTGACTTCAAAAAATAACATAAGTGCTCTATTCATCCCTGACACCATCATAGTATCGTGAAAAAAAAAACTTGAAATTTTGGGCCAAGTAACAACATCTTCACTGAGGTAGAGGCGTAACAGGTCGTGGTCACCGCTGCATCACAAGATAAATAACACCCTGATGAGGAACATCCTTATGAGTGACGGGTGAAGGGGAGCCACCGGGTACAATCCTCACAACTCAACACTAAATCAACTACCATAATGACACGACCGGGTAATGTTATGACTCAGTATTAACATCTTGCCTTCCTATCTTCCCTGGTTTATGCAAGGTTGAAAAACATCAAATTCCTCCTACTGCACCGTCAGCAGCTGGCCGGACACATAATGTATCAGGCGTGAGTACAGGGACACCGATAATGAGGGGGCTAACCACCACCCACACAAATACTACCCACAATAAACTTTGTAAACTTGTTATTTCCTTTCATTATAGCATGAGTTGTACTCTGGGTAAGTGAACACAACTACGCCGGGTAGAACACATAAACTACAGCTATATTATTGACGGGGTGTATGTCCTCCACAGCCATGGTCGTCCTTCTCTTGTGTGTGTCTCGCTGTTAAACACACACACTAGTGCAGCTGTACAGAACGACAGCTACATCATAAAAAATTAATCACGGTGATAACCCCCTCCCCTTTATCTTTTCACCCCTTCACCAACCCCCCTGTCAACATTGGGGAGGGGGGGGGGGGAGCCACGACACGCGATCAGTGAGGGCCAACACCTCCACACTATTACCCATACTGACCATCACACCTGACATGCCCCCCCACCCCCATCCCGTGTGTGTGTGTGTGTGTGTGTGTGTGTTCACATTATGCTCATGCTTGTGAAGTGTGAAGACCGGCAGTGGCTCAGAATACTACTGCCTGGGACACACTGGTTGCCATGCTGTACCACGTCTTTCATAAGCATCACACACACACACACACACACACATCCTTGACCACCGAAGGGTCAAGACGTACCTGGCGCTCCTCTCGGGGCAGCCAGGTCAACTGTTAAGTTGGCCCATACCAACCCCCTCCCCTGAACCCTCCTCCCCACCGGAATATCAACAAGTTCTCGCCAGAAATTACAATTTCATTTAGGAAAGGAACGGAACCAGTGTTAAACAGAGGCCCCTCATAACACCATCTACGAGGGAATTACTACACCACGCCAGGTCCCTCAGAACACCATCTGAGGGAACTACTACACCACGTAAGTTCCTCCTAACACCATCTGGGAGGGAGTGACTACACTACGAGTTTGTTGTTCAACACCTACATTAATCTGTATGTTCACTGTATGTTCCTTTACCTTTCTCTAATGAAGGCTTTTGTTAAACCACCAATGTATGTAATAAGTAATTTATGTCCAATGTATATTTTCAGCCTTCGGACTGCAGAATTTTTTTCAATAAACCGTTAATAATTATTATTATTATTATTATTATTATCATCACACACACACACACACACACACACGCGCGCGCGCGCGCGCGCACACACACACACACACACACACACACACACACGATGAACGGTGATACCTACTCGAGTCCTCAACTAGATAAACATTTGGAATTACATGAGAGTGTTTTCAGAGAGCGAGGGAGGCTGAGACATAGATATAGTAAGGTAAGGTAGACAATGTGCCCCTTCATCAGGCAGGTGGAGGGGTTAACTGGTTCCCTGTTGTCATATTCATTATACAACAGGTTTTCGTCATCATAATCGATTTCAAGTGACAAGTGAGAGCAAAGTAGTAGATATGATGTGGTGTGGTGTGGTGTGGTGATGGTGTGGTGATGGTGTGGTCAGAGGACAGTAACAGACTCAACCATGAACAGTGTCATTAAGGTGTGTCATCACATCTTCAGGTGTCCAAGTATGAATACAAGTCGTGAGGGTAATGCCACAATGTCTACAGTTGGATATATTGTTGACACACCCCGGGAGAAAGCGATCATTCCTTACGTCACTAATCACACACCTGAGTACACGTCTTCATATTGACAAAATAATTACCTGACATTAACTCTCTTCTTGCCTACACTGCCTGATACTCCCTGTCCCTAATAACCTGGTATTGTTTATGTTTGACCCCAATAATCTCTCTCTCTCTCTCTCTCTCTCTCTCTCTCTCTCTCTCTCTCTCTCTCTCTCTCTCTCTCTCTCTCTCTCTCTCTCTCTCTCTCTCTCTCTCTCTCTCTCTCTCTCTCTCTCTCTCTCTCTCTCTCTCTCTCTCTCTCTCTCTCTCTCTCTCTCTCTCTCTCTCTCTCTCTCTCTCTCTCTCTCTCTCTCTCTCTCTCTCTCTCTCTCTCTCTCTCTCTCTCTCTCTCTCTCTCTCTCTCTCTCTCTCTCTCTCTCTCTCTCTCTCTCTCTCTCTCTCTCTCTCTCTCTCTCTCTCTCTCTCTCTCTCTCTCTCTCTCTCTCTCTCTCTCTCTCTCTCTCTCTCTCTCTCTCTCTCTCTCTCTCTCTCTCTCTCTCTCTCTCTCTCTCTCTCTCTCTCTCTCTCTCTCTCTCTCTCTCTCTCTAAGCTCTCTAGCACTGCTCCACCCTTGTACATCTTTTGACTTGTCCCATTACTAAATACGCCAAGATAAATAACTCGTATATCCAAATTAACAACAAACTCACAGAACCACATTACACCTCTCCCTGGCCTCAGCTATATGTTAACTTTACCACAACCTCACTACAGTCTTTCTTCACCACACAACCTATACACACTACGAGGCCCTCAGTAAAAAACCTATACTCGCTGTGAACAAAAACAAAAAGAAACGTAATGAACTTGTAAATGATTAATAAGCCTGAACCAATCTCAATCATGAGAAGTATAAAACCTGGCTACATCGTTTCTTCTGTACGTGTTGAGGGAAACAATTTACACAAGACTCGGTGAGGTGAACACACAAAATGTACGGTGTAAACTGCTTCACCCTGTTATTCGTTAGCCACCACCGCTACCATTACTCATGTGTCCTTAAGTGCTTCATACTACTTAACTGTGTTAATTAACTGACGGAGAGAGGGATGAACGATGAACACTTCCCTTCACCCCACTATCACCAAGACTTCCCCTCTCCAACACCTCCCCATCATCACCAGGGAAACCTAACCCCTCAAAAGGCGTGACAGCTCTGTCCTCTTGTTCAACCTTAATACTGTACCACCCATGTTGTACTGCTCCCCCATTATACTTATGTTTTTCAAGTCCACTGTAATTTATGTATATACTTATAATATTAAAAAAAAAGCTAAAAAAAATACAATTAATAAATATTGAAGTGATAACTGTGGTAACATTATGAGATGTTCTTATTACCACCATGCTATTGTACTATTCCAGATGTTACTAAATGTTACATAATACTTCCTTGAGATAAATGTATAGCATATATCAGGTGCCTCAAAGATAGCTCAGGTTCTCAACTGGCTCAGCCATGTTAATATTGTTATTATTATCTACCCTGTATCTGTGTTTCTAACGCTAAATAAGCTGTTTCAATTCAATTCAATTCATCAAGTAGACAGTTTTTCCTTCCGGTGCGTAAGTGAGTGATGACAACCTTCTGTTACCGTGAGAGCTTCATCCACCACCACTACCTACCATCACCACTACCACCATCCTCCAATCCTAAAATTATCCCTACCACTATTCTTCTCCCATCCTTCAACCCTCACTTACCACAACCCCTCCTGGCATTCTACCACCAAACTCCCGCCCTAACTCTTATGCCTGTCTCCTACCACCATTCATGCCTACTACCACTATTCATGCCTTCTACAACAATCTCTACTCTCAGTATTTCTCCCTCTCTGACACCCCCTCCTCCCCATAATCACCCTCTCCAGTTCTTCCTCCCTCCCTTCCCCCATCACAACGAACCCCCCCTCCTTCCCTTCCCCCCATCACAGAACCCCTCCTTCCCTTCCCCATCACAACAGGCCCCCTCCTTCCCTTCCCCATCACAACGAACCCCCTCCCTCCCTCTGATCCCTCCCTCTGATGTCCCCTTCCCTGACTCTCCCTCCTCCACCACCACCTCCCGGTTCACCATCTCCATCAGTGGCCAGTTACCCAGAGGCAACGGCCTTCTCCACTGAAGGGGTCAACCACCTCGACTGACACACCTCAAGCAATCAGCACCAAAGCAATTACTGACGAACGAACAAGACCAACCACTCAGTCTCTTTATACACTGAACGACACGAACCATAGCTAGCACACAGCTTCCCACACTCTCAACCCTGACCAAGTGGAGATGAAATAACAGTAAACGAAGACACCCACGTAAAACATCTCTGAATCCTGTGGTGTGGAGACTCCTGGCGCTGGGAAGTAAGTGAAGACTGATGAACCTTCACAAATATCCCCCATCACCTGACACCACTACAGGTCATGGTAAATTTACAAGAAGTGTGTTGGAAGGTTAATCTAAGCATCAGTGTTGGAAGGTTAATCTAAGCATCAGTGTTGGATGTAGAGTAGTGTAGAGAAACAGAGTTCACTGTACTGTATAAAGACGGTCATGGTGCAGTACATCGTGGTAAAGAGAGCAGTGCAGAGAGTAGAGCGCGAGTAACAGCACAGTACAATAAGTACAGTACATCATGGGTAATGGGGCAGTACATATAGTACATCGTGGGTAGTGAAGCAGTAAACTGCCCACAGGTGATGGCAGACTCCAGGATAAACGAGGCACAACCTTTCCAAAAGGCAATATCACTAACTGCACTGCAATAAAAGGCAGTTTACACAGCAATGAACTGTCGCATTTGCAATACGGTCACACAACGGCCATTTCCGCGATAGAGGGTATTGATGCGGAATGTGTGTGTGGGGGTGGGAGGGGAATGAGGGATATATAGCCTGCCTGGGACCCTTGGACGCTGTCTGATCATGTTAAATGTATGAAACACACCCCCTCACCCTACCATACTCCAGGAGCTCTCAAAACACCACGTGATGGCCCCACACATGACTGATAACAACCAGTACCCACCGCTAGGGAACAATTGAGCCAGCATCAGCGGTTGTGCCTACAGAAAATAGCACCAAGTATTTAAGCATAAACACATTTACATATGTATGTGGAGGGCGTCGGTGTGGGTATTCAGACGGGGAGACACACCCTTGCCTACAATGTCTCCGTGGGCCAGGGCGTGGCGTGGGCGTGGAACAATGGTACGGACAGGAGGGCGGGCGTGGGTGTGTGTGTAGGCAGAGACCGGCCATTGACTACGGGTCACGACACAGGCCCGCCGGACCTGCCATAAAGTCTTTACGACTTCCCATCCTTGCGGCGGGCAGGGCCAGGTCGGGCGGCCTCCGATATTCTCAACTGTATTATACAAAAATATTCAACTGCTGCTACCTGAACCTTCTGCTAGAAATCAGAAAAGGTAGATCATCCTCTCCCTCCCTTCATCCTGTACCCAGAATGTGGCCCTCCTTCCCTGACTAGTATACCTGGAGCTGCACAGTGACCTGCAGGGTAGTGAGGTGTACCCCAACCAGGTCAACGCCCCTCCCTCCTGGCTCTCATGATTGGGGTGTGGTTGGTCAGTGGAAGGAGGGGGAGTGCTGCGTACACCGTCCACGTTAACAGCCACACTGGGCGGTGAAGTGGTAGCCAGTGACTTGGATGGGCGCTCTCACTGACCATCCACCTGGCTACTGTACCGCGTGAAGGTGAGGGAGGCACCGTAAACCCACTAAATCTACAGCTTTCCCTACTACAGTGCCGGCGTGGCCATTGACCCGTAGGAGCTGCTTGAGTACAACAAACCTCATCTGCCACAACTCCATCAGTGACCTCCTCCCCACCCGGTGAAAATTATTAGATCGGCCAAAAACTGTGAAATTTGGGAAGAATCAGGTAACCGATTTTCGTGAACTTTAACCGTAACTGTAATTGACTTTAAACAAAACAATTAAGTGCCTGAGGCCAGGAGTAAAAACACCCACGCCACACGTATACTAACAAACAAACAAAATAGACCGCCCACCAGACTGTAGCACTCAACAACAAACTCATTACAGCTACTAACCTAAAGTAACACACCTCACTTAAGGACAACAACAACTGCTCCAAATAACAACACGTTAATTTTCATGACACGTTAAAAAATGGAACTTTCTACTTACGACTGACGCTGTTACACACACACACACACACACACACACACACACACACACACGTAAATTACACTCAAACCCAAGTACGGTAAGTGTCCATTTTGGCAAGGTCGAACACGCAATATAGCCCCGAACGTCTTCCATCGGCATATGGTTATTGTCAAACACCTATAAATCCTTGAGGGAGACCGATGACCCTGTTAAGTTTGAGAGCCATCCCTCCCCTCCTTCAAACGTAGGAAGGCAGACGTAGAGGCAGAGATACTGGTGATGTGATTCCGTCCATCAGCAAATTCCTCACCCGGGATACATAGTAGTAGTAGTGGTGGTGGTGGTGGGGGTTCACATCTACTACAGTGTACTAGTTGAGGTTCACATCCTCCAGAGTACCGGGGAGAGGTTCACATCCTCCAGAGTACCGGGGAGAGGTTCACATCCTCCAGAGTACCGAGAGGTTCACATCCTCCAGAGAGTACAGGGAAAAGTTCATCACTCCAGGTTCACATCCTCCAGAGAGTACAGGGAAGAAAGGTTCACATCCTCCAGAGTACCGGGAAAAGGTTCAACCTCCAGAGTACCGAGAGGTTCATCCTCAGAGAGTACAGGAAGAAAGGTTCACATCCCAGAGAGTACAGGGAAAGGGTTCACATCCTCCAGAGTACCGAAGGTTCATCCTCCAGAGTACTGGGGAAGAGGTTCACATGCTCCAGAGTACTGGGGAGAGGTTCACATCCTCAGAGTACCGGGAAGAGGTTCACATCCTCCAGAGTACCGGGGGAGGTTCATATCCTCCAGAGTACTGGGGAGGTTCACATCCTCA
The DNA here is from genome assembly GCF_018991925.1 of Homarus americanus. Classification (NCBI taxonomy): domain Eukaryota; kingdom Metazoa; phylum Arthropoda; class Malacostraca; order Decapoda; family Nephropidae; genus Homarus; species Homarus americanus. The sequence goes on along the minus strand of NW_024726235.1, from coordinate 1,141,589 downwards.
GAGTATCGGGGAGGTTCACATCCTCAGGTACTGGGGAGAGATTTACATCCTCAGAGTGCTGGGGAGGTTCACATCCTCCACTACCGGGGAGAGGTTCACATCCTCAGAGTACTGGGGAGGTTTACATCCCCAAGTATCGGGGAGGGTTCACATCCTCCAGAAAGAGAGTTGCGGGAGGGTTCACATCCTCAGAAATTGCCGGGGAGGTTCAGTACCGGGGAGGTTTACATCCTCCAGAGAGCACCGGGGAGAGGTTCACATCCTCCAGAGTACCGGGGAGAGGTTTACATCCTCCAGAGAGTACCGGGGAGAGGTTCACATCCTCCAGAGTACCGGGGAGAGGTTTACATCCTCCAGACGGTCTACCAGTTCCCACGCTCACCTCCACATCGCGTTATGCTTCAATGATGACCTGACTTAGTTCCCTCTCCCTCCCACCTGCTACTCCCGGTCACTTCCTGTCGCAGGTGTGTGTGTGTGTGTGTGTGTGTGTGTGTGTGTGTGTGTGTGTGTGTGAAGCAATGGCTTGATGCTGATGCTAAATCGCCATAGTATCATCCAAGTCCCCCCGCCTACCACAACCTAGCCCTTCCCACCACACCTCCGCCCTCCACACCCTTGCCCTCCCCACCATAGCCCTAGCATCCCCATCACACCCTGTCCTTCTCACCACACCTCCGCCCTTCCTACCATACCCCTGCCCTTCCCACCACACCCCTGCCCTCCCCTACCACCAAAAATAATATCGAGTTATTCCCGACGTAAACACCAGCCATTAACTATAAGAGTGACTCGATGGTGACAACATGTTAAGGCTTCCCCGCTGTTGTGAAGAGGAGATATGGGTGTGATAATAGCGATAGTTTACTGTGTCATGTGAGGTGTTCGTTAGGACCTGTGGGAAGGACGGGGCCCTCTAAACCCCGGGGCAGTGACCTGGACCCTCTATAGCACAGCACGGGGCAGTGACCTGGGACCTCTATAGAACAGCACGGGGCAGTGACCTGGGCCCTCTATAGCAGAGAACGGGGCAATGACCTGGGACGCCCAACAAGTGGTACTCACACTACACAGGAAACAGGAAGCAACAAAACCATCGGTATTCGCGACAAGACTACAAGACCGAGGAAGTTCCACGGCGAACCATAACAAAAATAATTCCTTTCGCTGATAAAAATATAATTAAAACCATTATTTGTCGGTCGTCAACACGTGAGCAAAAACGAGTCGGTTACATCGAGGAGCCGGTCTTCCTTGTTTGTCACTTTGGTACACCTGCCAGTCCACCCACACGACACCTAACCTAACCTAACCGAAGGCAGAAAACAATAGAAGTGTTCACGTGACAAGTTTCCGGCCTGAAGACAAGCGTTAACCTTATGTTTTCTTTCTCGAATATAATGTGTCACACACACACACACACAACTTCTTGTGTGTCGAGAGTATACAACCTAAGTGGGTTTACCAGTTTGAGTGCATACACGTAATTACCACACATCAGACACAGGCCACACACACAAACAGTCAACAAACATCCTCTACTCTCACAAACACTCCACCACCTGCTTGTGTCTCTGCCCCAAGGACACCTCGTCATCACCAGAGATAATACCAAATTGACCCTCAACACGGGGACGAGATAACGCGAATAACAGTACACGCTCCATTAGGCACTTAACCATGGGTGGGTGTGGGAGCAGCCAGGCGTCCACACCCCCTCCCCTCCAAGGTACCTCCAGGATCCAACGCTACACAAACACGGTAATAATCCATAACCAATCAAAATTAAGTAATTATACCGAGGTAACTTCTTATCCAATTACTCTTTATCATACAGTGAACCCAACAGACCATACTAACGCCTCGCAATACATACAAATAAAAAAATTAAATAGTTAAGCGGAGTTAAGACAGATGTGTGATATAATAGTTGTACAGTAATACGTGCAGGAGAGAGAGAGAGAGAGAGAGAGAGAGAGAGAGAGAGAGAGAGAGTACTGTGAATATACTATCGGTATCCTAATACAGTATAGTATAGTATAAGGCTCTTAACACTGCATGCGTATGTGTGTGTGTGTGTGAAACATATACAAAATAACACACACACACACACACACACACAAACTTCTGTAGTCCGCCTGTTGGTGCATAACTGAATATAGTATAACGTCAAGTGAGTGAATATCATACTGAGCGAACAGCCAAGGCCGCCTACACCACCACCTTGTCCTGGCCTACACCACCACCGGCCTACACCACCACCTTGCCCTGGCCTACACCACCACCACCGGCCTGCACACCACCTTGACCTGACCTACACCACCACAGCCTACACCACCACCGGCCTACACCACCACCGGCCTACACCACCACCTTGTCCTGGCCTACACCACCACCGGCCTACACCACCACCTTGTCCTGGCCTACACCGCCACCGGCCTACACCGCCACCGGCCTACACCACCACCGGCCTACACCACCACCTTGTCCTGACCTACAACACCGAGGGGACTCTTCAGGGCACACGAGGGAAAACAACTTATAATAATCTTCTCATAGGTACTCAGCTGTCTCCTATAACTCAACATCCGTCAAGCATGCTTAAGCCCGGGTATTTACATATGTGTAAATGATGCCCCCCGAGCTTACACGTGTTGAGGAAGTCAGACACAGGTAAATACTTTATAAATCTGAATGTAAGGCGCCCTTCAGAGACCAGGATATACAGTAAGTTTGTTTACATGGTGCTATTGAAGGGATAACATGTAGACCCACCGGTACAGTATATGCAAAGGAAATTATTAAAAGTGCCTCATTAAGAACAAGGCAAATTTATGCAATATCAAGCACTTAACAAACACGTTTAAAGTATGTTTGCCCACTTAACCCCTTAAGGCCACACGTGACCCTGCCCTGGGATCATACAGTATATTGAGCAGTGAACACGTAACGAAGCCACTGAGAGCTTCACGTGGCTCACCTCCAGCAACACACAGGTAAAATGCTTCAGGTATAGTAAAGCTTCCAAGCCCATCATTATGTGAAGGCAGTGACGCTGGCTCCCTGGCTCGCCTGGTGTTTATATAAATTATTACATAACCGAGTCCTCCACTAAGACACAAACCAGATGTATTATCATTAATATCACCACAACAGTGTTAACACCAGTTGTAGATATAATTGCTTCTACTGTATGATTACCCAAGTGTTTCATTTATAACTTTATGATGTAGTTAAAAGTCAACACACACTGTACAGAGAAATTCTATAACGACTCAGTCATATACGATAATCTAGTAGCCATTATTAGTTACATTTTATAAAACCAAACTTTATAAACCTGCATTACTTGTATTGTAAAGACCAGTGTATCTTATTACTATGAGCAGAGGTTTAACAGCGTGCGTTCACCAAGGTCCTGACCAGCAGAAACACGTCACAACAAAAACTACCACAGAGTCGAGCAGAGGTTTAACAGCGTGCGTTCACCAAGGTCCTGACCAGCAGAAACACGTCACAACAAAAACTACCACAGAGTCGTATAAGAAGAAAGACGTTAAGATAATGTCACTGGTTTACTGGCTACTGCACCTGTGGCCTTTCAGTTACTCGTGTGAGGAAGGACTTAGGTTGTGGCTGTGTTAAGACGTCTATTGTTTAACATGTAGGAATAGAATATGTTATTATTTCAAGATACCGAGGCAGAATCTCTCAAGTCTTTTAAATGCGAGATGAGATATAATAGCAGGAGAGGGGAGGACCTGGTGCCTCGTGGGGGAAGAACCCTGCAGGAGTAGTGAGGTCCATCTATCCTTCACCGCCACCTTCAGCCACTCCGCCAACCCTCACCTGCTGTTTATTCATCAGCTCATCAAGCAAAGGTGAAACTTATTAATAGTTCCTCCGCTTACGTCATCGTTTCGTACACACACACACACACACACACACACACACACACACACACGGTTATTATGACTGTATATTCCTCTCAGGGACAACTCAGGTAGTGTACAGGATACATGTTACCCCCCCTGACTGGAACTATATTTCACTCGTGTAATAGATAAGAATCACCAGCCCCTTAACCTCACCCTTACCTGCACACACCTGATTACACCCTAATTACTTATTCATATTCTTTTATTATAAAGCGGAGAGAGAGACAACACACCTTATGCCCCAAACAGAAATAATCACACACACACACACACACACACACACACACACACACACACACACACACACACACACACACACACACACACACACACACACACACACACACACACACACACACACACACACACACACACACACACACACACACACACACACACACACACACACACACACACACACACACACACACACACACACACACACACACACACACACACACACACACACACACACACACACACACACACACACACACACACACACACACACACACACACACACACACACACACACACACACACACACACACACACACACACACACACACACACACACACACACACACACACACACACACACACACACACACACACACACACACACACACACACACACACACACACACACACACACACACATTGAGTGCCAGCCAGCAGAGCGAGAACAACAAAACTAACGTTAAACACAAGAAAAACAAACATCACAGCCAAGACACCACAGACTGTAGCTTCACATAATAAAAAAAACCCTTACCTTTCCGTCGCTTACCTGAGCTGCCACACCTACAGTACATCACATCCTCATCAAGACACATCCTAGCATGAGAGCACATCCTACAACACATGCTAGCTAGATTGACAGGTCTTTCACCCTCCGCCACCACAGTCACGCACTCAACACATACAGTAGTGGAAAATTATGAGGACACTGAAGAACCATGCAATTTCCTCTAGCCAATGCGGAAGCAATAACACCAGCAATTAAAAGAGAGCATGAAACATATATATATATAAAGTATTCAGTCTGAGTAACAACATAGAGTAACACCCTCGTCACTGTTATATTATCAAGGGGGTTAATGTAACATTGTAACGAATTAGTTATTAGTATTATTATTGCCAGTATAATAATAATTACTATTGTTTATTACCCTTTTACGTGCATTCGAATCCAAACAAATTATTAATTTTCTCCAACAGATTACAAAGTATATCTCTGTAATGTACTTCAAAACAAGAAAAGTACTTACAGGTGGTTATTCGGCCTTCGACTATAAAGGAAATAAATATTAGTGCGGGAGAACATGATATGAACACGTATTGCATGATTCACTATTTTCCACCACTGTAATGTATCAAACGTAATAAACACAAATATATTCCAGCATCATATAACACAAACAAGACCAAGGGGTGTGGCTCAAGAGTATATCAGCCTACAGTGACGGTCAACACCACACACCGACCACACCTGGCGGCTACAGTGACTCAGGGACCGGGTAGCAAGGGGCTGGTGTCAACACTGGGTGTATGGAACACTGGGTGTATGGAGTGAGGAACACTGGGTGTATAGGGTAAGGAACACTGGGTGTATGAGGGCAAGAAATACTGGGTGTATGGGGTGAAGAGCACTGGGTGTATGGGGTGAAGAACACTGGGTGTATGGGGTGAGGAACACTGGGTGTATGGGGTGACGAACACTGGGTGTATGGGGTGAAACACTGAACACTGGTATGTGTACTGGGTGTATGGGGTGAGGAATACTGGGTGTATGGGGTGACGAACACTGGGTGTATGGGTGTATGACACTGGGTGTAACACTGGGTGTATGGGGTGACGAACACTGGGTGTATGGGGTGATGAGGAGCACTGGGTGTATGGGATGATGGGGTGAGGAACACTGGGTGTATGGGGTGACGAACACTGGGTGTATGGGGTGAAGAACACTGGGTGTATGGGGTGAGGAATACTGGGTGTATGGGGTGACGAACACTGGGTGTATGGGGTGACGAACACTGGGTGTATGGGGTGACGAACACTGGGTGTATGGGATGAGGAGCACTGGGTGTATGGGATGATGAACAATGAGTGTAAAAGGTAAGGAACACTGGGTGTAAAAGGTAAGAAACACTGGGTGTATGGGGGTTAGGAACACTGGGTGTATGAGACAATGGGTGTATATGGTGAGAAATTCTAGGTGTAAGGAACACAGGGTGTATGGGGTGAGAAACACTGGGTGTATATGGTGAGAAATACTAGGTGTAAGGAACACTGGGGGGTGTCAAGGGTGCGAACAGTGGAAAGGTTCAGAAACATAGAGTGGATGTACAGTAATACAAAATGAGTGAAATGAGAGAACACTGGGCGTGAGTAATGACACCACCTGTAAACTGTGAGTACAAATTACTCTACACCCTTGTTGCATAGTATCGTAGACACTGGGAGGGTGTAATGTGTAAACACTGTGTAAGGTGTAAACAAGGTGTTATGCTGCACATGGAAGTGTATGATGATGTAGTGAGGTGAGAGTCGTGTACTGTATAAGGTGTCATGTAGTCACCAAGGATGGGTAACTGTAGAGGAGGAGGAAGGATGAGTCTAGTACCGCATACAGTAGAGGCAAGCAGGACGGTGACCCAGAGAGAAGCAAGGTTATGAGAACATGTGTTATGGGGAGGTAGGAGCCGGGGACAAACTTACACTGGTAACTATGATCACATATTCATCAGTAATATAGAAAGTAAAGGTAGATTAATGTGAGTGGAGCACTGAGGTACAGAAAAGGGGGGGATTAATGGTGACACACAACAGGCAGTGTCAGGGAGAGGTGTGTTACGGGTGGTTAAGGGTGGTGGAGAGATAAGTTAGTGGTTATTGTGTAACTCTGAGAGGATTATCCGGCTACACTGAGCTGACCCCATGTGCATGTCTCAACGGGTTACTAATGCAATCAATCACCAACAGATAAATGAGTCGACTTCTTCCAAGGCACACCATGACGAGTCCCTCAACAACAAGTGCATAAGAATGTCGAGGATGACATTTGAGTGCTTTACTTGCCTGAATATTACCAGTCATGGTCTACCCAGTGTAGAATTTTTCGAGAACACAATTAACACAAGAACAGAAGAGAAGAAAATAACAAGTAGTACCAAAGAGCAACAACACGGAAGACGGTATCGAGCAACACAACACCACATCGTCTGGTTATGGTCCTCTGGTTTATCAAATAACGCCGAGTGGATAACGTCTACCGCATAGCTGGAGTGACGCACTGGTACACTTTTTTCTGGCTGTGTGTGTGTGTGTGTGTGTGTGTGTGTGTGTGTGTGTGTGTACGCAGTTATACACAGCATCCAGGAGACGCAGTGAGTGTATACGGTATGAAATCCATGGAATTTCTCTCTGCTATAATTACGTCGCTCAAAGCAGACAGACAGGTGACAGGGGTAGAGACGGACCAGTCAAGACCCGTCCACCCTACCTACTGTACCTTGGTAACTTAGCGTAATCAATCTATGAAAATAATGCAAATCCATGTCGTTAGCCATTTAACAGTCGTTGTTCATCATCATACCGACAATATGTTTCACTAGAGGCCCAGGTCACTTGTATACGAGTCAACATGGAGACGGTATGACACTCCTGGCTGGCGATGCAGACTTAATATATGGAGGAGGCAGCACCTTATTTAGCTTAACCCCCAACACACACTCTCTCTCCCTCCCACTACCAGCACCCCTACCACCACCACCGGCACTACCTTTACACCCCTACAACTACTACTACCACCCCCTACCATCACCACCGATACATACACTACACAGTATTTCTTAACCTCTAACTTCATTTTGGAGAATTTCCGATATAAAATCTTGATCCATTAATAGTCTTATTAGAGGCAGCGTGTTCAGAATACTATAGGGTAGTTTCATCTCAGTTACTGTACTGTTGGGAAGGTGAACCGAGCCAGGATGACGAGAGGGGCCAGGGTACAGGTGGCACTGTGGCGTGCAGGCGAAGCTGGGGTCGTGGAGGGGGGTGGGGGTAGTCTGGCACAATGATGAAAAGATGGAGGAAGGCTGGGGTAATGAAGTGTGGTGAGGGCAGTGGGTGGGGTGAAGGTGGTGAGTGTGGTGAGGACCGTGAATTCGATGACACACGAAAGCTAGAACGAAGACCTTGGCTGACTCTACAACGCGTGGACAGTGGTCGGAGTTAGGTTAGCAGTGAACCCATCAACTGGAGTATTACCGGAGGGAAAGGTATTCGAGGTTATGGCCATGTTAGGGTGGGGACAGATGAGGATATATCGAACTTTATGCGGCACCTCAATGAATAATGAGAACTCGGGCTACAATAGGGTATAGCGTGAGGTGAGGTGTGGTAGCAGTGAGGTGGTGTTGACACGGGGCTATTATGGTGTGTACTGTACGTCGTGTCGGGGGTTACAACTAGTAGGGCTGGTGACACGGGGAGGGGAGTAGGTAGGTCGTGGGTCTGGAAAGGAATTGGGTGGGAGGGGGGGGGGGGGGGGCGAAATCGAGGTTGAGGAATTGAGCTAAGTTTAATTATAGTGATGATAGGGAGGGACTGAGAGGAGTGGGGTGAGGGATAATACTGGAAGGTTGAAATACATCTGGGGGAAGCTGGTATGGGGTTGAGTAGCTACACTGGGGTTAGAAGTAATGGTCGACAGCTAAAAAAATCATTGGGGTGTTACGCGGAGGAGCCACATACGGGGTTTAGTGAGTGAGGTTTAAGGTGATTTGGGGGACAAAATAATTAGCATAGGGTGACGTGTAAGGGTAGAAGGGAGAGTCAGCTCGAGCGGCGTAGAAGAGCTAGAGAGGGAGATTGAAGTAGCGTTGAGGAGGCAGGTATGGAGGGAGGGAGGGAGAGAAGAGAAAGAGGAGGAGGAAGAGAACTGGACCAGCACTGAGAAGACGTTGATTGAGTTACACCTGTGCTGGGAGTCAGGGAGAAGATGAGAGTAGGGACAAGGAGGGAGTGGGGGAGGAGGAGGACTGAACTGGAGGGAGTAATTAACCCCCCCCCCTACACAGCCATAAAATCCACCAATCAACAGCCGCTCTAACCCGAGTAATATCAAACCTGAGGGACAACATCAACAGGTAAACTCAGGTAACAAGCGGGAGGCAGGTGACAGACACAGCCTCAACAAACACACCTCTCCTATACCAGTGCATATAAAGGTTTAGTTCAAATCAAATTCAAACATATTTTTACTTAAGTTCCGCTTAATCATTTCAAATCCGATCTCAATCACATGAAAGTTTTATTAAGTGTGTGTGTGTGTGTGTGTGTGTGTGTGTGTGTGTGTGTGTGTGTTGGCTCTATATGAAGACATTTCTATTCTTCGTTAAACTAGGGAACATCCGGTGATGATAATGTGTAATGGTGGACTGCTGGTAATTAGGCAAACAAGTTGTGTACATGCTACTTAATGGTCGTGATTAGATAGTGATTAGAGGAAAAGATTGGTGTATGTTACTTGACAGTGGTGATTAAACTCGCGTCACACACAACACTGAAAAAAAACTGAACTCTGTAAATACAGGTGCACCAGAAATTGGCCATTTCTATACCACACTAAGAGTAGCTACAACAGCCACTACCATCCACAGTCAAGTTAAAAAAAAATACGACACGAAATTAAGAAATAAAAAGTTCGATATTTTTACTGTTTCAAGAACCAATGAGGCGGAGGTCATGATTTGAATGAATAATAACAAATAATGTATGTACAATAGCGGGGCGCCCCACTACTATACAGCCGTCAACGCAAGCCATGGGAGTTAAAAGAAGTCTCCTGACAAGAAAGTAATATATTAATTCTGGTCTACGTCTGTGACTGTACTGGAATATTTACATCTGTCAGTCACATGTGTGCAGGTATTATACGCCTCGGGTACTGCCAGGTGATGGAGGTGGGGCTATGGACACAATGAGGCTCTGCTTCCAACACAGTTAACATGCCGCTTCTGAAGAGGTGGAGGAAGGTGTGAAGGAGGAGGAGGAGCACACTTCAATTAGAGTTGTATGTCACTCAGGCGAGATTTAAACGTGTGAGGATGGTAGATAGCCAACATGATAACTGAAGAAATAATGAAAAATAATCAGTGGAGAGGGAGAAAATGTATCATTAAACGCTGGTGTGGGTGACAGAGGTAATATCCAGGAGGAAGCACAGAAAGAAAGGTAGGAGAGTGGGGAGGGCAGGGTGAAGAGAGGGCAGGGTGAAGGGAAGGCAGGGTGAAGGGAGGGCAGGGTGAAGGGAAGGCAGGGTGAAGGGAACATAGAAGGAGGGGTAGGGGGGACAAAGGAGGACATAATCCTTCTCCACAGTGTTTGGGGGACTGTATGGGTGGAGAGAGGGGGGGGGGACATGTAGCTTCTCAATTGTTATACAAAAGCCAAGTGACAACCTAGACTCGCCTTATACACGATGAATAAGGAAGTCAGAGCTAAACGACTTAACTATACAATAAGAAGAGAGTGAGACGCCGGCCGTGTGTATGGAGGGGGAGGTAAGGAGGAAGTCAGTGGCTATAGTCGTGAACGATGAAAATAGTTTTTTAAGAGTTCAATTTTGGTGTTTAATAATGATAAATAGGGAGTGTGCACTCCGCCACGCCTGAGAGCACTGCTGGGAGAGGATATGGCTACTGTAAATGGGAAAAAGACTGTCTGGATCGAGAAATAAATCAATGACGAACACAAAGGAAGGTCCCACAATTTCCTGGTTACATTGTCTAAAATATGAACAACGTGGTGACTCCAAGGGAAGGTTAATAGTTCCTGTATGATTACGTACACTGACACTGGCGGCTGATAGCGTGGGCGTTACTCGCAGGTGGTAGTGTGGGCGTGACTGGCGGCTGATAGTGCGGGCGTGACTAGCGGCTGATAATGTGGCCGTTACTAGCGGCTGGTAACGTGGGCGTGATTAGATATGTGGGTGTAACTGGGTGTAATGGAAGCCGGTAGTGTGTGTGTGTGTGTGTGTGTGTGTGTGTGTGTGTGTGTGTGTGTGTGTGTGTGTGTGTGTGTGTGTTAGTGGCACTGAATGGATCTAGGTTATTTGTGTCCTAGTGAACTTTGGATTCAACTCAGTGCCGCAGTTGAATAAAACGATGAGGAGTACACTAACAGTAGAAGTGCTTTCCAATCACACACACACACAGAGTAGTTGACTTCTAACTATCGACGTTAATGTTCAAAATATCAAATGAATCTTTTCTTGTATAATTATTTCTCTATCTGGAACTGACGGCCGACAGATTACTTCACGGTACTGATGGTGATAATGCATTACTGTACAGTATGTCTGAATGAGTCGCCTTGTACGTTCACTAGAGGGTCATCACGACGCTAGAGTAAACACAATCTTGACTGACCTCCCACCACATATCTCTCTGTTGACACCACCCCAGAGACCACTACCAGTGTCTGTTAAAGAGGCATAAAGCACCCAACAGGTAGTCTCCGTAAGATAGTATTAGGGGGGCGTGGCCAGGTGACCAAGGTGAGTGAGGTGAGTGTAGGGTGGTGGCGAGGAGGGGACTCATGAGGGTACACACAGTATAACCCTCACGTGTACACTAGTTGCCCTCATCACAAAGTGTCCCACGATGACAACAATTACAAACGCAAACAAACTCTACATTTCTACATAATCTTGCTTAAACAAACAAACAAACAAACAAACAAAAGGTTCGGGGATCTTAAAATACAGAAGAAATGTAAACAATAATACCCCCGTAAATCTATCGAATTAATCTTTTAATTGTCATTATGAATTTCACAGCAAAACATCTAAAATTTCCCACAATAAAGTGAAGTTGATGAAGAGAGAGAGAGAGAGAGAGAGAGAGAGAGATTGTACAAATTAACTCTCTCGAGGCTGAATATGCTAGTTAAGGACGAGTGAAGAGGGCGAAGTCTTGGAGCGGAAGCAGCAGCCCCGACGATAAAGAATGCGAGGGGAGAGTGGAAGAGGAGGAGGTGGACCAGGAGGAGGTGGAGAGGGAGGTGGGCCAGGAGGCAGGTAGGAGGTGGTTTGTGCTAGTGTTTACATAGCGCATAATACCCGTGAGTTGGCACACACCAAGGCGGGTTTAACGCCTCCTGCCTCCCAAAAGACGCTCGTGACGGCGGACTAAGGCAGCGCACGAACACGGCCAATTTGCCAGTGAGCGACGCCCTGGCCGATTGTTTCCAGTGGTCTCGCCATAGTTTAATTAGCCGCGCTGCCCCTGGAGCCTCCATCATCCAGTACGTGATGGTGGCCGCATTCTCTCTCGCCCACCGTGCCGGGGACCCTCGCTCGCTACACAAACTTCTTCTTCTTCCTCCTCCTCGCCTTCACCGTTCCGGCTGCGTCATCTTAATGAAGTCATTAACCCTCAGCACCAGTACCTCCCACCACTTTGGTCAACCAGATGCCTGGTTCCTTGTTGGCCTGGCTTCCTCCGTCACTACTTCCTACCCTCCAGACATCCGATCACTCACACTCAAGTTCCAGCAAACTTTACCATCGTGCATTGTACAAAAACTGAACGATGCAGGTGATGGTGGGGGAGAGGGTCATTCGGTGACACCTAGGGAGAGTATGGTCCCCCCCCCTCCCCCTCACTCAGTATCTAGGCATGAGAGTCCAAAGTGAAAACAGGAAAGGGAAGGGAGGTGAAGAAAGAGGGAGAGAGGGGGGACCGCTGAGTGAAATTTTCTGTAGGTGCAAGAGAGTGCAGCAGAAAGCTCTGTACAACACACAACACTCCTAATATATATGTTTATGGAGAGACCTGCTCTGGAATAGTGGCTGGCTCACCCAAACTGTTCTTTGCTACTCGTTAATATAATGTGCGGATAATATGCAGGTCCTCAAAAATAGCATGATTTTGACCTGAAAATAAAATCCAGCAGTAAAATGGGTCCAGCGCCGGCCAGTAGTTACTCTCCTACACACACACCCACACACCACTCCTTTGACTGAGTTGTCCCGTTCATTACCCCGAAGATGGAACGTAAATTCACCCTATATTATTCTAAATACATGATCTACTGTACACACACACACACACACACACACACCTCACCTTGCCACCGTCTTGGGATCCCTTCATCAACACATCTCTGTCACCACCTCACACTCAGCATCATGCCCAACATCTATTATGAAGAAGTCTTACCTGAATAAACTTACCTGCTCGTGCCACCACAATTTGATCACCACCAGAGTACTTGGCGTATCACGACTATATACAGTATACTTCCCTTACAACCAGAGGCGGTGCACCAGTCAACACAACACCTACATCCTAATTAATGACTCCTACAGGTGTACATACTACTACCACCACAAAAAAACTCAATTAGCCACAGCTTAAACTACCATCACACACACACACTTGATAAAAAACAAACATATTCTTGTGTTACTGCTGTGGCATAAATCTACAATAACTACACTCATAATAGGCATAAATACACATTTTGTTTTCAGTTAACATGAAGTTTTAAAACGAGTTATAACAAGAACCTTCCTTATAACACGAGGAGCTTCGTCTGTCTCCTGCTGCCACCACGACGTAATCTGATTGGCTGATATCTGAAGGCTACCCCCACAACAACCAATCATAAACCGAGTAATACAGTGAACCTGATGAAACCTTCCTAAAACACAGAAGACTGAATGGTCAGGGACATCATCTTCCCAATTAAAAACACTCGTTACAACTTCAAGTGGTTTTTATTATTCACACAGATCAACTTTTTAGTGGAGAGAAAACAAAAGAAATAAAAAAACCGCCAATTATCTCGTCTGATTATCTGTCACCAGCCCCGATAATTACGCTCGCGATAGTCATCACCTGTCATACCCCGCCACCCACCTACCTGTCCTCAGTGTACGATTATACAGGTATACAACACCCCCTGGCTACCCTTTACCTGTACACCCCCCTGGTCACCCCTTATATGTACACCCTTCCCCCTGACTACCACTACACGTTCCTCCCTCACCCCCTCCACACGTCCCTCCTTCACCCTCACCCCCCTCCCTAACTTACACCGCAGGAAATTACAACCACTCACAATAGTCGACACACCTTCCAACTACGAGTTAATATTCCTTCCATTTAAAAGATACAAGTAATAATATTCAAGCGCAGTCAATTCATCTTATCGCATTGAATTAAGAAGCAACATCTGTTTAGTCTGCACGTCATCCCATTTAACGCCAGGCAGGAGTGATCCAGAGCACTCGGGTCTTCCTGCTGTAATATTTGACGTTTTGGGGGGAGAAGTTAAGTCATTATTGGATATTGTACTGACGCGTGTATGACCACCACCACCACCTAACACCCTCTTGCAGTTATTACCACTACTGACTTAACCGCTCTACCTCCGTTAACACCACTCCCCTGTGTTACCTCGGTGCTTAGGTCTGGATGAGATGGTGTAGTGTAGACCCGCCATTAACCACGCTCGCTCCTGGTAATGTAATCCACTACCTGGTGAGTAATGATGTTACCTGCGTCCTACCCAGGTGAGAGGTGCACCACTAGTCATAATGTACCTCAGTGACAGTCAGGTGTTAAGTCCTCTTACAAGTTGTCACACACACACACACACACACACACACACACACACACACACACACACTATCCCAAATGCTGTAGACAGCTGCATGATTGCCGACTTTTGGTGTCAATTCCCTGTCAATTTTTGGCAGGCATTCGGCCAACTGTGCGCCGAATACCACCATCACCAATCACCTCCCTGTCAACCGTAAACACAAGCTCTCTCCCTCTGCTGCGCTAATTTACTCCCTCTGGTCACCCGCACAGCTTCCTCGCTTCCAAATTACACGCTGTCTACCGCTAACATGTCCACTGATTCTATCATAATCACCCAACCACCTACTTAATCCTTCCCCCTACGGCCAATTGTGAAGTAAAATACGTCCCACGTCGATTGGAATTGTATCCGTGACTGACAAGAGACATGTTCCCGGGCAGAGAGACCCAGGGGACCAGTAGACAATATTGAAGACAACGCGGGTAATGAAGGGTGGTTGTTGCCGAGGCTGGACAGCGAGTTGGCCTGAGAACGACAACGAGAACGGCGATGGTGCTGGGGTGGGTGGAAGAGGATAGGAGGGGGGGGGAGGGAGATGGGTGAAGAGGTAAAGAAAAAAGAGGAGGAGTAGGAAGAAGAAAAGTTGTAGGAAGAGGACGAGGGTTGTGGGGAGTGTTTAAGTTTATGGAGGGAGACATGTGTCGCCAAGGTTAAGACGCAGGAGGTTATGGCTGAGATGGGATGGGTGTAATAGGTATCTGGGTGTGTTGAGTGTGGTGGGTTCTGAGGGAGGGGGAGGGAAGATTTAGAATTAAGGTGGTGGATGAGCCAGGGATGCTGTAGTGTAGTTTACAAGATAACCACCAGATCTTCATTATACAACAACATACACATCATCCCCCCCACAGCACAGCAGCTCAGCGCCAAGTATAAATTTAGTTCACCCTCGTCTCAGTCCCGGTACAATATCTCTGCGCCTCGCTACTACGTTACTCTCACACGTCCTGTCCTCAACACTTCCGAAGTCGTCGACCAGCTCGTACAATGTTAACATGAACCCATAATGATGTTAAAATTAGCTGTTAACCACCCCCCCCCCCTCCACACGACGACGACTCCTGCTGTTGACCCGCCACCACCAGGAACACTCCACGACACACGAGGAAGATGGTCTAGTTCTCCGTCGTGCGGGTCTCTCATCTTCCACACTTTGTACAAGAAACAAATATCAAGACTTACCAGTAAATTCCCTGGACTCCCCTCCACTAAAGGGGTTATTTTTCTGGTTTTCCCCTAGTGTGAGGGACTCCGCCCCCCCCCTCCCCTCATTTGAAGGACTTGATTCCCTCCCTAATTTTCCTCTGACCATTCCCCCTGACTCCCGAAGTGACAGCCTGGCCCGCCACTCCTGACGAAGCGTAGCAGCAGCCACGATACTCACGCCACGTCCTGCACCACAACACTCAACCACACACACCCAAAATAAAACACACTGGCCAGAAAATAAATCACCTAACATACGGATAAATTAAATGTTCCGTGGATAAAAACAAAGAATATTAACCTGAAAGCAGAAACCAGACAAGCGAAAAAATATATATATTTTTTTAAAAATCAGGAAAAACAGATTTTAATTATTAGTAATCATATCAAATAAGAACAGGCGCATGCTACTGAAAAATTAATTCAAAATGAAAGAGGGAAAAGGCTGTAAACCAGAGCTGTGTGTGTGTGTGTGTGTGTGTGTGTGTGTCTGTCCGGGTGTGTGTGTGTGGGTGCAGTAGTGTGTCTCCCTGGTGTCCTCAGAGACAGTGTTGTTGACGTGCAGCCGCGGGGTGCATCAGCTGGTAGGTAGCAGCTAAAGTACAGGTGTAAACAAAATAAAACACGGAGGAATGTTAACTGTCCCCGAGTGTAGCGTAGATGACACCACCTGGGGAGGGTGTAGCTAGCTCAAGACACACACACACACACACACTTGAGGGTAACAGGTTATTTACACAATTAATATATAAGGCACACATCCCAAGCCCAGCTGTCCTTTAAGACCAAGCTAGAGGGTCATGCTGCGTGTTCCACTTGTGAGTGCGTGAGTGTTGAGCGAAGGCTGCTACGAGTGTGAGTGTGTGTGGGTGGTGGGTGGCCAGTGTTGGTGCGTGTGGTGGTGGAGGGTAAGGTGAGGGGTGGTGGTGGGGATAAAGGGGGGGGGTGGATGGAGTGCTTTAAGAGGTAACTTAGCCACACATTAAACTATTCCGGTGAGAGAGCTTTGCTACAGTAGCCATCATCTGTTGTGATTCATAATGAGAGAACGGTAGACTCCTCTTACCTGGCAAATCGCTCCTTGTCCTGCATGTTGTCATCAGCCGACTCCATTCGGCCATACTTGGACCCTGAGCTCTCCTCCTCATCTGACCTGTAACACGAGAAAACCTGCTTTATATCCTGCTACACATTTGTCACATCCTGCCCTATGTAGTTAATGGCACACAGGATCCTCATGATCAATGGGAACACCTGCTGCTGAACACCTGTAACACATGTCCCCGTTAAGTCACACCAGTCTACTACGACACCTGTACACGCACACAATGGTCGCCAAGACAATGTAGCGTGGCAAGCCATCGAGTCACATCTCATAATAAATTTAGTATATGTCAAGTATAAGAAGACTTACAACAAATGTCCTTAGTCACACATATATATATAAACCTGATTTTGTTTTTTATAATGCTCAACAACAAGATCTGGAGAAACAGGAATCAGTATAATGTTACTTGTGAGCCTTTACACTTCACAGGGGAAGAAGACCCTCCTCCTGTCCTCCTTGGAAACGACCCTACGAGAGCGTCAATCACATACCAACAACTTGTAATTCTAAATTGTGGTGGCCCTGAGTACATTACATCACCACCATACACTTAAATATTACAATTCCAAATATGACTGGTGCCTACAGGCTTAGGGGAAAATAACCCAAATCTTCACTACCTACGGCTTGTCAACACCTTCATAGTCCACATCAAGGGCGCGTAGTTCCCAATCTGTTCACACATTAATACAACTCACAGACCAACACAGTGTACACGAGGCGGAGAAATACGCAGTAATAACCGAGCAAGCAAGGTATACACGTGAGACATGACTGAGTGACGATAAATGTGGTGTTTGTGGTGTGGTGTGAGGTGTGAGTTTCACATAGCTGCCGCTCACACTCCTCGCCCACCAACACTCTACCACAAATCACAGGAAAATGCACTTCAAGATATTTTACTGCTATTTCCTTGAAACATAAGCACACAACAGCAATACTTGCCATCACTCTTCGTTCTTGACTGACACACACACACAGAGGCAACTTGTATTCGAGAACGTACACATCTCCGCCTGACACACACGAGTCACTTTACACTAACATAACAAGAACTTAAAAACAAACAAGTTTCAGATTTCACTTACGTAAAAAAAATGTGACGGGAGATAAACACCAGGACACACAACACGTGATCTGATGAACAACTACTAGTGGTGCGAGTCTATGTGAACCAGGCCAACAAGTGAGGCTGTACTAGGGGTCAGGTGAGGAAGGTGTAGACGGACTCAAGTACCTCGCCACTCACGATCGAGGTTAATAACGTGATGGTTAGGGGAACTCTGATCATTTAAGCTTATAATTACTAAACGTTTCAGATACATTTGTTCCTTTTCTCTCCCTTGGCCAGCTGTCCCGTGCCTATCATCAAAGCATTCAACCACCATACCCAGCACTGACAGTACCTGCATTATAAACTGACGATGATTAAAGAACTGCCTTACCAAGACTCATCAGAACATCCTGTGATAATTCTACTTGTTTACGTCAGCAAGTTAGAGAGATATATCGAGGGTAAATCAACTGTCAACTTGACCCTGGCGGTACATGATGGAGGACGTCGACACTGGATCACACCGCAGACAGATGCCACACTTCAGTCTCTTACCGTGTCATTTTGGCTGGCATCTTCAGTCATGATATGGCGTCTACTTGCCGAGGCGCGTCAACATCACCACAACACGTATCACTATGGCGCCTCACAGCCACACACACACTAGTCTCCCCCTCACTAGTATTCATCATCAGTGTCAAAAGCTGCATTCAGTTCCGAGGTTCTTGGTCAGTGGTTCACTAGCCAGTCGCTTAACCCGGACAGCACAGTGTCATGCCAGGACTCAACACACAAAATGCCGCATCTGTGAACTGCACGCACACTCGTCACCCTCCCAAGAAAGGCCAAAACTGACCACCACACACGCACACACGACCGTGTCCGCCTACCTGTGGGGGAGACACCCAGGTAAATACTAAACAACTCACCTGAAAGACATGATCTGATAGTTATGGGAAGGGGAATGGTACGACGGCCGCCTAGACTTCTCTCTCCTACCTGGATCTTAAGGCAGGACCTACCACAGGCCTAACACCTACCCGTCCTACAGCTGGTGAGGAATGTACCTTAAGAAGCAAAGGTAAGCTGACGACACGTTTGGTGGGTTATCTGCGGGGAAGGAGGGGCCGTGTGCGTATGAGGTGTGGAGGGTATGTGTGAGGTCAAGGGCTTTGTACTTATGAAGTCAGGAGGGTTGTGTACTTATGAGGTTAGAGAAGCTGCCTAGCATATGTGTATGTGTGGGCGTGTATGTGTGCCGAGGGTGTCACTCTCACCTGTACAAAACGCACACCTTAAGGTTAGATCTTAAGCGAGCGTAAATTAAAAAAGCGTTAACAGTATATTTTAGATCAATATTACCTTTCATTCCACGAGTAAATCTGAGACGCCATAAAATTTCGCTCACCACACACAAACACCACCAACCATAAACAATAAATATTTTTCGTGAATTAAATAGTATCCCCTGACGACAACTACACTGTCAACCAACTCTCGGTATCCGTAAATTACTATCAACCAACTTGTATGTTTCTGAAGTATGGGAATTAACAATGTAAGTGAACGACAGGTGGCATCTACACACCTGGTTATAAGACACACTTTAACACCTACGACCAGATCATTACACTCTTATAACTTACATCTAAGAGGAAAATTAAGTTTATTGAATATTTGTGAATCTTTAGCCCAGGTTTTGTGGGTCCAGAGAGAGAGAGAAAGGTGAGGCGTAGGAGAGGACCTCAGGGTATAATTATAATGTATCTGAAAACATACACACTGACGCCGTTTTTCATCACTGTCAACAATAACATTTACTGATCTAAAAGAGCAGTAGTTTAACTTTGCATCATAGCTCGTCAACATATCACGGATCGTTATTTTTTACATCCTTGACTTAGGTTTTTACCGATGTTATCCAACCGTGTGTAGCGACCAGTGACATTTTTACGTTCTGCCTTAAGTCTTACACCTGTCCAACATTAAGACATGATTAAAAACAATATCCGAACACTCTAAAAGAATACTCTCCACAACGTAATGACATGATTAAAAATATCCGAACACTTTCCACTATGTAGTAGATTAAAAACAATATAAGACATAAGACATAGTACAGTTTTCTTAAGCCATCGTCATCCTGGTGTGTGAGGTGTGTAGCGGGAGGGGGGGGGGAGGTATAGTTAAACAGTTGTAGTGTAATTACGTGTTTATGTAGTCAGATGTTCGTTTGTCTTCCAAGAGTTGAAAGTAACGTCACTGTCTATTTTTCCGTGTTAGTATCTTCCACAACTCCTTCATGTATCCTGATGAAGCGCGCGCACACACACACACACACACACACACACACACACACACACACACACACACACACACACACGTAACAATCACTCAGTATATAAGTTCGTGAAAATAAAATTGGGTTACCATCACAACACTGTACATCAAATTAAATAATAATAAAATAAAGTGTTCGTGTCTTGACAGTTTAATTCACACAGAACATAGAAATTCGTTAATAGATCAATAAATTCATAGGAAACAGTTAAACTTTTATATTGTAACCAAAGACAAAAAGATTAAAAAAAACAGTTTATTCTACATACTGACAAGAATTTATCTAATGCTAAATCTAATCTTACTATTTTCCACATTATAATTTATTAGATGCATATTTATTCCTAATATTAATAAACAAATTAAAACATCTCCTAAAGTCCGCTACCTGTACCTGTGTGTCCCCACCACTCAAAACACGAGCGATACATGTAAATAATATATAATAATATATCCTAGTCTAATACATCGTTATCATTTTCCTGTGCACCACATCCCAAAGGCCTCTTAACCTCCTCCTGGCATCTGCTGTAAGTCTCAAAGCTGCTGACCCCTACAACAATACCGATATCAATCTCTTACCCAAACTAAGATTATCAATTCCTGTACTGTATTTTTTCAGTTTATTTGTGTATTGATTTCTCTCTCAACTATCACTTCAACTCTTAAGTTACTTTCCTATATACATAAATGGTCATCATCTCCCCCCCCCCAGGCCCTTGTTGTCAGCTAAAACTTGAATTTCAGAATTTACTTTCAATTCTGGAAGCCACAATTACTTCCGTCTTTACAGCGTTAACTCATACCAAGCAATCTTCTCCTTTTTCCACTAGTTTGCCGACCAGTTTTTGTGACGCCTCCTTACTATCGGTAATAAGAGCAGCAGCAGCATCTACCTTCCCACTATAATTGTTCTTACTTTATCATTAAATTTTGTTCCTTCATAACTAACATCTTCACACATAAAATATTCTAAAACATCACACAGCATTAAACAAGTACCCAGGCTTGTCACAAACGCCCTCTATTGCCTTAAGTAACTCGTAAATTCGTTAACACTACAGCTTCCAGATGCCTTTCGAGATATTTAAGAATTTGAACATCTCTGGTTGGTTTTTTTTCCAAGACTTTTGTGGTTTTACTTTGTTTTACCCTATCAAATACTACTACTACAACGTTAATAATAATACCCGGTAATAATAATAATAATAATAATAATAATAATAATAATAAACAAAAACAATAATAAAAATATCATCATCAATTACAATACACCTTTCCTCGTTAGTGACCTCTCAGGTAGCTAGTGACAGGTAAAACTCGTCCCTGGTGGAAGAAGCCCTCACAACACACCGCCGCCGTGAACGTGTCGCCCTATACACGGGATCAGCTTAGGTCTCTTCCAGCTCGTGAACCCCGTCATTCACCACCCAGGTAATGGTCGACCCCCACCACGCCTCAATGGCTCGGTAAACCACTTAAACAACGTTCTAAATTCCCTAACATAAGCCTGACAAATTGTGGCTCATCCCGGAGGTAACGACATCCTACAATAACACGCGGGCGGTTAAGAAGTGACTGGTGGCCGCTATAACAGACGCTTCGAAATTCACCTGGTTGTTTGTGCGATTAAATACATATACAGACTCTTGCCTTTATTGTATCGACGCTACTAACTTACAGTACAAGATAGATAGATAGATAGATGGACAGATAGATAGATAGATAGATAGACAGATAGATAGATACCTAGATAGACAGATAGCTAGATAGACAGACAGACAGACAGACAGACAGATAGATAGATAGATAGATAGATAGATGGAAAGATGGATAGACAGACAGACACACATACGGTATATATTTCACATAAACACAGTAATACACACACGTAATAAACAGAGTAAAACAGCAAATATAACAATTACTGTAAAAAAAAATAACAATACTTTCAGAGACAATAATAATTATCTTCTCATAAATTACTTTAATAACGGGAAGATACCATCACAAATTGCACTTAATGATAGAGTCACACCTGGTCGAGTTTCTTATACCGTACGTTAGTTAAAATCAGTAACACCTGCCATGGGATAAGGTCAAACCATAACACCTTTTTAATATATACCTCTGACATCTCCATAGAGCGATGGTTAGACAGGTGCAAACAAACAAACAAACAAACAAACACACCTCCATCACATATACAACTAATGTGTCAAGTTCACTACATGAATTCACTGAACATTGCATGACGCGTTGATAACATAAACATCCTGAGCTTTACGGACGGAGTAGGGAGGGGGCCGGGGGAGATGGAGCCAAGGGGGGTAAATAAGAATTAAATAAGAATAACAATTTATTTAATGGGACAATAATACCAAAGTATATCATCCATCTTATATAATGTAAATGAACCTTAAAAGTTTATAAAGTGTAATTACATTGTTGGTACCTTACTAACCTATTAATTACCTTTAAATATTTTTAGTTTAAGTTCCTGCAGCGGCGACTATGTGTGGGAGAACAAAGCGAGCAGTTGAGAGGCGCTCCTAGTGAGGCATCTGTGGAGACTCAGGGCGCTCACTCTAACCTAACCCTCCCTTCAGTACAGGGTGGCTCATAAGTGGCTTTACCGAGAACACAACTTTCCGAGAATTCTTTATTGCATCATTATTTAAACAAGATGAATGGAGAGGAAGTTAACGCTACCACAAGACCATGGTGGAGGTACACAGTTAACGGTACCACAACATCATGGAGAGACACAGTTACCACATCACAGCACATACCATCTCTACTGGTACCTTCAGTCATGCATGGTACCACTACGTTACTTTTATTAGCAACACAGACATAAAAGTATTAGTATTTTCTGATCTAACTGTTATTTTTTATAATATTTTTACTCTCAACTTTGTGAGGCAGAGAAAACTCAAAAACTAGGACAAAACAAAGTGGTGCAAAACGTGTGCACAAAGAACTAGGTGAGGCTAGACGGGAAAGTGACGGACGGTGAGTTAAGTTGTGTGTGGGGGAGTCCTCTGTGAAGGCTGCTCTATAAATGATACACTTAGTGGGTCATCCAGAGTAATTTCACAAGTAATAAGTTAACTTGGATAAACAAAAACACCAGAGGAATACACAGAGCAGCATGCAAGAGCGGAATCTTTGTCACTATAATGAGGGAGCATGAAGTGAACCTTGTCAAGCTCGGCATTGTGGGGCGGGGGGGGGAAGGGCTAAGGGAGGGGGATGAGGGGGTAGGGGTATGAGGGGCTGCATGACCACGTAACACTGGGCATGTGTACCCCAGTGAGGCCAAGACCCTCCCAACACAGCTCTTGGTTTCCTGCCTCCACCCACCACCATGGATCTGTGTCAAGGCGAACGACTACACACCTGACGGAAACAGGTCACCTTCACCTGTGCTTTAACGACCCTGTCTACTGCTGGTGGTGGTACAGGTCACGAGGTGTGTGGGGTAAGCCGTGGTCCCTCCTACGTCACTACTACTACAAAGACCCTCTCTCACTAAACACCCAATACCTTACCTTAATCTTATACCACAACAACACCCACCTCATGGCGCTCCCCACCAATTATCACCACAATATGTCCTTGTCTCTTGTAGTGGTGCATGCGCGCGAGCACACGCACCCACAAACAGAGCTCTACCTTTTAATTCCATATTAATCCACGCAGGACTGAGGTAAAAAACTGAGCGTTAAATAGAACACAGGTGAAATATTAACACCTCTGTACCCCTCCCTCCTCACTGTGTATGATCCTCAGGTTAATGACAAACATATGTAGTTAACAGTGAACACTTTACCTTAATTATAGGGAAGCTCAGGGGATCACTAGCCGAATGGGGGTGAGGAAGGGGGGGGGGAGGGAGGGAGGGAGGACGATTTAACGTGAAAGATGAAAGCCGCCACAGTAAGCAAATCAGAGTATTGACAGAGGCTGGTATCGAGGTCAGCACAAGCAAAGGTCAGGAGCCATACGCCACACACAGACACACAAACCTGAAACAAGGGAGTGCATTAAGGCGCACTAGAACCCCCCTCCCCTCCACACCTCCAAGCCGCCCCTCCTCCCCCCACACCACCTCGAAAAGCCAAGTGTATTTATTTTTTGAAGACGTAATCACCTCCATAATGCCAAGCACAAACTCTATTGTGAATGTAATAACAGCGGCAAGTAACACCAATCCACATAATACTGCAAAGAGTTAATTACACAGAACTGTACAGCGGGTATTATAAGAACAGGGGAATGAAAAATGATCACAAGTTCAAGTTTTTCTGTCATCAATATAATACAAACACAAGTCTATTATATTTACAGCAAAGTCTCCTCACCACCTACTGTTTACTGAGGAGCTGGTGACTATACAAAGCTTTTAATCCCTCCGCTATATCCATCAGCTAACACGATGGTGAGGAGAATAACAAAAACGGAACACGAATTAACTATCAGACCTAGTGGGCATATATCCGAGCTATTGGGGGAGGCGGAGGTGGGGGGGGTGGACATTATACAGTGTGTGTGTGGGTTCCTGTCAGTACCATCACACTAACTCTCACAGCGACAATAAATAAGATGATGTCGATATGTTATTCAGCCTAGATACTTAATATTATCACCATACTGAAAATAATTAATATAGTGAGCAGTTGAGGTGGTGTCTGGAGTACTGGAAGAGGGCGTGAGGCACCACACCCCGGCCCTCACAACACGGCCAAGAAAGAGAAACTTTAGTGGAGAAGACAATTCAATCAACGACGTTTACTCTGGTCGCTATACCGAGTATCTGGTGACCTACACGGTGATAATCTTAACACAAACTACAAAGAACCACAAAGAATTATTTACCACTTAATAACTCACGCCGATATATTATAATTAATCTAAACTTTTTTTTTCTTCTCCGAGAACAGGACCTTGGGGGGGGAGGAGAGAAACTGAAGACAAGAGGCCTCACGCTGCTGCCGAGGTGCCCAGAGACACGACCTATAAAATGTTAAGAGTTATATGTCTCACAAGGCTTCACTCACCACCACCTTAGTTTACACTGATCCTCACATCTATGGCAGGGATTCCAGGTCCTGTCCTGCCCCGTCCTGCCCCGCCCCGCCCCGCCCCAATCCCCGTCATTTTTTATTTTGTAAAGGACGAAGCGAAAGTTGAAGAAATGGAGACGGAGGCAGTAGATGGCGGGCTGACTGACTTGCTGAGTACGTGGGTGTAATATAATGTAACTATTGTATAACGTCCAGATGTACATACAAGGTTAGGGTGATGGTGATCTGGTAGGAAGGCCGGGTATGGTGAAGGGTGGTGGTGGTCTGGGAGAAAGACTAGGGTAATGAAGGTCTGGTATGAGGGGTAAGGGAGGGGGGGTCAAGGAGGATGATCCAGAGGCCAATCTCCTCTGCTGAACTAATTACCATCACGCGAGCCCCTGAAACGACCAGGTTCCACCCACCCCACCCACCCACTTACCTTCCCACTCACTTACACCCACCACCCACCCACCCATTCAACATCCACCACCCACCCACCCAAAACATCAATCAACATTAACCTACCCACACACCCCACCATTACCTCCGTAGTCTAACACACTTCACACACAACCACCGGCTATCACACGGCCACACACTTACCCCCCCCATCACCGGCGTTTACCCACACACATCTACCACAATTATAGTGAACGGGGACCACAAACACTCCACAAGCACTTATTACAAGAACCAATCTATACCGACACAGGAACCGCAGCAAATACTGAGGATACTTGACACTTATACCTTAACCTTGCGGTATTTGGAGAACCACACACACACACACACACACACACACACACACACACACACACACACACACACACACACACACACACACACACACACACACACACACTCTTCTAAGATACGTGGGAGAGGAGAGGTGAGGAGGGCAGGTACAATATATGAGAGAAAGAGGAGGAGGCCCCCCACAGCATCACCGTCAACAGCCACGCCCACCATAACTGAAAACTAAACACACGCTCACTTTCCTTCCACGCCCCTGCTGGCCACCTGACGGGAAACCTACATTGTAAAGTCATCATATACCACACTGTAGGCAGCAACGAGGAACACTTTCACGGTAATGTATGTGAGGGAACACTGATTATACATTTTTCTTCGTAGCCTGGTCATCATTTTTATCATTTCATACACTGCATGGACTGAATAATTATCGATCTATATATCTATCTATCAACGTGTTCCTGTTCCTAAACTGCAGCAGCTCTCACCAGTGACTCCTAAAGTGTGTGTGGATGTGTTAACTAGTCAGCGTTATGTGGTGGGTCGCGGCCCTGGTCAACACAGAACAAAAACATGTCATGCATCGGCGCTCCTCAGATTATCTTTTTTTTTTTATCTTCGCCAAATTACTGAAGGCCACTGGCGGGAGGGTTCATTATCAGGTAGACCTTGGCTAGGGGGTAAATGGTGTGTGTGGTGGCCCAGTGGATACATATGTCGCCCAGGGCAACCCCCAGTCGACCCAGCTGGAATGGGCACCTTGCGAGACCTAAGTTGGTTACGACGCCGACCCCACAGTGACGGACAGTTCTAACCAATACAAACAAATCAGAAAGTACATACAGGAAATTACAGTTAATGAAATCGTCCAAAAACAATACAAAATTATTTATTAATGTATTGGGAGCTAAGTGATCAATTAAGGTTCTTATAGATACATGCTGACAACTTCTGGATTGCTTCCGTTCCGTTTGTTAAAATTTTTGAACGGAAGCGAAGCACCCAGGTAAGTAATTGGGACGGGGTGGGGGTGAGCGTGTGTATCAGAGAGTAGGTGAGGGAAACAAAGTGTGGGGTAGAGGGTGGGCGTGAGGCAGGTGGGCGGGCGAGGGCGTAGCTAGAGAGAGGAAGTGGCTCTCCCCTGGGTAATAACTACCGGTGTTGAACGCTGCCCTCCCTCTCCCTGGTGTGAGAGCTGCCATAAACTACATGCTGTTCACTTACACCTGACGTCTCCTTCATCTTATCTCCCTCCCTCCACCACCATCACAACCTCCATCTTCACCACCACCATCACCCCTTCACACCATCCAATCACCATTTGCACCAAGTTGTGTGAAATTCTTGAAAACTGAAAGATGAACTAATTTCAAGACCACACCAACAGACGCCCCCCCCCTCCCACAAGACCACTACAAGATGTCACCGAGTCAGTTTACTTTGAGAGCTTCTACACTGGTCAACACCCAGCCACACAGACCACAAGAGGCCACGAAAAGAGAAATATAATCCATTAACAAATTTCAAACATGGATAATAATGATGATGATGATGATGATGATGGTAGTAGTAGTCGTGGTGGTGGCAGAGGCGTCCATAGAGGCAACACTGATGTGGCTGCCACTTTGTCCTCATGCACCGCTAATTTGGTAATGGTCGCTCGCACTCTTTCACGCCACACCATTACCGCCTCTTCCCTCCACTGCTACTGACTGCCCTGACCCCTCCCTTCCTCCCTTCCTTCCTGCCGCTACTGTTGTTCCTTCCTGCTACTGCTGCTCCTCCTTCTGCTGCACCCATGTCCATCTAACTAATACTACTACTCGACCGTCACAAGAGCTCATTTAACAGATCACTCGACCGTCACAAGAGCTCAATTAACAGATCACTCGACCGTCACAAGAGCTCAATTAACACATCACTCGACCGTCACAAGAGCTCAATTAACACATCACTCGACCGTCACAAGAGCTCAATTAACACATCACTCGACCGTCACAAGAGCTCAATTAACACATCACTCGACCGTCACAAGACCAGACCTCGACCTCAAACCATCAACTAATCGACCGAGATTAAATTCAACAGTATCGACCTCGACATTTGAATCAAACTGACAGGTAGAGATGTGTACAGACCAAACAAACGAGCCTGCTATCAACAAAACAAACACAGATAACAAATGAGGTGAAACAATAAAAACAAACACAAGGAAGAGATAATTACAAGACGATATCGAATCAAAACAAACAAACAAGTATTAACAGATGAATTTAACTTGAAGGAAAACAAACACAATCAGATGTTAACAAGATAAAAATGAGTTATAATCCGTTTCTTCCTGCCGCAAGATCATCTCTAAACGCGCGCACACACACACACACACAGGCGAGAGAGAGAGAGAGAGAGAGAGAGAGAGTGGGGGGGGGCAGACATGTATTCTATCCTAACACAGAAGAAGGAATGGAAGGACAGACGGATAGATGAGACGGACAGGCACCTTGACACGACAGATGGACCTAAAACCATCCAAGTAGCCAGTCAGCCTACATGCCTGTCTGCCTACCTAAACGGCATATGATTGGCGGGATGACTGACTGGCTGGCTGGCTAAGTAAATGACTGACAGAGTGGCAGGGTGGTTGGCTGACTGAGTGAGTGAGTGACTATCTGGTACAGCGGTTCGATGCACAAGAACGCACGTGATTTACTACATTATTCTACCGTCGAAGAGTGACCAGTGAGTGACGAGTGCCCGAGTTACTGTGATGGGGCAGCAGTGGGTCCCTAACACACCCCCCCCCCTCCTCCTCTTCTTCCTCCTGCCCCTCCTCCCAGACAGCCAGCACGCGCCGCAGTAAACAAGACTAAATACATATCGTTCTTCCCGTTATTGAGGCTACACAGAACATTTCGGTGTGTCTAATGAGCGTGAAGACCACCAGAGCAGAGGATGTGCCTTATGGAGGGTGTGCAGGATGTGCCTTAAGGAGGGGTAAAGGGGGGTGTGATGTGTGGGGGTTGGTGTGTCTTAAGGAGGGGGGGGGAGAGGGGTTGTGGTGATACGGCCAATAAGGGATAAGATTTCTACATAGTGCTGGAGCCAGGTGTGTTGGGAGGTGCCGGAGATGTCGCGTGAGAACAGGTAACTATATGCAGGTATTTAGGCGACTGGGCAGGTAAGTTAGATGAGCAGGTAAGCATACATGCACAGTACGACGATTCACTGCTATATATGTGCATATCATGAGTGTATGAAGGGCGGGCGAGTATAATGGGCGGACGCATAATGAGCGAGAGATGTAAAGTGTCACGCCCACCACTGATAATGACTGAGCGTTACGCATCAGCAGCGGTGGTGTGGCCACATTTCCACCAGTAGCAGCGGTGGTATGGCCACATCTCCAGCAGTAACAGCGGTAGTAAAGCCACATCACCAGTACCAGAGGTGGTGTGGCCACATCTTCACCAGTATCAGCGGTCACACCTCCACCAGCAGTATGGGTCACTTCTAACAGTGGGCGGGTGAGCTAATATTATACCTTATCGTTGCACGGTGGCCGCCATGATGATGCACCTCTCGGCGTCACCACAGCCAAGCACTCATATTATTCACCGCACGAATCTCGTAGTGGAGGCCATTTTCTGGTGACATCTGGAGACAATTGCACACACTTGCTCTCTTACCGCGCACCAACAACTTTGTCTCCAATGTTCCACTGAACTAGAAACTTAGCCACTAGAACACCGCCCCACACATACCTACACATAATACCAGTTACTTGACTATAACCCAAAACCTGGTGACACCTTTACCTGCCTCACACCACGCGAGGATCTGAACAAGTTGTATCCATAACACGGAATTCTTAATCTGTACTCCCATACGTCACAACACCAGTACCCCCCCCCCTCCAAAACACTTAACTACACAATCCTAAACACTAAACAGTCATCCAATTAATTAAAAAAAAAAGACGTTACTTAACAAGGTGAACTCTCGACCTTGTACACACTAGCCAAAATATCCGGCCGAACTTGTGAGTGACGACACAGGAATACCACATTAATAGACCAAACACGCATGGAATAACCTCACCCTGGCTAAGCAAACCTGTTCCCCACCACAGATTGTATGGTTGGCGGTACAGTTGTCTCTCCCCTTCATTCAACTATGCTCTCTTTGTCACCATCACCGATAATAACTAACATGTTCATATTTCATGCAACGTCGAATTGGAAAGTGACTCTGTGTGTCGTGGACTAGTTAGAAAGCCATAAAGTATATCTCTCTCTTGGCTGGTGACTACACGACTCTCCTCACCACCTGATTATTTCTGCACACGCTACTGCACACCTCTCTTCTCTTCTGTCCTTACGTGGCCTTCACTACCGAGAGAGAGAGAGAGAGAGGGAGGAGTGGGGAGAAAGAGAGAGGAGGGGAAGAAGACAGCATATCGGGCAGGCATCACCGGTGTGGGTGGGGAGGTTGGGGGGTTATTCACTAGTCCGGCTTAACAATACAAAAATAGCGTAAATCCCCGCTATTAAGTAGCTGCCTGGCCTCGAGGTAATCGCTCCCCAAATCCCTAATATCATGTCCCAGATTACCGGACCACAGATTATGTTGTTTTAGTAAGAATTAATCGCCGCAAACTAGAGGAGTGCAACAGCTGTCCACCGGCCCATTACAGTTTAATTCATTCATGTATTCCGTGCGGGCGGTGCGTAACCCGCCTGTCACCTCCTAAAGATTTTAAACTTAACACACACTAAGGGATATGAAAGCTTGTAATTTCCCCTTCTGGAGCGAGGGGAGGGAGGAGGAGGGGGAGGGAGAAGGAGTGGGGTACGGAGGGAGGAGGAGGGGGAGGTGAAAGGGAGGGAGGTAACAAGGGATTTAAGCAGTCCTAACTCTACCCTCGACATACCAATTCTCTTTCAAAAATATTCACCCAGATAATTGACTCCTATTTTTTTTCATAAGTACACAGCAATCTTACTTATTCACGATCTATGCCTTCACAATTAAGCTTCAAACATTTACAACTAAGCTTCACGCATTCATATATAAGCTTCAGGCATTCATATATAAGCTTCAGGCATTCATATATAAGCTTCAGGCATTCATATATAAGCTTCAGGCATTCATATATAAGCTTCAAGCATTCATATATAAGCTTCAGGCATTCATATAAGCTTCAGGCATTCATAAATAAGCTTCAGGCATTCCAACACACGACCTTGACACGTGTCGAAGATGTCAACTGAGTGGGGGAATACCAGTGGTCGTGCTTGGAAGCATATCAGTGTACACGGGATAAAAATCAGACGTGTGTGTGTGTTCGCTAAGTTAGTTAAGACGTCAGAGTACAACTTGACGTTAACAGTTCAGTCAGTCTTTTTAAGTGTAACGAATGAGACACTAAGAGGGAAACAACACCACACTCAACTAAAACACACACAGTCAACCAGTTAAATGCTACAGTCGGGTGAGGGGGTGAGGGGAGTGAGAGGGAGTGAGAGGGGGTGAGACACTAGGAGGAAGAGGCAAAGGAGGAGGAAGGATAGTTTGAAATCAAGATAGCGTGTTGTAACCGATGTCTTAAACCCCGCATTAATAACACCAAAATAACAATTTCGGAAAGTATATAAATTGAATCATAAAAAAAATATATATATAATCTCTTACGTTTCATCTTTTGCAGCGGCGACCACAAAATGTCATAATCCGGGAAACAAACAGCGGAAACAACACATAATGCTGACCACTAACTCGGGGTGGCATTAATACTGTGTTGAGAGAGAGAGAGAGAGAGAGAGAGAGAGAGAGAGAGAGAGAGAGAGAGAGTGCGGGGTGGTCCTTACAAGACCCACTCACCCTCCTCCTCCTGTCCCCTTCTCTTCATCTTCCTCCTCCCCCTATCCTCTTCTCATCCTTCTCCAGTCCCATTCTCTTTCTCTTCCTCTTCCTGTCCTCTTCTCTTCCCTTTCTTCCTCTTCCTGCTAATTTTACTCAATTACTCTCATTTGGAAAGAAAGTCTCAGTAGGTCCATCAGGCTCACGAAGAAATAATTTTACTTATACAAAATATAACGTGTCAACAACTAATTATATTGATCGAATTATTAGTATTAGTATTATTAACTGACTAGGGTATAACACTATAGATGCTAGTAACGAAGTAATAACATTACCAATACTATTAATTAACATGAAACGACAAATACTTACTAATTAACTTGGGTACAACACGATAAATACTACTGATTAACTAAAGAATTACACAACAAATTAACTACTCAGGTATTACATTAGAAATACTACTACCTGTAATTAACTATGGCCTTACGTTACAAATACCGGTGTGTGTGTGTGTGTGTGTGTGTGTGTGTGTGTGTGTGTGTGTGTGTGTGTGTGTGTGTGCGTGCGTGTGTGTGTGTGTGTGTGTGTACATTAGTTCTTTCAACAACACTATGGCTGAAAAAGACATAATAAAGAACCTCTACTCGTGTTTATTTTACGATACGTGACAACTTCGCACACCCAGAACGTGGCCACACACCTCACAGCAACAATGAAACTAAGGTGTGAAAGGAAACACGAGAAGAAAATGGGGTGTTTATGGAAATACACGAAATGGGATCCCTTTAATAACACACATACTGTCTACTGAGGTCCTATGAGAGGGAGAGAAGAGAAAGAGAGGGGGGGGGGGGAAGGCAGAGGAAGAGCGTCGCATGTAGATAAATGGCAACATAAAAAAACCTTCACTCTCTCACAGTACCGGACGCTAACTTTTATACATGACGTCAAATTTCGCGTGAAGATAACATTGGAATATAAGATTAACTTTCATAGAGGCTTAAGAGTAACGTGAGGCTGCAGCTTAGGAGTAATAAATAAGTCAGGGTTGATAGTTCCGTCTGGTCCACCTGAGCTACCTGCCTTGTAATCAACGCCCAGCTTTGCCACCCGGAACACCTACTTTAGCCGAGTAATTTACATGGCTAAATTGAGGACCTTTTCCTTAAAATTTCCAGTTACAACACCACATGAAGTCAAATTTCCGGGGGTAGGCGCTTTTGGCCAATGACTTTGATTACACCTTTAGAATAAAACAGGTATTCAGTGTGAAACGAGACGTGTTCTTCGTCTTATAAATCCTCACTCAACCCATCAAGATCTTGTTTGGTGGCGAGTGTTGTCGGATAACACTCATAATAACAGTGTGTGGAGGAGGAGGGGGGGTACGAACATATGCTTGGTTAGTAAAACATGACGTTGGTGGACTGACTCACTAGGTGGGCTAAAAGAGAGATATTTAGCAAGTAAGTGTAAGGTAAGACCAGGTGAGGCGAGCAGTTAGAGAGACCAATGGATATGAGATGCAAGAGGAACAAAAACAGAAATGGTAAACAAAAAGACAACAAAAAAAGATACACAGATGTTTAAAAAACGATTGACTCTCAGAAGCAGGAGAGAACAAAGGAAGGTAAAGAGATCAGACAGGTAACGACGCAGGTAATGAGAAAGTGAAACATAATGACACATACAGAATAAGAGTCTGACTAGTACCTACGTCTGAGGAAAGGTATCAAGGTAACCCGTAGACTGAGACAGAGGTATCTATCTACCCATTAACAAAACGATAACAAACAGGGAGACGTAAGTGTACAGAACATATCAAAACAGTGAAGTAAATTGATGGCTAACCTAACCTAACCCAATGCTGATAGACAGGAGTAAACATATAAAGAGCGGGTAAGTGTGGCGGCCATGTAAGGTATGATCCAGGTGAGCCGCCATCAATCCATCCGTCAGAGGGAGTGTGGGAGTGTGGGGTCCACCAGCACAACCACACCTCACCCGGATCGATCCCCCCTTGCACGCTAACCGCTCACCACATCTCACCGGGCCCCCCAAATCCATCATGCTGACACGAGCCGTAAAACGACACTAGGTGGTTCATGGGGGCGAGTTACGTCCCCCGTGTGGCAGCCACCAGGTACACGGGGGGAACCATCACCACCTCTGGGAGACACACCATCACTTGATCACTTTAACGACGACTACCTGACCCAACACCCCCACGACGCTCCTCCACCCACCTCAACACCCTCCCTCCTCACCTTTCAACTAAATGTCCACTTCGCCACCGACTGCAGCACCATGATAGAGAAGGGAGCAATTAAATACCCTTAATGACTCAACTTATAGTGTACTACACAAAAGTAATTTACAAACCTGCATCGTCACTATCTATTAATACCACATGTTATTGATACTACAAATATGAAAGAAATACATAAAAGCAACTGAAATTTCGTTGTATGTAATGAGTGTGTCAAGGATGCACTTAACCTGATTGAAGGACAGATACTAGCTAAGAGGCCCATACACAGTACAAACTCCACACTGAGCCACGGCATGACCCTAGCTGGTGGGCGCCACCCTCTATGATACACCATAAAGTAATTAACTGGAGGGAGGGAGGGAGGTGAACTGGCGTCCTAACACAGATCGTCAGTAAGGTGAAACTTCCCAAATGTTTACTGAATGTCGACAAAAACGGTTTGTTAACTATGCACGAGGAAGGTTTCCTCGCCCGTGTATAATAACTTTCGTGTATGATAAGAATCATTACATATACATTGATTACAATCCTCCCGCAGTACAGAACACGACCATATGGACGGCTGGAGGGGACAGTGGCGGTGGGGGGAAGTGGGGGAGACGGGTTGGTAGACGGGTTGGTGGACGGGTGGGTGGATGGGGGGGGGGGCAGTCATGCACGCGATGATTGACAGACACACACCAGGACGCCGTGGAATGCGTTGGTATCGATTACTCGACCCTAAGACCATGGCTGCCGTCCAGGACCATCACCGTCACTATACTGTCCTCTACCCTCATCCAGGCCAACATCCTCACTCACGGGCACACGGTGCGGTCACCGTCTATCACTCACTGAACGCGAGACACAAAGGCTCCTAAGTGTAACTACCAAAACTTATGTCCACATACTGTATGATTTATATTCTTGGCACAACACGTAGCAGTGACCCAGCCGGGGTAGGGGAGACAGTAAGTCCCAGACCTGGGCGACAGTCCATTCCATATGCCAGGCGGCCAGTTAATTGCCGTGTGGATACAGTACAGTACACTGGTACAAGAAGGCAGTGTGGACGGCACTTCATTTCCTCAACTGCAATGTTAGGGAGAGATTCGCATCAGGGTGGTCTGGGGGTGCCACTGGCAGGTACTAACGGAAGAGGCAGAGACCGTGTCCCACCCGAACCTGGGTAGATTGAGGCCTCGGTCACAAAAGACCTTGTACAAGCTCCATCTTACCCGTGAATCGAGACCAGGTCCTCTGGCTCGAGAGGCGAGAATAATATCCAAGAGAGTAAAGGTCGCCATATATTAAAGAGAGATTTGCTGCTTGACCATAACATTATCATGACATACTGCAACACTCCAGCAACAACGGCCGGTGTACACGAACACTGTCAAAGGTGCTACACGTCATGAATGGCGGTGTTGGTGCAGCTGTAAAATCCACACTTTAAATAAGTGAACGAAACGAAAAGATCAAACAGCGCTGGACTAAGGCAATCACAGCCAACACAACCCATCACTCACGACACCTGTGACACTAACTTACTGCCCACCTCTTGCCTGACCTTACCCACACCGCCCGAGTGCATTTATATATCTCTCCACACACACACACACACACACACAGACACACACACACGCGCACACACACACACACACACACGCGCGCGCACACACACACACACGCGCACACACACACACACACAGTACAATAATTAACCTCTTGGTGATATAATATTCTCTACCTGTCACCTCGTACACTGTAAGGTCAGGAAGAGATAAAAAAACCTGGTGCACTTTACCTCAGAGCAACAGTGAAACTGTGTCAGGCCATCTGGTAACACCTCGTTATGCTGTGTTGGAGAAGTAGTTTCCTTATAGGTTGAGGACAGCCAATGTATTCAAAGTACCTAATTAAAATCAGTTTTTATTTTTACTTTTCCTCTTAACGCTTCGTGGTAACGGTGGTTACCATCCAATTAACTATTATCACTGATGTGAACAGCAGCGGCAGGTGTGAGGAGACTTAACTAATGTACAAGCTTTCCTCAACAATTATTTTGCCCTGAGCTGGAACAAGTTCAGGTTGGTTAAACACACCTGTACTGCACACTATCCCACCACTCCCCTCCACGTCTTGTTAAGTTGACTCTCTAGATTCTCAAATATATCAGGTGTGTTGGGCTTAGTCGTGTTTTATCAGCCTATCTCACAT
The DNA here is from genome assembly GCF_018991925.1 of Homarus americanus. NCBI lineage: Eukaryota > Metazoa > Arthropoda > Malacostraca > Decapoda > Nephropidae > Homarus > Homarus americanus. The sequence goes on along the minus strand of NW_024726235.1, from coordinate 1,105,099 downwards.
ATCCACTGGTCAAGTAATTCACACTGAGGTAACAATAGGCATAATAACGCAACATAACTATGAGAGCGGTGATACAAGTCGTGTCCTGTTAATAAGTCACACCAACTTCGGACACCCATCAATTGAAGGGTTAGGTTAGGTAAGGTTAGGTTTGAACAGCACCACATCAGTTAAGTAAGAGACGACACACACCAGCAGGGAGGCTAGTGACTGCAGCACACCACCACCACTCTACCTCAGGCGAGACCCAACGTTTTATTGGCAAGGTAATATAATATAAATCTTGGTAAGTCAAGCAAGGCGCAGTATTACAACCAATTGAACAAGCTGCCGATCTCTAATTCCTATTGATTCTCCCTAATGGTCTTACCCGGTCCAGCCGAGCGAGACGGCAGCTCATTACACCAACAAAACTTAATTTGCTTTTTGTTATTTATGTGGCTGTTAAGAGACCATCTTGGGGGGAGGAGAGTCTGCCGTCTAGGTATAAAAAGCAGCGTTCTCACCTCAGCTCTGCCACACCACAATAATTTCTTGCCGCTAAAACACTACTTCCTACCTGTAATCTTCCTCACAATCCAAATTAGTGTTCAAACAATAACCTTTACCTGTAATTCTCAAAGTCATCGGTTATCAACTTCAATTTTGTATCATTCTGAAGTGTCCGGTGACTCCAAAATTCCGATAATATTATATACATCAGGCACAGTCCACGATTTTACAAGACAGACTTTTTACCTAAATGTATCTTTGTATTAAAATGACTCCACTTCTTTTATACAACCATATCGTCGACCTGTAGTTTATTCAACCTCTTACTCCAAGACTGGATAAAGGAAATACAGATATAATCAAATTAGAGGAAAATATATATTTACTTCACTTGTTGATTAAGGAAAATAAATCACCCCACACTTTTGTTAATGCCAAAAATTAACTCCAATTTATATAGACGCAAAAAAAAAAAAAAAACAGCTTTCAAAACAGATTTAAACAAGTATTAAAAGTTTTATACAAGAGCAAAGTCTCCAGGTAACTAATAGTCTTCAGGTAACTAATACCCGTACAGCTCTAGGTAATAGTCTCCAGGAAACTAATACCAGTACAGTCTCTAGGTAATAGTCTCCAGGTAACTCATTTCATCTCCAGGTAACCGAGACGCACCATGAAACCACCTTAGCCTCTAGGTAACCATAACTGTTCAAGCAGCCTCCAGATAAAACACACACACACACACACACACACACACACACACACATGCAAATTACACCCTTGGGCAATGATCGCTCCCATTACCATTACTCCCAGTTCGTGAGTCTTAGTAACGAAGCCGGACTCATCTCTGGCCTCTCCACGATGCCTAAAAATATGTCCCATAGATAATCATAATAAACGAACTTAAAGCAGAGGAGAATAATCATCACTTATTGGAAACTCACGAGATAAATAATATAAGATAATTAGATGGTTTACAGGAGACGAGGATGACTTATTCTTTTATAACTTATATCATGGTGGTAATTATTGAAGGTTAATATGGGTGAGGGAGGCTGAGAGGGGCCAGGTGACGAGCGTGGGTCCTGGTGATGCTGGCTGGCCTCAGGCTACTTGCACGGCTCCACCACCACGGTACTATCACACTACTACTGCTACAACATACTACCATTACCACCGAGAGAGAGAGAGAGAGTAGTGACGGCTGTAATGGTACGTTTGTCTCGTTACCACACCCACCCTCCTTGTACGTCTCAGCAAGTAATCCAGGTTAGCGAAAGGTACTTCATATTTGTACTGAAGACTTCAAGGTGTTTTCATTTTGTTTTTCTTTTGTTTTGAATTTTTTGGGGGAGATTCGTTTATGTACCCAGGCTCAGCGACAGGTGGTAGAGAGGAGCGGGGAAGAAAAGAAGGAACGGGGATTATTTGGAGGGTAAATGAGGGAAGAAGACGAAGAGGGGAAGGTAGGAGAGGATGAGTGTAGTGATGAAGAGAGTAAAGGATGGGAGGGAAGGAGGGGACGAGTCAATATAATGGAGGAAAACAGAGAGAGAGAGAGAGAGAGAGAGAGAGAGAGAGTTTATGGCTATTCGTGGCGTAATCTGGTAAACCAACGAAGTCAAAACTGAACCTGACTCGTAATTCATACTGGCCGCTACACCACACACCATTACTTTCCTTCTCCGCCAGTGAAAATACCAACAACTCCAGATAACACCGACGCTGCTCAGTGCTCATACACCAACACAGGAGGACAATACTGCCTAATTTCTGTAGTGGAACGAACGAACGGCAATGGGAGAGGCGGCGACGATAACTACAGATATTAACAATCGTAATAACATAAGTAGCGATAGTAGTAACAAATGGAGAGTAGGGGGGAGGATGGAACAGCAGGTAAAATAACAACAGTAACAGGAATATACGATGGAGGATCACGTTAACAACAGAGAGGGGCGGCGAGAGGCGATGTATTAACAAGCAACAACAGAGACAGCCTTCATCCCCAGCCATGTGGTTCTCGTCATCACCATTACTACTACTAGCAATACCACTACTACTACTACTGCCACCATCTTCCACAACATGACCCACCACACTCCCGTACATGTGTGTGTGTGTGTGTCTGTCATTGCACACGGTGAGCAGAGGTGTGAAGAGGTCCCTCCCACAGCCGGAAGTGTCGCGCAGTAATTAACAAACACCTGCCCAAGACAGATGGAGACAAATTAATACCTAAGGCGTGTTTAATATCTATTAAAACTACATTACAGAGTACTGCCCTTTAATGTGTGTGGCTGAGCAAATAAAAGGTAGCGAGTGTGTGTGTGTGTGTTGCACCATTTATACAGGAGGTGTGAGGCCCCGCCCTGACACACCGCCACGCTCCGCCTCGCCCACAGGCTATCACTTCCCTGATTGACTGCTAAACAATTCTATTTAATCCCTGAGCACCAAATAACACACGTTTCGCTGGGCAAATACCCACCGATTTGTGAAGCACGCACACGTAGTTATATAAAATAGCGAATCGTCGGGGGATCAGTGGGTAAACACAGCCTCGTCCGCGGCTGTAAGTAATGGCAAACATCGCCACGGTTCACGCCACCTTCTGCCTCCCTCTAGTACTACGGCTACTCACCTTTACTTACATGTACGGTATATATTATGTACACCTTTACTTCTATTTTCATTACAAGTTACTGAAGGTATGTCTGTCTGTCTGACTATTTCTTTCCTATTAATCATATAAAATAGTTAATTGTCGCATATTATTTTTTAGAAAAGGTTTTTACAATATAAGTTCATCAACCACACACCCACCCACACACCCACCCACACACACACACACACACACACACACACACATATATATCGGTACATAACATTACTGTGCCGAGTCTAAATTCTTCCAACATAATAACCATAAACATAACAAGTCAATTTATTTGGCTTAAACAATACCAATCATAATACGGGATTACCTGATGATTAGTTCCAAGCCTATTTCACCCAACACCCCGCCAGGTGAAATAAACTTAGAGAAGGCAGGAGAGGGATGGGATAATCTTCAGTTGATCCTAATACAAAAGAAAGAAAAAATCACGGGGATGGAGGTAACGAGGGAGGGGGGGCGATACATCAGAGGGCAGGAAAAGAGTGGCCAGGTGGCAGCGTAGTGAAGACAGTAATGAGGGGTAAGAAGGTAAGTTTACACGCGTGGCGGAGGGCGGGGTCCACCACACTGATGTACGGCGCTCAAACATGAATATCCAGTTACCAAATGACAGGTACGCCACAAACACGGCACACACGGCGGGAGAGGAAGACAAGTGGGAACACGGAGGAAGGGAAGGTGGGATAGATGTCGAGTATGGTGGAGTAAAGGTCGAGTATGGCGGAGTAGGTCGAGTATGGTGGAGTAAAGGTCGAGTATGGCGGAGTAGGTCGAGTATGGCGGAGTAGGTCGAGTGCGATAAGAAGACGCGGTAACAGTTGGGACCATGATAGGCAGTGGATGCAGGTTGGTGGCCAAAAGACCATGGAGGCAGACTGTTGAGAGGCTGATGGTAGGCTATTGGCAGGCCGTTGGCAGGCTGGGCCAAAAAATCTCTCTCACAATATTTTCCCCGCATGAGTAAACACAGACAAGCGCTCAATGTCGCGCGGTAGTTATTAATTCGTTTCATTAAGCGACGTCATCATAAACACCGCGTAAGTGGCCCATTGTACCTGAAGAATCTATTACCTACTGTTTAATTAATACCACCTGTCAACACGCACCCCTGACTTCAAGTGACCGGATACAAGTGTGAGAGTAACTACGAGTGTGTGATAGTAACTGCGAGAGTGTGAGAGTACCTACGAGTGTGAGAGAGTAACTATGAGTGTGAGAGCAACTACGAGTGTGAGAGTAACTGCGAGTGTGTGAGAGTACCTACGAGTGTGAGAGAGTAACTACGTGTGTGAGAGCAACTACGAGTGAGAGTAACTACGAGTGTGTGATAGTAACTGCGAGTGTGAGAGTACCTACGAGTGTGAGAGTAACTACGAGTGTGAGAGCAACTACGAGTGTGAGAGTAACTACGAGTGTGCGAGAGTAACTGCGAGTGTGTGATAGTAACTGCGAGTGTGTGATAGTAACTGCGAGTGTGCGAGAGTAACTACGAGTGTGTGTCATTTAACTACGAGTGTGAGAGTGTAACTACGAGTGTGCGAGAGTAACTACGAGTGTGCGAGAGTAACTACGAGTGTGAGAGCAACTACGAGTGTGAGAGTAACTACGAGTGTGTGATAGTAACTGCGAGTGTGCGAGAGTAACTACGAGTGTGTGTCATTTAACTACAAGTGTGAGAGTGTAACTACGAGTGTGAGAGTAACTACGAGTGTGCGAAAGTAACTACGAGGGTGCGAGAGTAACTACGAGGGTGCGACAGTAACTGGCATATACTTTAATGAAAATGATATCCAGATTTAGTGTTGACTGTCTCTTTAAGTATAAATTTTGATCTTCTTAAGGTGAAAATTATCTCTTAAGACATTTTCAGAATATAATAATAACGTTCATCGACAACTGACGGAGGTGATCACGTCAGGAGGAGACAGGAGACGACGATAACTACATGGATGGTCGAGTCTTGATGGCAGAGGTCACGCTACAATAAACACAGGTGATTCAACCACACAATACACAATCACCCAGTGGATCGATATACCTGGTGGAATTTTTCGAATATTGCCAAGTAACAAGTGGTCGGTCACACGCCGGAGACCACAAGGTAATTCCCCCCTGCATCTTCTTGTGTTGCATCTTCTGCTGGCGGACTTACCACACTCTCCACCACAGCACTGATCTGATTGCTGGATTGTTGTCAAAAGTCTCATGAGGACACGCTAGATGGCTTAATTGATCTACTTAGTGACTGCTTCCCTTCTCCCCTCGTCAGCCTGATATATTGAGACTTAACACACACACACACACACACACACACACACACACACACACACACACACACACACACACACACACACACACACACACACACACACACACACACACACAACACACACACACACACACACACACACACACACACACACACACACACACACACACACACACACACACACACACACACACACACACACACACACACACACACACACACACACACACACACACACACACACACACACACACACACACACACACACACACACACACACACACACACACACACACACACACACACACACACACACACACACACACACACACACACACACACACACACACACACACACACACACACACACACACACACACACACACACACACACACACACACACACACACACACACACACACACACACACACACACACACACACACATTTAAATCATGACTACACTTCATTTCCTCCTCAGTGTAAATCACACTAATCCAGGTGGAACCCATCACCCTCAACCCAAGACCCTTACCTCACCCTCAACCCAAGACCCTTAACTCCTCACCCCAACCCAAGACCCTAACTCCTCACCTCAACCCAAGACCCTTAACTCCTCACCTCAACCCAAGACCTCTTACCTCCTCAAATTCTAACCTCCAAGACCCTTAACTCCCACCCTCAACCCAAGACCCCTTAACTCCTCACCTCAACCCTAAAACCCTTAACTCCCTCACCTCAACCCAAGACCCTTAACTCCTCACCCTCAACCCAAGACCCTAACCTCACCAACCTAAGACCTTAACTCCTCACCTGAAGATTAACCCCTCTAACCTAACCTAACCTAACCTAACCTAACCGGGAGAGGAGATTCATGGGGTGATCCATTTAAGATAGACAAACACGAGCTCTTTCACTCTCTTGTTGCACTTGAAGGTTTAGAACTCATGGCCGCCAAGTTCACTCTCGGCTCTCTTCTGACGAGGCAATGAGCTTACACGGGAATGAATTTACTGAACAAACTTGGTGTTGACGTAACTAAGCTAATTAAGGGAGGGAGGGAGGGAGTCATTCAGGAACGATCCCATCACTTATGTACATGGTGATGAACTCTCTCTCTCTCTCTCTCTCTCTCTCTCTCTCAACCACCCACTTGAGACCCATTATCACCACAGTGCGGTAGTGTGGTCAACCCATTCTTCACAGTACCTGGAGCCACAGTGGGTTCTACGCTCTATGACTTCCTAATCAATTTTTATGGGGTTTCAACACCTCCCCCTACATTTATCTTCCTCACGGTGAGCGACTCTCTCTGGTCATCAATTACTTGCGGTATATACACTCTCTCTCTCTCGATGTATCACTGAAGGGGGTTTGGCGCTGCCTACCTCAACACAAAAGGTTCTACGTTAAGCACCTGAATGGCGACTTGGTTTACTTCAATATTAAATCTTGTTGGGAGACGTGAGGACCCCCCCCCCCCACACATTAACTGTTGGTAGCATTGAACACAACATGTAAGAGAACTATTAAACACCGTCCTTGTCCAGGGGTCTGTCTGTCAACACCGCCTTGTGTCGCTCACCAGCCAGGCAGCATCAAGGTCTCTTGCCAAACATGATGGCTTCCATGTTGGACCACAGATCTGGTGTTCCTGGCCCTGTACTGTGTATGACAGCCAACAATGTCAGTAAAATAAAACAGTAGAATTTCTGTAACAATAGAGTTAATACAATGGCAGAAGTCTATACTAAAACTCAAAACCCAGCAACTTGAGAGATGAGACAAGTGAGGCGTATACTTACCTTCTCTTGACGGTGGTGGGCGGGAGGGAGGTGGTCATGGAGTGGGCGGCGGCGGCTGCTGCTGCAGGTATAGGCGTGGGCGTGGCCAGCACCTGGTGGTGGTGAGCAGAGGGCGCCGTCATGCTCCCGCCTGACAGGCTACCCACCCCTGATCCCACGCCCATGTAGGCCCCAGGGTAGGTTCCAGCGTAGGTGTACATGGCGGTGGTGCCACCTTCACACTACACGGTGTTCGTCATCACCTGCAGCAGCAGCAGCTCTCCCGGGTTCCTGGCCGCCAGTGGGCCAACCACTGCATAGTCTGTACACACACTCCAGACTTCACTAAACACCACTACCCCTCTTAACACAACACTAATATCCTGTTTCATTAATGGTATACACACAAAATAACTTCACTATATACAGAGAGACGTTGGTGCACTTGTATTATATAACATCACTCATTACATACACCAGTACAACTCTCGAGGACATGTACTCTGGTACAGGTTCACTCACTAAATATACCAACACCTGTCACTTCACAAACAACACCAATGTATTGTTTTACTCTACAGTGTTGCCTTCACTCACGTGTGGGCGTCTGTGTACGCACGCCGTTAACCACTTAAGTAATTCCAATCAACATAGTAAAGATTTTGTCAATTCATCGCGTGAAATATCAAGTTTATTATTGTCAGTTCTTGTAACCTATTATGGGAATAAACACAATTAGCTTCTCAAAGAGTTAAGGTAAGGACAGGTACACTTAAGTCTTGCCGCTCTAACGTATAAAAACAAAAATAGCTCAGCGTCTGGTGGACCAAGGTCGACCACTGTGAAATTTTCCTTAAAACGGGATGAATATTGTGGACAGTAAAGTGCCAACATCGCAACATAACCACAACAATATAACACTAACAGTCTTGCCGATACCGAACGTCCGATAACCAGTTAACCGGACACTGGATCACACTGTTCAATATTTCCTCCACATAAACAAAGGAAGAAACAACAATAACTTGATATGAATTATTTATGGCCGCTATATAAGACTCATGGAGAGGGAGGCGAGACTAAGAGGGTGAGGAGGTTAGAGACGGAGGATGGAGGGCACGGGGAGGGGAGAAGGACTACCACCGCCCAACTGTCCATCATATCTGTTAGCTCAGGACAGATCACGCAGGTCCTCCATGATCGATACTCCAAGTCCTCGTTAACGCCACTGTACGTCTACCCATGGCCTGTACACCCCCCTCCTCCTCTGGTCTACAGTATATATACTCTACGCCCAATAACTTCAATACACTTAAATACCTGTTGAGTATATATATATAGACACAGGTAGCCATACATTCCCTATAATAATAAATCTCAGGTGATAAACAGGTAGCCCTCAGGTAACCAGTACACGAGGGCCAAGCTCATAACATAAGCTGGCACGTCCTCCCTCAAGAATACATAAAAGGTTATTTTTTTCTCTATGATCTCCAGCTATTTGTATTAATAGTTAGCCACTGGGTTTGTGTATGTTCCTCCGTCCAGACCAATAAAAACAAACCATCCTTGAACCTTAGTTTTAGAATGGTCCGCTCCCGCTAAAATCAGACAGTATTCAGGGATGGTCAAGATTTCACTCACCACAGCATACCGAGCACACGTAAGCAATGACCTACTTAACACTTCATAATTTAAGTAACGTCCAACGCTATTCTCTCTCTCTCTCTCATGACCTCAAACTAATAAATGGTGAAAATACCGAAGAAGAGAAAGTAAATATTATTAGCCACGCGGAGCCATTCAGAAGCCTGGCCCTCATTTTCTGACACCCTCACCCTATCACCTGCAGCCCCTCACCACCCCCTCACACTGCCAATACTAAACGACTCCCGGCCGCACCTCACCCCCCTGACTCCTGCTGGGTTCAGTAGAGTTCCATCGCGTGTGAAGGATCTTGATTCCTTTTGACGTGATTAATACAATATGACGGAAGTGAGTAAAGTCTGATGGAGTGTGTGTGGGGGGTGACAGGAGACAGGAGACGTCTGACCAGTGACATGTTCCTGACACTGAACAGCGTCGCCATTCACCTTTCCCACACTTAACCGGCTGTAACACAAATCATGGGGTCGGTAATACACCAGGCCGCCGCCACAGCCGCCGTTCATGACAGACGCCACACCACGCCTTGTTTACCCACTGTGGCACTCGTTTATTTCCACAATTAATGTAACACAACACCTTGTTTGGGGGGGTTTAGGAGGGGTCGTTTTAGGGTCTTTTGGGGGAGGGGGGTCGTCTTGGGGTGGTTCAGTTGTTAAGAGAGTTCACCATGTGTGCTACAACTACAGTAACGTGGAAATCCTCACATTCCCATCTCCGAGTAATGTTATAATCCCATGAGGGAGAATTTAATAAGAAGCTCCTCGTTGAACAGCACATAAGTCTCTCACACACACACACACACACTGACACGAAATGAATAACTGACTGACTAGCTGGCTGGGCTACCACCTCCCCACCTCCCCCCCCACACCACCACCACCACACGCCACATGACTGATTGAAACCATCACCACTACCACTACTACCACTACCAAGATCATCACAATCATCAGCGTGTTTAACCAGTGCCACTAATAACAATAACCTAACAGTGTATATATATATCAACCATTAAACACCATAACAATCACCATTATCACCACACTACACTACATCTTACAATCAACGTAGGTACAAGGTGAAAATGATCTACCTGGTAAAGATAAGTAAAACACAGAGAACATCAAGTGTGGTGTGTCTCAGTGGGGAACAAGTAGAGGGTAAAAGGACTTGTGTCACGCTCACTATATCATTACCATGGGAGTCATACGTATATATACATGACACATACATCCGTGACAACTATAGTATTACCATGACAGAGTGACATATACACGTTACTTATTATAAAATGATATCCCAAGTATTTCTGGTAAAGAGTATTGAAATGTATATACAGCATCTCTATATAACATTACACACTGTGGTCTGATAACATGCGGTGATACGTATTACATTCTCGTTAAGTGTCTTCACGTTTACTATTAATAATCGTAATATTTTCAACAAGATTTATAGTTTTATCATTATTATCGGTATTAACACACACAGACACACACACACACACACACACACACACACACACACACACACACACACACACACACACACACACACACACACACACACACACACACACACACACACACACACACACACACACACACACACACACACACACACACACACACACACACACACACACACACACACACACACACACACACACACACACACACACCTTCACTTCCTCTACACAACAACTGCCTCGGTAGAACACAACTGCCTATTAACTCCATAACATAACCACTTAACCTCGTCCACGTGAGCAGATCCCGCACACAGCCACCACCACTCGACTTATGTCAGACAGAGGAATACGTTACCTAACTTGCTGCTATGAGGTAAACGAGAAACGATAGGTGACAACAGGTGTGGGGGTCGTGTGTATGCGCTACATGTGTGCAGGTGAGACACAGGTGACTCTGGCAGCAGGGAACTGAGCAACGACATGGTGCCAGCGTACACAAGGGGAGTAGAGGAAATGAGGGGGAGGGGAAGAAAAGGGGGAATAAGGGGGGAGGGAAAGAGTACACAGAGGGGAAGGAAAGGGGAGGAAGGGCAATCAGTATTAGGGTGGTGGAGGGGGGTTGAAGTGGGGGAGAGAAGGACAAGTAGAGAGGCTGCGGGGCTGACAGGAGCAGCCTGGATGTGCCGTGCACTGACAACCACACGGCCGAGGGACCACACGCCAACCCCAACCCCCCCTCACCCACCTCACCACACACATTCCTCCCCTCATTGGGCACCACACACACACACTGCTCCGCCCCTCGCCCCTGGTTTCTAAGCTCCTCCCCTCATGACAGGTTTCCAACATGCTCCTCCCCTCATGACAGGTTTCCAACAAGCTCCTCCCCTCATGACAGGTTTCCAACAAGCTCCTCCCCTCATGACAGGTTTCCAACAAGCTCCTCCCCTCATGACAGGTTTCCGAAAAGATAAGTCCCTTTCACCGGGTTAGGTTCGGTTAAGTTATGGTAGGTTAGGATAGGTTAGCAGTCCACAAATCTGAGAAGCTGTTCCTTTAAGAGACACTGTACCTGCTGCCTCCTCCTACCTTCGCTTCAACACCATTAATATCACTACCATTATCCCCTGACCTCTAATTACACGGCCAGTACCGGTAAAGGAAATAGAGAGACTGAGGAAGAGTCGACGACGTGGGGGAGGAAAGCAGAATGATAAACGAGGAAAATAACATATAGCTGGATGTTAACAAGAGGGGGGTATTAAGATGTATTTAACAATGGAATGATTAACAAGCATAATGGATGATAATGAATGTTAACTGGGAGTATAAGAAGGTAATTAACATGGAATGATAAAATAACTTAACTAAACTGACTTATAGATACCTTGAATTAATAATACAGGTGAAAAATCATCAGCAATAAACAGAACTTAACATAAATAAGTTAACATGAGATGATGGACAGGTAAAGAGTTAATAATAAAAATATACATAAATATACCAAAATTAGCTATGTCTGGTATGTATGTATGTAAGATAAATAATATTAACAATGATGGAAAACAGTAACATTCCGCAACGCTACGAGACGATAATGATACGACTCGTTGTGATAAGAGAAGACTAGGGGGTGGGAGAAGGAGGGGGGATGGCGTGATTGGCTTAAAGCTAACGATAGGTGTGATCCAGGTGTATACTGAGGAGGTGTGGGAGGCTATCAGTTTTAGTTATTGTCACACACACACACACACACACACACCAGGTCATCCCTCCGTCAATTTCCTGGTGTGAAAAAATAATATCCGGGAGAGAAGGTTGAGGGAGAGAGAGGAGGAGGTTGAGGGAGGGGGAAGAGGGGGGTGAGGGAAGAGGTTGAGGGAAGGGGAGGAAGAGGAGGAGATTGAGGAAGGGGGGGGTTGAGGGAGAGGGAGGATGAGAAGGTTGAGATTGAGAGAAGGGAGAGGAGAGGGAGAGAGGACTTAGGGCCAATTTACCGGTGGGTCAGATAGGTGTGTCCTCTTCCCTCCCCTCCTCACCCCTCCACAACCCCCCCTCAGGCGTGTGTGTGTGTGTTTAATTAGCGGTAATCATCTGGTGTTTGCCGGGTATTGCAGTAAGTGCGCCGCATCACTAACGACCCCCGTAATAAACTCTTAACAATAAGGCCCGTACACACACACCCCATTCGCTAACGACTCACCCACACGATCACCATCACCTGAGGCTTTACGGCTACTCTATATCCATTATCTGTTTTACCTGGGAATAATAATTGCTACATCAATGATCCTGTAAACGCTGGCAACCCGACTCGACCCAGCCCAACCACGACCCGAGCCCACCCTGCCCAGCCCTCATCACAAATTGTCGACCTACCACAATCCCAACCTCTCTTTTATCTACCAACGTCACATCTTATCAACATAAAGTCTTCGCTTGTATTTCTGTCCAACATGTTAAGAGTCTCGAGTTCGTGAGGTGTGTTCCGACGGGCCGACAGTCTGTCTCTCTCTTCTCTCTCTCTCTGATACCAAGACCACAACAGATGTTACTAAATGAAGACAGAAGCGGAATATATTAATACACACATGGGGAACATAAGGCGGAGGACGCCCTTAATACATGCTATCATCCCTTAGAGAAAAATAAAACATGGATGACGTCTGAAATCCAACTATGATTGATCTCAACCGCGTCTAATACTGTCTAGCGAGGATGAGTGTGATAATCTTCTAGTTTCCGTCGTTCTCCAAAAGTTTCCCTCATTTTCCCTTAATTTTCCGTCATTCCCTTCCTTCACCTTCTTGCACAGCTCACAACACCCGGGTCTGTCACCAGCCTTTCATCTTCACTGTCTGTCTGTGCGTCAAGAGGAGACACCAATCTTAAATCAGTCTTCAGTTTACTGGGTGAGAATACCATGGGGAAATAATAAAGCTCACACACTTGCCACAAGGGAGCAAGGCGTGTTTTTTTCTTCTTTTTTTGGTGTGCCCATCTGCCGCGTACCCAGCAGGTGTGTGTGTGGGGGGGGGGGGGATATTTGGGAGAGAGGGGCATCGGTACCTGGTTAGGATAGGAGTGAGGTAGATGTAGGAGGGGTAAAGGCGAGGCTAAACACGCTAGATCCCTCCTCCACAGACTCACCACCTCACCCATTCATTAAACATTCCGAACTTCCCTACGTTCCCACGACCCCGAATAATCTGCCGCGTGAACTGCAACAAACCATTCCTCCCGCACCCAAGATGGCGACCCACCCGCTCTCCCCGATACCTGGTTGGCCAGTCGTGCAGGGTGGTGGAGCCGCAGTACGCATTCACCACCCTACAGAAACTTACCGCTGTCTACTTAATCAGTTATGAAGATGTAAAAGATACGTAGAGTGTTGTACAGTATATAACAATAGCCTCTGGCCCCTAACACAAAGGTACAGTACAGACAGTAATTGTTAATCTAATATTTCTTTCTTCCTCTCCTTTTGCCTTCGTTTATTTTCTCACATCCAACAACTTGTGTTTCTTCTCATCTACGGACATCACCTCACCACACCAGAGGACATACACACACACTGCTTCACTCTAAGAATTATGTCTCACTAAACCTGTACCCCCCCCCAACGTCTACAGTCTACGGGATGCTGACACCAAGTTTCTTGATAGACAGGAGAGATACACACTAACTTAACTTTACAATAAGAGTGTTTGGGTGTTTCTTCCAGGATTAAAATTATAAAATAAACACTACCCGAAGAGATTTTACGACAACTTAATTTTAAAAGCAACATTAAATTGGGTTTTTTATTTCTTGTGGATGTTTTTTTTTTATGGGAGAGAGGTTAGGTTACCCAGTCTGGCTTGATAATTAGTACACCGTGTCCACGTCAGTCACCTCCCTCACCCTCTCTCCTACACTACCCACCTCCCTCACCCTCTCTCTCCTACACTACCCACCTCCCTCACCCTCTCTCCTACACTACCCACCTCCCTCACCCTCTCCTACACTACCCACCTCCCTTACCCTCTCCTACACTACCCACCCTCCCTCACTCTCTCTCCCTACACTACCCACCCCTCACCTCTCTCCTACACTACCCACCTCCCTCACCCTCTCTCTCCTACACTACCCACCTCCCTCACCCTCTCTCCTACACTACCCACCTCCCTCACAAACGATGACGTCTTACAGAGTTTTGGAAGGACATGAGGCGATAGTTACTCCTACACTCATTGCTATGATTCACTAGAACAAATGGTTAGTGACGTAATGACCTAACCATTATATGTATACTCTATCACACCAAGAGGGAAGAGATGAGTGTATGGGTCAAAACACTCATCATGTATACTAGCAGGATGGTTTATGTGCACACAGTTGTACAGAAGGAGCACTAGTGAGTGTGTGTGTGTGTGTGTGTTGAGGTGCAGCACGCAGAGGCCCCCCCCCCTCCCTCTACCCACCGTTACCATGGCAATAGACAACAACAAAAGTGGTGCCCTTCATCTGCTGGTGGTCAGTGTACACGCTTATTTATCCTCTCAGCCCACAGCTTCACCACACACACTGTTCCTGCACTCACGACCGTCGACCGTGTGGTTCAACCTCACCTCACCTCACTACACCTCCGCACATGGTTCACAATAAATAATTGTCACTGAAACGTAATTACGGTACAATTACACTTTACTGAGGTTATATTTCGTGAACTTGTCACTTGATCAAAGCCTTGCACGAGACCCTTCGCTCGTTACTAAAATATACAACCTACATCCATGGGGAGTGTCTTTTGTTAAGTCTGCCGCGCTCGTCAAAGTGAAAATCCAGCGACTACAATGCTTTATAACATGCGGGGCCACCGTCACATTGATCATGTCCAGGCGAAGAAAGTGCTACGGTTGAATTAAGTCCAGTAAGACGACCCACACTCACCCTCGTTATTATATTTTCCATAATAAAGGTGTGTGATGGGTACAGCCACCGCCTGACACCTGTCCCACCCTCACGAACTGTTGAACAAGTCTGTCTCACACGTGGTGGTCTCCTGAGGGTGGCGGCGGCGCTGAGGTACACCAGGATCCCCGCACCTCTGGCCATCACTCACACTTGGTCCGTGTCCCACCGAGGGTAAAAACCTGGCAAGGCAATGTCAATAATGGAGGGTGCTTTGCCGCCCCTCATCACCATCACTCGCTGAGATGAACAAAAACACAGGACACAACAGTCTTTATCTAAATTACCAGCGGTGACTCCCCCTCCCACTCCACCACCCTGCATCTCACTTACCATAACCACCACTACAAAAACTCAGTCAATATGCAAAACGGACCAGTAACCCAAACATGAAGGATCAGAAAAACAATAAAAAAGAGTCGAGGATCCTTGGGAGCCTCACAGATGACCACACGGGAACAACCATTGCTGTAATAGAGTCTGATGCTCAAACACTATAATGAACCATAATTAACTTACGGAACCAGCAAGACCCTACCCTCCTGCTGTCTTCCCCACCATTCACTGTTTACCTCTCACCCCCAACCCCCACCTCTCCCCTCCCCTCGCTAGCTACTACAACACAGCAGGGCGCGTCGTGTTAACAACGGAACTAACATCGCGTGTTTACGTTGTTCTAACATGAGTCAAAGGCCACCAGTAAAAACAAAAAATGCTGCCTTGTTATTACTCATAATCCTTCAATATTACAAATGATGGTTTAATTACAAGTACAGTGAGACCAACACCATGACATAACGCCGGTCTTGTTGTCTGAGCCGTAGTTGTGTTTCTCCATTAAGTTTTTTAATTTATCGGAATAAACCTTGTGTACCAACACACGCATATAAAAAAATAACAATGCCGGCGTGTGTTTACTACCTGGCAGGGTCCGCCTGTCGGAGCTGTCAAATACAGTATTACAAGTGAAGTCGATGGAGCAGAACAGAACTATCCCCCCCCCCACCATTGACCTCCTCTGATTCAAAGGAAAATTCGGTGTTTAAGGGTTGTGAGGAGTCTAGGTCCATTGACCATCCGTGGTCACCACAAGGGGTCAAGCAGGTGGACCAGCCATGCTTGAATTATTAACGCCCAGGTAAAAATCCCAGACCGTCACGCTTCGAAATTCACTCAGTGAAATTCTGTATTAATGCGCATTTTGCTGATTTACCGGAAATAACAAAGGATAATTACCAGTAATTACGGCGGTGTTTACCAGGTATCAGCTGTCAAGTCGGTTTACCGAACAACAAACGCGTGTCTAATTGTGTAATCTTGTTTACATTCCCCGTCGTGACAATAAACCTCACTAAATACTGTCATCCTATGTGGTGGTTCCTGCTGTCACCTGTGTTCATGAAATTACATGTTCGAACCTAAACTTTGCCTCCTAAAGAACAGAGATTATTTTGAACATTTTCACCTGACTCTTGTAGTTCTGCAACTTAATAGAGTGAAATTGACGACCCCAAATTCCCCCCCCCCCAACCTAACCTAACCAAACTTCCTATATTTCAAGGTGTCGCTGATGACCACACACATGATAAAGATGACAGCTGGGCCCACATCCGGCAGCAAGACGACAACAAGCATTAACACTAACATCACACATAAGAGACTCCGCTTATACTGAACGTGGACTACCTCGCACCCGGCCCCAGCGATACTCCCCCCTTCCCGAAGTCAAAGAAATAACACAACAATGTTAAATACGGTCCTTACGACACACAAAATTATTTATGACAAAGATTAATGTTAGTATGGGTAGCGGAACGTTTCAAGTAGTACTGGTCACCTGAATATTAGCCTTATTTCACCTGAAGAATAACCACCCCAATCTAACCCCCATTACGGTGATCCGAATATCCAAACATAATAAACTAGACCTGTAGGAGTCTGGGAACAAAAGGTCAAATTAAAGCGAGGAGAGTAACGTGGGTGCTGGTGGGTGTGGGGGAGACACTGTCACCTCCAGTGTTTGTCTTAACACGTCACTCTCGCCATCATGTAAAAAACACTGAACTGTTCCTCTATTTTGACCACAAGTTATAATTACTGTCGAGCTACTAACACGCTACACTTAAATAATGATACACAGATAAATATACCGCGGTGTAGCAACAAGGGGTGTTAGTATAATGGTAAACAAACTATACTTCCTCGGTGCTGACCCATAACACACCGATACAACTGTCTAACTGCTGTGCTCTCCCACACCCCAGGGCCACCACTGCTTTTATCACCGTCTGCACACTTCACTCATTAACTATAAAATATTTCCCAAGTACATTATCTCTTCTGTAATGATGTCATTTCTTATAAAAAATAATCATTCAGGAGGAAAAGTGATGGAAAATCGGCCAGATAACGACGCTCTTAAACTACGATAGTATTAAGAGTGTTATCGGGTTTGATAACGAGTACACGAGCATCTACGGACTGCCTGGATATCTCTTCCTGCTGACTATATACACTGCTCCCGCGTTGTGATCTCTTTTTTATCGCAGTGAATAGTGGAGCAGGATAAGGTAGTATATGTAAGCGGTGTCTAGAACCACACGAGTTCTTCCCTCGCACCACCGCCCACCACAAACGCTGCATTATCAAATGATATATATCCCACAAGGCCGTCTATATTATTTTACTCATCACTTTCCTCCTCGTGATGACGGTGGTGTTCACTATCAAAGTCACCCGACTGAATTACTAACTAATGTTGCTGCCACGATTATGGAGGTGATGACGAAGGAGCAGACGAAGAAGTTATCCCCTTGAGTACGCCGATGACGCAACCATCTTGAGAAGTCTTCATACTGCATTGACTCGGTCCTCGTATTCAAAGGGTTAAATTTGGATAATTTCACAGTGGCACAAATATCTAGAGTGTAATTAATTAGCCAACTAAAAAGGATACCATAACAGACTAGTTTGATGAGGGAGTAAGGCACACACCACGGGGTATGGAATTGATGAGAGGAACGATGCCAAAACGTCACTTACGATCGAGCCAACACTACAGCAAGAGTGCCAAGCTGTCCTGATACACGTGTGCCAACAGGTTATAACATTTTATCAACGAGCATAAAAGGGAAGTGTCAGCTGAAGTGGCAACAAATTTAACAGTAAAATTATATCGAGGTAAGACACTTGGAGACGACCCCCAGCAGCAGGTCGTGTTATGGGTCGAGTGCCACGTGTTGAGGGGCCGATAAAGACACGTCCCAGATATATGTAAACAAGGCGATGACACCACGAAAAAATTAACTCTACAACAAGGAAACTCTACTTCAGAAAAGACTGGGTGTGTGGTGGTGGTGGTGGTGGTGGTGATGATGATGATGAACCACGAAGTACATGTTCATCCCACAAGAAAATTTTTTTCACAATCTATATTATAAGAATATCTCAGAATAGTTATGAACTGTATACCTGTAAAAGCCCAGAACACACACACACACACACACACACACACACACACACACACACACACACACACACACACACACACACACACACACTTAACTACTATACCTCGGCGTCTCGACCACTATACCCAACCTCTAACCTGTTGGGGTAAGAGAAACAAACCCCACAGGTGTAACACAAGCCCCCGGGGTCTTCATTCACCACTTTCTTATTCTCTCGTGGGAAAAATATCGAGAACGTGCAGACCAGCTAATGAACCGAGCAATCATTGTGCAACACTTGAGGTATATAGCAATTCAAGAGACACATAGTACAGCAGCTGGTGATGGGCGGACGGGTGGCAAGTCTGTACTCTTCACCGCCGGCATCACTCACGAGGAGGAAATAATAACAGAAATGAAGGGCTTAGTTTGTGTCAGGGAACATCGTGGGAAAGTGTAGAAATATTTCACCAGAATACTGATCACAATCTGTCGAGGAATTTTGCAAGCAAGATGCGGTATTATTATTATATAAAAAAAATATTGTGGTGTACCGAGGCTGTTGTCGGATACTGTTTCTCATTATTATTATTATTATTATTATTATTATTATTATTATTATTATTATTATTATTATTACGTTGCGAGTGAATGTTGCGTAATACCATCGAAGGAAAGTTTCGAAATTTAGTTCTGTAATATTTTTACGAGTTTGCTTTTTAAACAAGAAGGTCGATTGCAAATGCATATACAGTACACAAACAATATAAATAAACAAATAAATAAATAAACACACGCTTACTGCACGCAGGGGCACTGAAGAAAAATAACAACGGTAACAACAATAAACTTCGAAAGGAACGACACAACGGCGCAGACAACAGGAGGAAGACAACGGCGCAGAAAAAAGACAGTCACAATCAACAGGGAGAAAGACACAAGCAACAGGAATGCCTGACAACAGAGGGGGGGGCAAGAACCACACAAGGGTGGCCCAACTATAGAGTACAAGGAGTGTTGAGTTGCGGTCGAACAGAAGCGCTTTTGCCTGCACTAACAAAGGGCGCAGTCAGTAGCTTGTGTCAGAAACCTGGCCAAGATGGGGCGGGCGGGTACGGGTGGAATTGTTGGTAAAAGGCCAAGGTATAGACGGGGCGGGGAGGGGTTACAGGTTAGACCTCCCATCATGATAATATAAGCACAAGAATTCGCCCCAGCGGTGGTGCAAGCCGAGCCTACTATTACAGGTGTATTGGGTGGAACTTCGCCCTGGCTGACATAAATCGAAGTACTGTAGGTAGTGGCCTTATCTGGTGTGGTAGACGCGTAGTTTCCCCTTAGGGTATTATACTGTAGGCCGTGTCCTCCCCTCACGATGATGCAGGTCGGGCCTACTCTTGGAGTGATGGAGGCCTGGGCTCCCCTCGGGCGGGTGGCGTGCGACGGGATCCAGGGCTGGCGGGCCGACAACACGCAAGGTCCTCCGCCCCTCACCTGCTCCAGGCTAACTAATCCCACACTCCAGGTAAACCACCACCAGCCTTCTCAACACATTATGATGGCAGACAGACGAGAGCTAGCTAGTTCGCTCACATAAACACACACACTAACAGCCTTCAGCCTCGTTAACTCTTTGCTGACCATCTATAGCCTGGTGTGTGGCTGTCCTGTAACCTGTCCCTAGAAATACACCCGACCTGAGTTTGGTAAATGTTCGGTCACCAGGTATTACGAGTAGCACCAGACGTCTTGTACAATGTTTTTATACCGGTTCACCATCAGCCTCCAACCTTTATCCACCAGCGTACATCTATACTCTTCACTTCCCTCCACCTAATACACAGTCACCACTCTAGTAGATTATATTATGTTATATTAAAAAATAATGCCAGCTCAGTCTTAAAATAACTGGATGACTCGAGCGTTCCAATTTCTTTCATTACATTACACAAAGCCATTCACAGAAATCCATTAATTGAAACACGGCGAAGTTCCCAAAACCTTTTCACGACATCACGAATGCAGCGTCTTCCTACAAGAGTATTTCATTATCTGATACCCACAGTAGATTACCTAGCTGACCTGCTCACTCTTCGGCTGACCACAACATGCTTTCCACCGCGAATTAATGTAATTCTTGGTCATAAGTTTCAGAATTAGCGACCAGAGGATGTGGGAGAGTGTAACGCCCAACAGAGACCTGCAGTGTTCCGGTACACCTAGGTGTTATCATGGCGGCCAACACTCTTTCTCAGGTGTGTGGGGGGTGGGGGGAGGGCATGGAACCTCAGCTGCTGCCCTCTCTATACGCTTCCAGAACTCCCTGAGGTGTGTGGGCGTCACTCACCACTCAGGACGCACTATGTACCATGTTCAGTTTTCAAGGTCGATGTGCTGAACTGAACCTCCTAGTTATAGTTCCTTCCTTGACCTGTACTATAAAATACAAACACACAACCGAGTACAAAAACACTTGGGTGTAACCAGGCACACATGGAGATATACACACATACTTACACGCACGCATGAACACAAACGTACACGCATTATTCTCACTCTCTACTCAAAAAGAAATCGAAGGCACTTAATAGCAAGATTTCTAAAAAGAGAATTTAACATCTGCGACTTACGACTCATTATCTTCCCTCTAAAACATTCCTCCACCTACCGATACATTCAACAACACTACCAATAGATGATTTCCAGGACGTATACAGATCATTCCCAACAGCCGAGAGTAGAGGAGACACCGTCGCAATAACTCTTCCCAGAACCAATTTCCCGGAGAGTGGAAACGAGTGACAACCAATTCCCAGAACCAGCTCAGCATCTGTACTCTACCCCACCACGATCTCTCCGGTGAACACACACACACACACACACACACACACACACACACACACACACACACACACACACACACACACACACACACACCATGTATAATTCTGGACATTATCACCACCTACAATCTCCTCCACACCGTATTCTTGGAGTCGTAACTTCAAAATTACCTTCATTATCACCACCACCACAACAACGTCTAACCCACCGCCACCACGATACCACAATATCTCCACCACAAACACCACAACGTCACCACCTTCCCCCTTTACAAATAACTCCTCCCATACACTATCTCAACCAGTTAACTCAGTATCACCAGACAGCCAACTTCCCCTCCCTCTCCCGTCAGTGTGTGGGGTGGTCTCGCCTATAATGGGATGATCGTTGTGGCGTTCAAGTGTATTAAGGTGACGTCTTAAGAGGAGATGAAGAAGTCGAGAGGGTGTCGATATATTAGTTGATAATTTCCTTCTCGGCGCGCATTTACGTGACTCCATGTCGGTGTGTGTGTGTGTGTGCCGTAACATGCGTATGCCAGGGGGGGGGGGGGTAAGGGGGATACCATTATAGTATGTGTGAATGAGTCTCTCTCTCACACATCACGTTGTCAGCAGAAAATTGACTTGACAGAAGTGCTAAAAGCTTCGTGGTAATAACAGCTGAGTGATTCATTCTGTTGGGAGGTTGTTAGGTCTCAGGCTGACGCTCATAAAGAGGGTGTCATAATAACGCAGACTAATAGAACTGCCACAGCCAATAACGAGGACACACACACACACACACACACACACACACACACACGGCACCGTTACCTTTAACCTTCATGTGTTGTGATCTCGTGTAAGTAGGTCTGTGTCGCTTTTACACAACGCACTTGGCTTCTTGAGACCGTCGAGTACCATCCCATTTGAGCTCTTGCAACTTAACCTCAGACGGACTTCAACTGTTATCGTCCGTCTACTTGAAGATTTCATTAATACATCAGAGACTGTAAGCGGGTGTTTGTCCTCAACCAGGGAGATTATCACAACACCCTGCAGAAACAACAGTCCCCTTGTACCACCAACCCCAGGTCCTGTTGTATAAGGAACAATAGTTTTGTTGTAACCAGCAACCAAGAGTCTCGCTGTACAAGGAACAACAAAAGTTACAATAAGGATTCACTATGCACTGAAGAACACGAGCCATGCTGTGGAAGGCGGTGCACCAAGAGTGGACGAGGAAGAGGGTGTCACAGCGCCAGTCATAACCATTAGACACGCCGGCCACACATACATACACCTACCTGGCTGCACCCTTCCTGACGGTCAAACCAAGAAGGAAAATAAATAAACAAAGAAATTTTAATCAAAGGAGCATCAAGGACACTAATTTCATAAAACTCTAAAAAAAAGAAAAAAGAAAAAAACCCACTGCGATATGACTAAACCACATTATTAACCTTATAGAGTAAAGGCAATTATTAGCTCGACTAGCAAGTGTGAGGCAGAGGTAGCGGGACTGTGGTGGTGGGTTCATCTTGAGCCCCGAGGCCTGCTCTCTGCCCCCGTAACCACACCCTTATTACAGTAATTAGCAACACCAGCCCACGGGAGTTCTCTTCGGCTGGGGAGGTCAAGTCGTGTTCCAGCACCAACCTCACCAGGCACGAGACATGAGGTTTAAAATATTGTCTTCGATTTGGGTATAGGGAGTTAGGTGAGGTTGGGTGAGGTGAGGTTAGACACTATAGCCCACTGGAACATTAAGTCAATCCAACAGAAACTATCAAACTAGTTACATTAACAATAGTTTCGGAACGGACGTACAAGAGGCATGAAAATATATACTAAAAGCCAAAAAGAAAAACAAGAAATCCTATATAATAATCGCCTTCGTTAACTCTACACTGCACAATAACAAATAATATATATATATATATATATATATATATATATATATATATATATATATATATAAAAGTGTGTGTGTGCCAGAAACAAGAGCTAAGTCTGGAAATGAAAAAGATCGCGTGAGAGATACGTTAGGGCAAGGCACACGTTATCGCGCTACTCCGCCAATATTCAACAGTGTGGATATAATGAACATCAAATTACTAGCACAGCGAGGTAATATATTCTGGTGTGTTAACATTACCGCAAAATATTGTGAAATGTCGTATTGTACCACCAACGTCACGCGGCAGTTAATCTTCCGCTTCAGTATATGTTTAATAGTTTCTGTGCAGCGTAGACAAGACGATACTCGGGTGCAGAGTGCTCTACACCTCACACTCCCTCAACACAGTAACGCGTACTGTAGTGACGTGACAGCCCGCCATCACTTTGCTACACTCATGTCTGTGTATTAATAATAAATTAGGCAAAACACCGAGTCTCAAAGAAGTTATCACATGTTACACCCTCACAAACCACGTGCTTAATTAATAATAAATCAGGGAGAAGCTACACCAGCAGGTAACTTATGAAGTGGTAATATGGAGGAGCAAATATGATGATGAACAAAAGACGAGGTTCACAGTGATGACTGGAGCGTGGCACCCACCACACCCACCCTGGCACTAGTGTTATGGTGCCACCACAACACCATCACCCCACAACAGTGTGCGGTACACCTGATTACAGCCTTCACCGTGTAAGCTGTTATTTCTTCTCCGCAAGATGATCCCTCAAGGTGTGACGCCGGTGTGGTGCCACGAGCCACATTTCATAGTGTAATTATAACCTAACTTAAACAGCGCTAGAAACGTGTTATTTTACCTGATAAAATAATACTAAGAAACTGTTACATCACCACAATAACCAAAACATGATAACACACTGGAGTATGGCGGCCAGCAGTCAAGACGATCACTGTACTACCACACAAGGACGGCCCACCACACGACACTAACTAGGGCAACAAGGCTCGTCTCGTCCGTCATTCTCTATCCTTAATTATTACCAGAGGAGGATGTGAGAGCCGTGCCCCACACCGAGCCTCTCCATATATGCCCCTTGGTG
Organism: Homarus americanus; assembly: GCF_018991925.1. NCBI lineage: Eukaryota > Metazoa > Arthropoda > Malacostraca > Decapoda > Nephropidae > Homarus > Homarus americanus. The sequence continues at coordinate 1,080,481 of NW_024726235.1, read as the reverse complement.
ATTACCTCCCGCCGGGGCAGCCTTACCCTATGTGGCTCACCTCCCCTCAGCACTACACACTACTAGTACCTCACAACAGGTCAGGTTAGGCGCATATTTATCACATCAAAGAGAAGTTACATCATTCATAATGCCATAATGAAGAAATTACTTTACCTGTACCTTATGTAAACCTGCAGCTACTTGTGCTAATATTTCCCAATAAACTTTCTGGAACTGAGTTTAAATACTGAGTAGAGAACTTTAGGAGCGGTGCAGCAGGCCAACACCACCCTGTGCTTCTTGACACAACTGCACACACAACCTCCACTATCGCCGCTAAGCACGTCAGGGAGGGAGGGCCGCTGGGGGCTCCTTTGAACTTTAATCCACAGTCAGTACATAAACACAACCATGGCGTAATGAGAAGATTAACCCGTAATATATAAACATAATAAAATTAAAGTGCAGCGTCGTACACGTAAACGGACGCCACTAGTCTACAGGGGGCACGTTCACCTTCTCCTAGCGATTCCTACAGCCTCCATACTGACCAAGAACAGAACATGAGGCATTGTATCAGTGGGTTACAGTACCAGATAACCAACTGTCGCGTGAACACTATCTTACACGAACAATATAAAATGAGTTTGAGTAAATATGACAGATCAAAAAAAATTCAAAATGTAAAATGATAATGACGACTAACACAACGGCGTCGAGGTGTGTTATCACAGTTATTCCTGGCGAGAGTAAAAAAGGATATAAGGTTTATTTTATTCTTTAATGATACAATTATCTGAAAAAGGTCGATATAATGTTTTAATTTTAATATTTTACCAAATATTCCATTACGAACTTTAAAAAAAATTAATCTTTTCAACTTATACAAGGAAAACACAATCATTTATGAAGTCATCCAATAAATATTTCAATTTATTAAAAACAAAAATAATTAAAACAGTCGACTTGAGGCTGCCAACACTTTTTCTATTACAATAATATCCGTATTACAGCATCACCGTCTCACCACTCTGATTACAGTGTTATATAGTGTAGTAAAGGTAAGCGAGGGCCAGTAAGCTCGTCTGGCACTGGTAGCAGCCTGTGAAGTGCCAGAAAAACTCGTGTTAAGAGGAATAAAGTGAACATCTGCCGGGCGGCGCAGTACACAAGACAGGTTACACGCCGCGGGTCACAGCCAGTCCTTCCTCAACCAAGATGACAAAACAATATAACGTCTCCATCAAAAAACGACATATGATAAACTTCCACCTGCTGACTCACGGCTGACTCTCACGTCTTCCTCCTAAACCTTGGGGCGGCATCATCCACAAGTGTGTCAACCTGGCGGCCAGTGTTACTTGTGGGTCACCGTAAACGATCACTGACCTACACCCGGCCAACACCCCGGACGGTGAAGGATGTACAGTACAGTACACAGAAGCCACATATAACGCTGCTGCAGTGACCTACACAATCCCGCTGTCTGGGTACCAGTTTCCATCCAGTAATCACTAAATTCGGATTAACACTACATTTCCTATCTCATCTAGGCATTACTCCTCAATGATAAAAATATTCTAACGACACTACAGTATATATATATATATATATATATATATATATATATATATATATATATATATATATATATATATATATATATATATATATACATATATATATATACATATATATACATATATATATACATATATATATATATATATACATATATATATATATATATATATATATATATATATATCTTGATAAAATCACACGGGAAAATGGAAACAACGGAGTACCTTAGCTTTCGTCTTTATTCAAGACATCTTCAGAGGCAACTGAAGATGTCTTGAATAAAGACGAAAGCTAAGGTACTCCGTTGTTTCCATTTTCCCGTGTGATTTTATCAAGATTTATCTTATCCACGTTTCCATTGTGGATTTACATGAAATATATATACATATATATAAATTCTTACCAAGATGACCTAACACGAACACCCCCAAAAATAGTCAAATAATAATCAAGTATATATATTAATGTTATGCAATGATAAAATAATTACTAATCCTACCAGTAGATGACCTCACCTAGACACTTCCTGGAACAAGACCTCGCTCGCACCGCCAACCTAGCAAAAGAGTCGGTAAAAGATAGATGCTCCTCCAACACAATACTGTACCCGCTGTTGACCTTTGACCTCTACGTTTGACCTTCACGAAACAGACCTGGTAGTTGTCCTTACACAAGGATGTAGGGGGGTTCCCAATAAAAAAAGAAAGAAAGAAAGAAGTTGTCCGCGAATCACACACAGTCTTGTTGAAACGTGACGAACACTGACACTTGGCGTGAGTCCCAGTGTAGTCCGCCTACTGACTCTTCTGGTACCTTCTGGTGACCTTTGACACTGACCTTCTTAGGTGGTCATCGGGGCAGAGATAAATTCATAATTGTGAAAAATCAAGAGGTCAACCACCTTTTTTCCCTTTGGCCTTTAAACCGAGTTCGACAATAACTTACAGATAACGAATTACTCATAACCTAATCAGATGTGACATTATCATCAACTTTACTTAATAATGTGGATATTACGTCAAGAAAGGGACCTTTAAGAGCCTCGTGATCTTGACTTTTGTCCGATATTAAGTAACAAAATTTAAATACTCAGATTATTATACTTATGCGAATGTGACTGTCAGTCCTACCGTACATAATATCAATAGGAAAATACTACTCGTTCATTCTGTGTAATTTTATCATCATCTTGACCTTCACGATAAGGAGTTATGGTTCCCCAGTACTGAACACCGTCCCATGATTCTTCTTACTCATAGAAACTTTCAGGGAATCAATCTCAAAGTTTCAAAATTACACCCGGGGCGTACAAGCGTGGCGGTCAGAAGGTCGTCCATACATACCGACGGACACGCAAGACAAACAAAAAAGTCCCCTAAATGTTCTCTCCTTCAGGTAACACTAAACTACACATCACTACACGTAAACTATATTGCTGTAGACTTGATCTACACTATAACACACCTTCACTATACAGTATAAACCACATCGCACATCAACGCAACTGATAAGGTACCGTTGCCGCGGACTACCCACACAATCACCACTGGACTGATAAGAGCTCAAGACATTTATCTCACTCCTGTCGCTTGTGACGTACTGGCTGTCTCTTAATTACTTATTATAGATAAGAATTACTGGGACATAAGTTTCTGGGGACGAAATGATAAGAAAATACTGGCTGTCTTTCCACTGTCATTCATGGATGTCGCAGCTCATCCGATATTATAATTATAATAATAATAATAATAATAATAATAATAATAATAATAATAATAATAATGTTCACCGCACACCCTCGTCTACTACACCCCATCACCGTACAGTATTCACTAATATTAAAGCGTAAAGTTACAAATTATCAACACTACAGATAATTTCGCATATAACGAGTCCAATATTGTATACGTAGTGACGAGAGATCTGTTTGCTGACACCGCCATCACTTATCAATTTAATATTACACTGTTTATACGAGAGCGTTTATATAGTTCACGACCCCACGTTGTTATCTTACTGTTCATACTCTCCACTATACACTACTTGTCGTGTTATATAACAGGACTAGCGCTGGTCGTGACCAAGGATAGCACAACTAGCCTTGAACTTCCAAGGTCCCGGGTTCAATCCCCAGTCAGGTGGGCGTATTTCACAGGTCGGGAATTAAACTAGACAAGTGTTTAGTGATCTGGGTGGGCGGCGTGCTGGCTACAAGGTGCTACAGCTACACACTCACAGGGACATAGTTCACTCCTAGCCCCTCAGTTACATGTTTAATAAATCACTGTAGCAGGAACATTCTACCCACAAATACAAACTTCTTTATAATCTACATTAACGGGATAAACTGGTCTCATGATTAAATATTAATAATGTGGACTCTGGCGGTGTTGTAGGAGTAATAGTGTAGTTGAGTATGACCAGGTCACTTAACAATACCATATTCAAAGGATAATTTCAGGTGTTACAGTGTATAGCGACCACCTGTACAATTTATAGCTCATATATAAGAACATAATTCCCTGAGAGGTTTTGTAATTTACACTTAATCACCAATCCTGTCCCAGTCCTGTTGTTTATCACTACAGTACAGCCTCTAGTCCTCACCTTCACCGGTAATTAATATGCCCCGGTGTCGACCAGTAAAAATAGTCCCGGTATCTGTTTTACTTAACGTAGGTGATATTCACCCTAGTTTGGGTCCTCCTCTCTGGCAGGTAACATAATTGCCCCGGTACTGTTTTTACCTGTAATACAGCTCATTAGTTTGGGTTACCGCCAATACCTTCTGTGGGTGTCGCCTCTACCTGAAGGTGAAAAATATAACTAAACTAAACCGAAGTTGTCTTCTTCATATACAGTAAAACCAAATAAGCTTCATCTGTTAATATCGGTCTACAGGTATATCACTGTTGACTAATTCAACACTAAGTTTCAATAATTTGATATGGAAATAATTGGTAAGTAACGATTATATATTATATTATATTATATTATATATATATATATATTATATATATATATATATATATATATATATATATATATATATATATATATATATATATTATATATATATATATTATATATATATATATATATATATATATATATATATATATATATATATATATATATATATATATATATATATATATATATATATATATATATATATATATATATATATATATATATATATATATATATGATATTCTATATAACCGAAGTAAAGTAATATTCGAGGAATAAATTTATACACTACACTATTTATCTTCGGTCATTAAATACATAAGAAGCAAAAACAGAATATTCAAAATATATTTATGGTAATAAAAACTTCCCCTTACTACACTTAGACAAAGAAGAAAGACGATGAATAAAAGCTGGCATAAACATTACATACAGAGCGGACATAATAATTCTGAAAAATTTTACGGCAAGGGACTCAAATGATTATAGGACTTGGGGCAATAATTCGACCACTCGTTGCCACATCCAGTAATAACTTGGCAGGTCCAAAGTAAACGACTACAGTACAATGTGTTCACGTGAATGACACTGAACCCGGCACCCTCTGTGTACTGTGGGCCCTGTCATGAACAACGAACTAGTCGCCCACTACTGTAGTTTTATGCAATAAATCTCTATAGAACACAACAAACTGTCCCAAACTCAGTACTACTTAATAAATCCCTGTGAACAATACCCACGCACGTCACATACCAGCGGGAGAACACAGTACCCGGAGCAGGACACACACACCGTCACCAGGTTGGCGGTGTGGAAGATAATTTCTCTACGTGGTGTCCAGCTGGTTTGTGTCGGTTATTCCTTACTCCTGCACCAGTAGTCTCCCCGTTTACCTGCAGTGTTCTTATACCAGTGCGACAGACAGTGTTCTCACGTCTAGAGCAACACCCTCTTGAACCACCTTCGATGGTGGCTGAAGTGGCAGTATCCTGGCGGATGTCACAACCTAAGTAAAGAGGAGGTCACCACCTGCCACAGTCCACAACGTGTACAACACTAAGGCTGCGCTGCGCCTTCCTAGATGCCACCCACACAGCGAGGCCGTCCACCATCACGGCGCTAATAATTATAATCTCTTCTGGTTTGCACAATTACATATTTTTTTTTAATGTTCACCGTTGAGACGTTACAGCCAGTATAGGCAGAGGCACAATGGAGCTTAAGCTTATATATATTAAGAGTATTGTGGGTGAACCAGCCATAACGTAGAGCCCCGAGGTGATGATCACACAGGCTGGGCCAACACATCACTCGCCCAATGGTTTATTCTCCACTGTCTCCCGCCCGATGTTTCACTTCACTATTCCACTACATCAAGCACAGTTGCCAGATTTTCCAATGTCTGTTGTGAACACATGTAATTTATTCTTCCACCAAAACACGATGTGCGGTAATACACGCAGAGTAAACACCTGCATAATCACACGTACTCGAGCATCTGTTAGCGCCCTCACGATAAATAGGCAGATCCACACCAACATTATCATGACGTGCGGCCATCTGTCACCTCAAGACATAAGTCCTTAAGTACACTACATCCGGCAGGGCCTAACACACCTCAGACCCTCACTGTGGGTGGCACCAGTACAGTCCTTCGGCAAAACTCCAGTTCTTGAGTGGTGCCCAGGACGCGTGTGTTTCAGAGAGGCGACCTACCACCTCCCGCTGGCGCACACAGGCGGCACTCACAAGAGCAGCGAGGTCGGTATCGGTAACTTAAGGGGTGGCGCTCCCTTGTGTGTTTGTGGCACAGTAAGGTTGTGGGAGCACGTGGGAGCTCACAGTGGGGCGGTGGACGCGGTCTGCACTACAACATCTTCCACAACACCACGCTCACTAACGCACACCTCCGCGCTTCAATACACAACATCCCAGTCTACGCTATGATCGTGACTCGGCCTCGCGGTGACCAATTCGACAATTTTTACACTATTTTACGCCCAGGCAGCGTCTCCGCGACCACCTCGAAGATTATCCTGTGTTCTACTGCAACATGTGACACTAACTCGTGAATATACACACACAAAACATGACTAGCCAGTGAAATAAGACCCACAGCTCTGCTGGTTGGGAGCGACGCTAAATACACGACGTGGCAACTCGCACCGACAAACGTTTACATTGAGTTCACGAGAATTTTCCCTGATGAACAAGTCGTCTCATAACTTTTAATGCAATTTCATCAATCAAACTAATGAGTCGATGTTTTCACAATATTCGTCTACCTCGGGAAACAAAATAACACCAATTAATCACCGGACAAAATTCGGTCCCAAATTTTGAGTCTGGAGACCAGCAATTTCGAGCCATCCATCAGGACGAGGCCAACATTAATATTGCCAAGAGGAATAATAATGAAGGGAAATCCATAACAGTCATCATGAGATCACTTGATACCAGGGCAAAGGCAGGAGCACAGACCAACATAACCGATCATTAGGCTTGCCAGATACAATTCCCAGGACCAATCCAATTACATAATCTCCAAGTACTGGACAACACATCCAATTGGCTCACCTGGTTCCTCACACGGGGAACTAACTCCCCCTACCACCACCTTCGGATAATCCAATGACAAAAACTAACTATATATCTACTACCCCTGAACAAGTGGGTATCCCTCAGGAGGCACGTATCCCCCTCCCCCCTCGATTTCATCCATCATAGCCCATTTAAAACAGGTTTTTCATTGGCGGTGTTTTAAGGCTTCGCTTCGCCTTATTTCACCATTATATCCACTTCACGCGTCATCCTAACACACGACTTAAATGTATATAAATTATTCCTTGCCTTACCTGAAACGCTACAGTATATACCTCTTACTGGGCTGAGGGAGAATATCTCTTACTGGGGTATGGGAGAATATCTCTTACAGGGCTGAGGGAGAATATCTCTTACTGGGGTATGGAAGAATATCTCTTACTGGGCTGAGGGAGAATATCTCTTACAACACACATCCGTACATAAATTATCTCAAGACATATATATTAAAAACAAAGTAGGGTGGCCTCTCACACCCAGTACAAATTTTTAGAGGTCATAGATGGCCTCGCACCCATTAAAAGCCTTTAGAGATCATAGATGGCCTCTTACACCCAAAACAAGCATTTAGACGTCATAAGATGGCCTCTCACACCCAGTACAGGTATTTAGAGGTCGTGGGATGGCCTCTCACACCCAGTACAAGCATTTAGAGGTCGTAGGATGGCCTCTCACACCCAGTACAAACTTTCAGAGGTCATAGAATGGCCATGGAAGAAAGCATTATATATAAAAAGTAGTACCATATCCCCCAGAATCTCTCTTTACCTGAGATAAACCCCTCACCACGACAAGGTTACATAACACAGGTACACCCCCCACACCCCTACCCCACCCCACCCCACACCCACACACCTTTACCACGCCAAAAGTTCAAGGGGCCATAATTTTTCCATACTTAATGACGGAAAAATACTGATTATCCAACTGGTCTGAGATCTTGTTTTGGTAACTAACACTCACACCAAATTTGGTTAAAATCCATTGCCATTGTTGGAGTTATCACCTTCACACATCTCACGGAGGGGGGGGGGGTTGGATGGGTAGGGAGGAGAGAGGGTAGGGAGGAGAGAGAGTAGGAGAGGAGAGAGAGTAGGAGGAGAGTAGGAGAGAAGAGAGAGTAGGAGAGGAAAGGAGGAATTTGCATGTATTCCAGAGTTCCCCTCCAGGAGTGTTTTTTGCCAGCAAGTAACGGGAGTGAGGAGGAGAGACGGGAGGACTGTCACCCCGTCAACATGGTCAGTGAGTGCCATCCACCACAATGTATGCCAGATAAGACCGTGTTCACACCCCCAGGGACACAAAGGAACCAGGAACGAACCAAATCACAGAGAGGAGACTGATGATGTGGTATACTGCAGCAGCCTGGTTTAGTATGTATTCATCTCCCTCCCAGTCCCTACCGTCTCCTGGTCATCCTACCCTCAATACCTCTCATTACCATCTCAGGTAGTACTCTTGATGTTTCTGTTAAGTCTTAGTGTTTCTTCATTGTTTACGTGTCAGTGTATCTTATCTTTATAACATTCCCCCGTAGCACCACACCTCTAGCCTCCCCTTGGTGTGTGTCCATGCCTCTGCCCCACACGACAGTACTGACCATGCATAACATTTCTGGAGCCTTTTTCTCAAATTATGGTTAAGTGTCGCCTAAGGAAATTTATGGAAGAGAAGACAAATTCGCCACTGACAGACGAAGGAAGAAAGAAGAGTGAGAGTAGATCCCATATACCTGACGTCACACCAAGGGCAGCGATGACACAGCTAACTGGAGATTAAACCTGAGGTATATAAAGTATGGTGACAGCGCGGCCGGCACTGAACTCTATGGCCTTTCTGCAGCTGGGTCGACTGGAGGTGCCTCATTCAGTGGTAGGTCGTGGAACTCGAACCGGCGACCACTGAATTAAAAGGCGAGTGCCCCAAGGATGGACGGCATTACTGTGCATATTACCCAAGTTACAGGTTAAGGGATAAAAATATATATTAAAATACTTGTAAGTATATAGTATTGTACACACCATAACAGCTGCAGAAACAACTTACTCTCATCATGTCAACACTATAAATAATAACACTATGGTCATCATCTCCCTGGTTCTGTGTCACTGTTTGGTCATAATTATATATATAAATACACCTTCCCTCGTCAGCCAGGATCATTCACCTGGTAATTAACCTGTCACCCATCCTTATAGGGGCACTGGGCCAAACTACAGAAAAGGTTCACACTGTACTAGCCTGAATACATCCTTGGAAGGCTACCAACGACAAGTACTCACCTGAAAAACAGAAGAAAAAACATTAATTTATTTATACATCAATAGCTTCATAAACATCTACTTACCCTGTAGGTACATCACCTTGTGTGTATACAGAATTAAGTCCTTATATCACACATTTACACTCTACAAAAATGGAGGATATTATTCATTGCACAAAACATAAAATACAAAACTATCAAAAATTTCTCAAGAGGATAAACACGTATATAATAATATTCAATGATGCACAAGACGTCAATACCAATGATGAAACAAACTAACTCTTGATACTCAAACACTAACAAACTATTACGAGACATTCTGAGCACTTTTCAACCTAACAACATAAACTATTTATATACCGTTTCCTTTATCGATTCCAAGACGTGTCGGTGTATCCTCCTCAAGTGTCATATACCAGGTCAGAGCGACACACCATCGACGGCAGTAGGCGATGACAGCCCCCCCATAGCCTCTCATGCCAGGCACATACAACCAATTGGACAAGTTCGCCCGTGCATAGTACACGTGTGATCACCTGAACCACACACACACACACAGAGAGGAGGGGGTATCACCAGGACCCCTCCCCGCCCTCCTCTTCAATATTTCTTCCTCATGCAGTACAGGTAAAACAAGCTCCTCAAATTTAGTCGTCATCCCGTAATTCTTAACTTATCACCAGTCAGAAAATACCAGGATGCATCTTGCTGCAATTCACCTCCACACGAAACTGCACGTCACTGGCCATTTCTCAGTCCCTCACCCCTCCCTACCCCCCCCCTCACCCCTTCCTACACTACCTCACCACCCCAGTTCACTTTTTTTATACCGAATCATTTGACATATCATTACAAACCCGACGATCACGATGTAATTTCAGCGTAATTGTTTATCTCTGTTATTCGACCCCAAAATATCCCTAACAATTAAATCTCTCTCTCTCTCTCTCTCTCTCTCTCTCTCTCTCTCTCTCTCGGCTAAAGTTCGTGTTTGGAGTCAAGCAATAAGCAAAAACCTCTCTGGTGAATAATGAAAAAATAAGACCCAGTAAGAAACAGTTGGCAGATGTCCAGCGAGCCTTCTTTACTGGCACGCATACCTTATACCTCCTCCCCCTCCTCCAAATACTTACCCCCCTTTCCTCCTCCAAATACTTACCTCCTCCCTCACATGCAACAAAATAGATACTCTTTCACGCACACGCACACCCACGTACGCGTAAATACACAACATTACACAGACATATGAATATACATATATCCAGACAATACACCTACAGACAGACAAACAAACAACACATACAGACAGACATACACACAACAAACAACGCTAGACATACACACACACACACACACACACACACACACACACACACACACACACACACACACACACACACACACACACACACACACACACACACACACACACACACACACACACACAGACAGACAAACACATAACACAGACACACACTAGTAAACATTCAGAGCCGTCACCCACCAGATCATCACCATGCAGGACGGGACTACTACACCCCGCCTTCTCCCGGCTCATTCTGTTTTAACATAACCAAGTGGCCAGCTAATTGATATCGCTCCCTGAGAACTAATAAAGCCCGTATCGATCCTGCCTTCACTGCTATGCCATCCACTAGAAAGGGCGGATCCAGGGGGCCCATCCCCCGAACCCCCCTTTTCACCGGAAAATTTCAATTCTCTTCTCTAATGCATTATTGTACTCAGACTCGCCATATTCCTCCACCCACAATTTCTTGGGACACCCCTTTTGATATTCCTGGATCCGCCCCTGACTAGCCTATTAATTAAGGGGTGACCATTATTCTACTATTATCACCAAGTCAGAAATCAGATCCTACACAATTTTACCCCCCTCACAACGCCAGCCAATGAAAAACTGTTCTTAATATCTCCGTCCCCCTTTGCATAGATAAATGAACTTGTTGCTTTACTTACAGGCAAACAAATTTAAGTAACGAGTTCACATTTAAGATAGCGGCCGGTTCTTGTGTACATACGAGCGGGAAAGGGGAGCATCAGAACTATTCCACTGTCGGTATGTAAACACGAGATAGGATAATCTTTAACTGGACACAACGGAAACTCTTAACTTGTAACATACATACATACAAACATACATACAAGCATACATACATACAACATACAATCATACATACATACATACATACATACATACATACAGACGACCAAGGCATTCACCACCCAGAAGCAGACATCATTCACGCTACGTTATTTACATGCTAAACTGCTAATGTACCCGACGCGATATAATAAGATTACTAACGCAGGAGTAGCGGCCGTGTGTGTTGACGTGCCCCATCCACACTGGGTCTATAACACCTGCGAGATACCTTCAGGAGCACCCCTCCTTCCTGCTATCATACCTCCCTACTGTCACACCCAAGAACACCTCCCCTACTGTCACACCCAAGATCACCTCCCCTACTGTTACACCCAGGACCACCTCCCTACTGTTACACCCAGGACCACCTCCCTACTGTTACACCCAAGAACACCTCCCCTACTGTCACACCCAGGACCACCTCCCTACTGTTACAGGACCACCTCCCTACTGTTACACCCAGGACCACCTCCCTACTGTTACACCCAAGACCACACCTCCCCTACTGTCACACCCAGGACCACCTCCCTACTGTTACACCCAGGACCACCTCCCTACTGTCACACCCAAGACCACCTCCTGTCACACCCAGGACCACCTCCCTACTGTCACACCCAGGACCACCTCCCTACTGTCACCCAGGACCACCTCCCTACTGGGACCACCTCCCTGCCACCCAGGATCACCTCCCTACTGTCACACCAGGACCACCTCCCTACTGTCACACCTAGGACCACCTCCCTACTGTACACCCAGGACCACCTCCCTACTGTCACACCCAGGACCACCTCCCTGTCACACCCAGGACCACCTCCCTACTGTCACACCCAGGACCACCTCCCTACTGTCACACAGGACCACCTCCCTACTGTTACACCCAGGACCACCTCCCTACTGTTACACCCAGGATCACCTCCCTACTGTCACACCCAGGACCGCCTCCCTACTGTCACACCCAGGACCACCTCCCTACTGTCACATCCAGGACCACCTCCCTACTGTCACACCTAGGACCACCTCCCTACTGTTACACCCAGGACCACCTCCCTACTGTCACACCCAGGACCACCTCCCTACTGTCACACGTAGGACCACCTCCCTACTGTCACACGTAGGACCACCTCCCTACTGAACCAGGAACACATCATGAAGGTCAGCTTAATTCACCAAAGCGACCAGAGTCAAGAATCCCAAATGAGCTCCGTAAAAATATTCACAACCCACAGTACACCTGCTGATGACCACGACGAGAACTTCCGGGAGACGACACCCACCCGCAGGAGATAATTATTATTAGCCTACAGGTGACATGTGATGAATTAAAGAGGTTCCTATATCGACACTATACAACCACAACAATAACATTAGTCCAACCCCTATTCACGGTACGGGATCCCTAGCCTTATTACGATGCGTAGTTCTCTCACCATCAAACGGGATTAAGGGCGGTATACATTTCGTAAGTCTTTCACGCGCTAACAATGTACGCCTTGTACCTGAGTGAGAATTAACTTCACCTGTGTAATAATTTTCAGGACTTTAATGGTAATAATTATTTTAAGATAGGTATAATAAGTTCCTCAAGTTCGTACCCAAGTTCTGGTCCAAGGGAGATGATGGCGCTGTTTGGTTACGCTTGCTGGCAGTGTTGAAGGCAGGGAGGAGGACTCTGTTACATCTCACACTACACTAAATCTACACTACATCTACACTATATTACACTACACTACACTATACACCCTTAGTATTGTTGTCATCTGTCTCCACCACTTACACTACTTTCCTGTCAAAATATACTGCTACAGGTGACTCATTTAGACTGACAGGTGTTGCAGAAGTAAAAGTAACACAGGTATACGTTTCCCTCACTATACCACACACACACACACACACACACACACTAGTAACGAGATTATCTACATACACAGCCTATCAAAACTTTCACCTCAGGAAATCACAATATCCAAGGTTACATCAATTGTAACTTTCGAAAATAATATTGTTTATAACCTGGAGAAAGTGACACTGGAGGGATGGTAGTTGTTGGCAGGAGAGGAATTGGCAGATGTTGACGATGCAGAGGAACTGAGGTGGGTTGGTCGCCAGGTGTACCGTGTGTAGGTGCAATAAGTACTTAAGGGTTCGACTACCGTAACGAGTGAGATAGATGTACTGTACACATCTTATGGAGAACGAGAGCCATGACTGAGACAACCCCATACACACACTTTTATACCTGTTGCTTAACCCCGGTCAGCTGATGAACAAACACTAGGCAGACTCGGAAATAAGACACCCCCCCAATGAAAATGATATCCAAGTTAGACACTATAATGACCCCCCCCCCCAACACGAGGTTATAATGAATATGTGAGTGAAGGGAAGGGGGAGTACAGTACACGACACAAGACCAGTTTTTATCACGGATATATATAACACCGAGAGAGAGAGAGAGATAACAGAAGGGCCCCACCCTCTGACCCACAGCATCCTAACACCTACAATTACTTTCAACAATGAAATAAAACCAAACAAAAATAAAACAAGAACAAGAGTCAGTATCATTCAAACGTCAGAGAATGTAATGAATAAACTACATGGGGTAATTTAATGATAAGTTTATAGACGGAAAATAGCTAAACATTACGTAATTTTTTGACTATTTCTATAAGTAATATTTAGTTTATTCACCAAGATTGTAAATAACATCATTGGCTCATCATTTTTATAGAGTTCTTTTAAATAGTTATTCAATTTATAATTTTAAACCTTTATTAAAAATCTGAGGATGATAAATATTAATTAGGAAGAGTCAGTCGTAAAAACGTCAACACGAGCCTCACTCCCGCACCTCAATAAAGTGTAAAACAAAATTATAATCAAGCATTCGTGATACGCAGCCCAACACAGAGGCTCACGCACCCTCTCATTAAATTAAGCCAGAGTCTCCTGATGATATCCTGGTGTCTTCATCATTAATATAACACTGTAACACAACCAGTTATGACTCGCTTTATTTAACACCACATGAAGCTTTTATTTCCACAAATATATAAATAACATATTGACAATATTTATATTACTTTAAATTTTAAGTGTTTTTTTAATAGATGTTGAGTGACAAATGGGTCATGTGTCAAGACTGTATTTATTCACAACAAAATACAACATTAAAATTTATTCGATGATACTTAGCGAACTCATATCTTGCCAGTGCCACCCGAAGGTTCTCAAGAGGTCACGCAATGCACATGACCTTGACCTTCACCTCTGACTGATCTTAAGCAAAAACAACCAGTCTTCAGCCGTGACCCTCCAACACTGATAAAATGACATTTAAAAAGACATAACCAACACACTAATTAAAAAAAAAAAGACTCGTCGAACAAACACTACCACCTACGGCACGCCAGCTTGTAATCAAAACCATCTAAAGACCAGTGCGTGGTCGAATCCTTAACTTAGAGCAAAGAAACGCTACACTTTAAGGACTGACACAGAAATCCGCCAGCCTTCAGCCTCATCTACTCTCATCCTGATACCTAACACGGCTCTCCTTATACAACCAACACCAGACACCAGACACCAGAGAGGACATAAAAATAAATAAAATGATCAAGTGACTCCTGTGTTGGTTCCCGTTTAATTCTCAACGCCACAAGACAGTCCGGTGTATAAAAAACTAAATAAGACACCCAAGGTACAAAAACAGTTTAATGGTTTACCGGGAGACAAAAAATTACCAAAATTGTGTGAATGACTGGTGAGGCCATTTTGTGTTCACACCAGCGTCACCAATGACAACCTGGAGTACATTAATCCAGGGAACACTTTTGAGCTGAGCCAAGATGGTGTACACGTTCACCAATGTTACTAATGTGGTCGTCATCATCATCTCTCAGTAACAACCAAGTGTGTGGTGGGGAAAGATCTAGCAGCAGCACTCATGAGACGCACCACACTCACCACCATGAGTCGTCAACTTGAGTCACACAAACTCCCCCTCCTCAATCTCTGCTCACGGAATATTCATGATATTCGCGATAAGGAGTTACGTACTTACGTCCGTCATATTTCTGGCGGAGTGACACTCAAAGTCGTATTTCTGGTTTGGTAATAATGGTTATTTTCCCGAGGCGGCCACCAGTTTTTCTCCCAAGTGGGGAGGCGGCAGCCACGGGACGGGACCATTGTTCCGCTAGTCCCTCGGTAATAATCTCTAACTGCTGCAACACTACAACCAACTGTTACAAGCAACATCACAGGCGATAATTCTCAACAAGATTTCTCATTCACAAAAGAAGTAAACGAAACGAATAACAAAACTGCACTATCCAATTGCGACATACAAGAAAATGTCGGCATATAAAAGAAGCAAAATTGGCAAAATTGGCACCTAAGTTGGGTGTACATCTTGATATTGTTCCGATTAAGTGCACGTTGGTATCCCGGGGACAAAAAACTTCGCTCCCAAGAGGTTCTTGGCGAAAGTCGACACCAGTCGTTCTGAAGAAGTTATCAATTGAAAGCCCAAGACTATTATGGAAGCTTATAGACAATATCTTCAACCCGGCAGCCTGACCTTTACCCCCGACCCTAGGTACTGAACCAAACACCAATCCTTGAGACACTCGTGTATGGAACACACAAGAAATCCACACCGTGACTTCTTGTGGAAAGAATCTTCTCTCAAGGCATCTTCTAGTCAATGTGTAGGTGGCATGATGGTCACCCACTCCTCAAAGCATCCGTGTATAAACTGGGTATGTCCAGTATAGCATCACCCTGAGGTAAGCTTGGGGTAAGGCGGTCGAGGAGATACAATGCTCGACTACTATCCTTGAGGGTCCTTGATTCGTGCCTGGAGCATCGAACATTGAAGTAGGGGAAGTGGAAGAGGTCGAGTTCAGTGCTGGCATAATATACGGTGTGCTATATCCGCATTGCCCCTAACAGACTATCCATCAGGCCCACCGGACCTACTTTCACTAAGATCAGTTCTCTCTCAACTCCCGGGCTGAAGAATAACTATCACAATGACCCGAACTGCAGTTTTTGTCCTGAGAGACGGTCAAATGTACACAACAACATGTTTTACACACACACAAAGGAAGACATGAAATAATAACAGGAAGGAGAGTGAGACTAAGAAATCATTAAGGCTTCATTACAAGACCCACGTCACGCCCCGTCCCCTCCTACGTATACCGTACCACCTGCCCTGGGCTGTTTATACAAAAATTCACAACTGCTACTGCTGTTCTTCTTACTGTTGGCTGCTGCACTGGGCTGAAGTATGATGCACGTGACTATAAGGATGCTGGGATAGAGCCATCGACCCTTACTATACGTATCCATTTATCACATCGACGAAGGGACGGTAATAATGTTCATTGTCTTAGTTAAACGGAAGCCATACAGTGGAAGAATAATGACAGGAAGCTAGAGAAGGGGGAGGGAGGGAGGATCTGGAGTCTTTCATATTAAAACTATCCAGCAAGTAAACCTAAAACAAATAACAACACAGTGAATGAACCAAAATAATATAAAATGGTGTAGATTACTCTCTCTGTCAACACCGTCCGCCTCTCCACAAGTACACAAACATTACAGCGCCACCTCCACCCTCCCTCCCTCCCCCCACACACACGTATATATATTACGGTTTATATGACTCTCAAGTGTCCCGTCATCCGTCAACACGACCACCATCAGCGTTAAGTGGACGCTGGGCCGAGGAGTGACGAGAAATGGGGAGGAGGAAGACAAATAGGGAGGAGGAAGGCAACTGGGGAGGAGGAAGACAAATGAGGAGGAGGGAGACAACTGGGGAGAAGGCAATGGGGGAGGATAAATAGAGAACGATATCCTCCTGTGTCCATTTGTTCCTAATCTTCTACAACTCGGGCCTCTTAATCACGTCCATACTGTAAATCCTGTCACACTATACAACCACAACAACAACAACCGGTAAAAAAAACAGAGAAAGATTACGAAGAGGAGAAAGGAAAACTAAGATCGGAAACGTGACTAAATAAAAAAAAATTAATAAAAGGCGAAACAAGAAACGAGTTGGTGATAATAACAACAAAACAAAAGACACTTGGACAATGACGAAGAGGAAGTTTCATTAACAGGAGGATGAGAATTAATAACAATGAGATAACTGGGAGGGGGAGGAGGAGGAGGAGGAAGGATTGAGGGGAGGTGAGAGAGATGATTCTTATTCAGTATTAACCAACATTTTCCGAGGCTTGAAAAAAATGAAGACAAAAGAGAGAAAAAAAAATAAAACGCAAGACGAATGTATTAATCGAGGGTCGACACTCACGAATGTTTCAATAACAGATGAAGGGTGAACACGAGATGCTACAGGAAGAGTGGGTGGGGTGGGGTGGGGTGGGTCATGGCTCACCTGCACATACCAATAGTTGTCGATACCACTAAAATCCCTCCCTCAACTCCCTCGTTATTGGCTCACATGCAACTCGACCTCCTGTCTCTGTCCTCGATACGTAAAGGCACATAACTATAACAAACTTCCGGTGGTGTTCCTGTTGGTTGTGTCTACGTGGGGGTGTCAACCGTGTGCGGCAATTAACGCGGTCTAAAAAAAAAATCCTCAATATTGTATTCCTAATCCAGGCCAATATATCCAAGACAATTATTCGGATCTTCACGAGTTTCATGTTTATTTCTCCTCGCACTGGTCCTCTCTCGGCACGTGACTCGACTGGTCATCCGTCTGTAATAACATAGACCAGCGGGAAGACTGTGGCGCTGTTATCGTCAGTCATCACAGTAAGATCTGATACCATTTAAACAATATTACCTTCTTCTTTTTTACCTTTTTTTTCCTTCCGTGTTGTTATTAAGCCGCGGACGTTTCTCAATTTTACGGTGACGACAGGACTCCATTAAACCCGAAACACATTCTGATTTTTGGACACTTTTCTTGATGTTTTAGATCTCGTGTTGTTGACTGTGTGAGACTTGGTGGCTGGCCAGGAAGTGATGCTCATGTTGTTATGTTTCGTACAAAGAATGACACACACACACACACACCTGACGAAGGAGTCCATCATAAATGCCCTAAACCCCCTCAGTTACACCTGGCGGACATGACCCAAACATGACGGGGACGAGTGATGATGACAGCACTATGGTGGATGTGAGGACCGACCATAATATGAACACATGGTGAACATAACATGATCCACCACTGCCAGAGCGACATAATGACCAGGATTTGATAATGAAGAGGTGGGAGAGGCTAATGACAGCAGGGCAACGAGGCAATTGTCGACAGCCAATGACAGCCCCGGCCACCGGCTGATGGTATCGCATCGTTAACATTCTACCCTCACTGTCATCCACCTTTGTCGTGACGACTACTACTGTTGCCGCCACCACCACTCTCATGGTTTGTTGTCTGCCACCACCACCACCTTAACTGTTCCTGTTGTCTGCCATTACTTTAATTATTCCTGTTATCTGCCACCACCACAACACCATCCGTTTTAATGGTTTCTCTGTTGTCTATCACCATGTAGGTGGTACAGCGGTAACGGGCGCATCTCTCAACAATATGTAAAGGGTTCGAATCCTGCTTGACCCAGACCACACGTGAGAAGGGTGTTATCCAGTGTGACCCTCACTACCAAACTTAACGTCTCCTGGAGTCCGGTTTCATCGTGTACTAACACTGGATAAACCAACCGCCCGAGCGGCTAGTAAACTGATAACCAATTAAAAAAAATCACCACAAAGCTACGACGGCTGAGTGGATACCCTCACCATCGATATATAATTGGGTACCAAACTTTACAACTGGATAGGTGAAGGCGGCCAACGCAGTGTCAGCCACAGAAGTCTTGATGTCCAGTGTACTGTATCCACACTGTCCCAAGAGCCGTAATGCATTCGGGACTCACTTTAACTACTTCCAAATGAACACCGGATTCACAGCATCACAGGATTCACAGCATTATCAATCCAGCCACTCAGAACATTATCCAGCCACTCAAAACATTATCCAACCTTGAAAACATCACAAACATCCCACCAGACACATATAAAGAGAATACCCTCTTAGAAATGTCCCTCTGTTCAAGCATAACCCCGCCGACACGACCGACAAGTATGGCGGGGCCGGCCGTGGCGAGGAAACCCTGACGAATTACTGCATTGTTCACGACCACCATTGCCTCTTCGCTGTCACCTCCGGCCGCTGTGTCTTAATCATCATCACTACACTTCTTCTTCACCACCAACACCAGTTTATATTGTTACCTGTGTCGTTGTTAACTTAAAGACACTTGCCACTCCTTTGTTACTACAGTTTTCACACCGTTGTTATCCAGTCATCTCGTCCTCGTCTTCATCCAGTCATCTCGTCCTCGTCTTCATACAGTCATGTCGTCCTCGTCTTCATACAGTCATGTCGTCCTGGGTGTTATCATTATTGTCATCACAACAATCAAAGTCTGTCATCGTCATCACTTAGCATCTTCTTCCTCCACCATCTGCGTCACTGTCATCAGGAGGCTCATGTGTCCCGTCCTGCCCCGTCTTCGTGTACAGTTCCCTCAAGTGTCTTATTCTACCTGCTGGACACACAGAGGCGGCCACCACTACCCGTTGAGAGGTGCCACCACTACCTGCTGGACACAGAGGCGGCCACCATACCTGCTGAGCAGAGAGGCGGCCACCACTACCTGCTGGACACACAGAGGCGGCCACCACTACCTGCTGGACACACAGAGGCGGCCACCACTACCTGCTGGCCTGGTTATTTATTGGTCCATATAATTATTCACTTGTTTTGCCTCCCACTAGATAGGATGAAGGTACAATACTGAGAACACATACTAATAACACTTGCATAGGCGATATTGTACAGGGTATATATATATATATCAAACTTGGGATACAATTAGCGTCACACAAGAGAGCAGCTCCAGAGTGCATGCAGCCAAATAGTCATGTGATCATGGGAGTCGTGTCTAAGACAAGGTGTTAAGATGAGGGACGGCGGCCGTAGTTACAACTCAACCACATGAGCTGAAAATCACAGATAAAGGAAACTAAATAGAATATGACGAGAGAGAAAGAGGGATCTCAGTACAAAGTTTTCCTAAGTCACTCTTTCAAATACAAGAATTTTACGCTTTACTCCACCAGTAAGTGTAGTGGAGGCACGCTTGAGGAGGCTCGCGAGTAATGAGAGAGTAAAAGACTGAGACTGAGAGACAATGTGTGTGTTGTGGTTAGTGCGGACAGTCACTAACCCCGGGGTACCTGCCACACCTCCAAGTACCTACTGATGAATGACGGTGTGTCGCTCGTCCAGGTGGAAGGATTGGTAAAGGCAGTCCGAAAACGTTTGGAATAAGGGGGAGGGGTCCAAGGTCACCTACCCTCAGATCTGATGATGGCGGCACCTTAATAGATCGATTGACAGTTTTCTACTAACAATAGCAAACTTCAAGAGCGATGAAGGTTGAACCAATCGGGTAACTGTTCAAACAGTCTTCAGTCGACCATCGTCACACAGTCGTAACAAAACCTTCGAATTATTTGGGTCATATCTTACTGGTTGCCAACTCAACTACGT
Source organism: Homarus americanus (assembly GCF_018991925.1). NCBI lineage: Eukaryota > Metazoa > Arthropoda > Malacostraca > Decapoda > Nephropidae > Homarus > Homarus americanus. Next base: position 1,059,295 of record NW_024726235.1, on the reverse strand, counting down.
GTTTCTCACCGTCAGCTACACACGTGAAGGGCCGTCCTCGTGTACGGGCGAGTCAGGCTGGCAGGTAAACATTGTGTACAACTTTCATGGATTTCACTGGTAAGAAATGAACATACACGGTAATTATGACTCACACATCACCGAGATAAACACTCTACCGTTATGTTCAACGCAATAAAACTTAAAATATATAATGACAAAAACTAAGGGTGGGCTTAACCCCCCTTCCCGCCACACTAAAGTTCACGGGGCCACAACTCTGGACGGTGGTGACGGAACAACTGATTAGGAAACAAATCAGATACCTTATTGTTACGGTATATCTATGTACCGAGTCCGCTCAAATAATATTGTTACACAGTCCAATTATTCTGTTGGAAGCTTTCAGTCAAGCAGAGGGACGGAAAGACGGACGTGTGTATGTTTGTGCTCCTCCAGGACGACGGGGACCAAGAGTAAGCGGTGTCCGTAAAGGAATTACCACAAAACTTAACACCTAAAATGAAACAAACGTAAAGGTTAACCCAAACCTTGATCAAGGTCACCAAGAATAATAATATAGGTAATCGTAGCTTAGGTGCTCCGGTGAGGGCGTGCAGCCTATAGGTAAAAGTAACCTACGTCTTCTAATATACTCTACTAGGCCTACTTATTAAGATGCACGTGGTGGTGAATCTTCATGACTGTATACGGCCAAGAGTGCGTCAGGAAAGTCAGTTCTCACTGCCTGAGGTATGCTCTCACTAGGAGCTGGGAAGCGCTGGTCACACCTGCAGTAAGCACGGCTGGCCAGGAGGCCTTACGCAACTTACTGAAGACATACACTCACTTGTGGACAAAGGATGACCTCTCCTCTTTCATTCTTGGGTTCATATTGAGGGCGGGGTCCTAAGTGCGTGCCCATCATGTGTGTGTGTGTGTGTGAAGAGAGGGAGAGAGGGAAGGGGAGTCACTAAAAAAAATGTCACCTGCCTATCGTTAAAATGCTGACAAACTGATAAGTAACACTAATCACCATCCCACCCCGTTGTTGGTCTTAATTGGTCTATTGGTAACTACAGCCCTGGATGACTCTCTCAGTACAAACTTCATAACACTATTTTCGTGAAGAGTTGGACAAAAAACTTTACATTATAGCGAGAGTTAGTCGTTCCAGACGTGTTAGCGTTTATAACATTTCATCAATATTGTTCAGCGTACCAGAACAATGGCGTGAATTTACGAGTGTGACCACCAGCCGTGCAAACTGTCATGTCTCCTTATATAATACAAAGAATATCAAGCTATTTCGATTTCTTATGCACTTCACCTCATAAATGTTCAACAATTATTACAGTACCTCTATACACATCACATTTTTACATCGATAACTGTAAAACGCCAACAAAAAATTATGTAATGCGTTTGTAAACTTAGTAAATCTATAAAGAGGAATTATCAAGTAAATAATCGCAATACTAACTATGATTTACTAAGCTAACCAAAATTACGTACAGTTTGTTTACACTATGATAGTAAACGGCGTCTTACATGAAAAACACAAACAATAAACACAAATTATCTATGGTATCTAACTATCAGTACACACACACACACACACACACACACACACACACACACACACACGTATTTATTCAATCTTTGTTAACATTTCCCAAACAACGGCAGAACTTTGTCAATAGTTTACTAATATAATGAGACTTGTCATGTTCATTGTACAAGTCTCATCTTCAATAATTTATAAAGTTATTTTAACAAGTTTGGTTATTATTAACTATAACAAATTAGTTAGGTTGTTGTCTCCTAAAACATAACAAATACCAGCTACAAAATCTACAGATATGATATAAGGAATAGTGACGACGCACTTCTCTCAGTGTATACTCGCCGCTCTTGACTGTACAGTATATACAGGTGACGGGTGTTAGCGTGGGAGTCTCCTTGTCTGGGGGCAGGAATCACTACCTTCTTCATAAGTATACATGAATGAGTTTCCCCCAAAGCCCTCATACTGCCCCAACCACTGGTCTCACCTACCACCTGTGTCTTCCTCACCTACACCAGTAAGTTACTCTCCCTCGGTCAGGTAGATGCCTCGCAGTCTATATCGACCATTAATATCGACGTTCAGACCATGAGAAGGTTCTTCCCCGAACGCTGGTGGGTGGGTCGGCCAGGGTAGGAGCCGCGGGTGAGGTGTACCACACGCAGGGGTCCGCTTCACCACCACCTGACATCACATACTGTACACCGACGAGGTAAGAACAGAACTATTGTCCCCTAGTACAGCCTAATGGAGCCTCAACAACATTACCAATAAGTTCTATATCACTGGTTTATGGTATATTAGCCTCGGTAAAATACATCAGCCATGACCTTTTACCGTGATCCCATGTTGGGCCGTACAGCATTAACCTCCTGATCAATACTCTCACTCTAGTCTAGTCGGTATTGACCATATTAAAATTTCTTGGGTGATAAGAGCTGCCATATCTCCCTCTCAACTATACTTGTACTTTGAATCATAACTTTAATTCCCAAGAAAGTAAAAACCTGCAATGAAACGTCTACACAAAGTCAGCTACAGAAACTGCCCGCTACAAAACTGTATATGTAAGTAGTAAATATTTGATCTGCAAACTGGAAACTGAAAACAGGAACAACAGGGCACTATAAGTGACCTGAGTCTTCCTTTACAAATGATATAATGCATGTATGTATGTATGTTACTTACATATGTAGCGGCAGTACACGGGGGAACATTTTGAAAAACTTAATTTCTAATAGGCAAAAGCATACCAGCTAATTGATAAATAATACAAACAGACCAACGCAAAATTTAAGTACGTGGGCATCATCAATTCTTAAGCCGTATCTCATCTTTACAATGATACACTGAGACACATATGAAAGCTCTCCTACGGGATGGAGACCTCATCTACAGGTTAAATATCTCAACAGCTACCCCTTACAGAATAGTATCAACAAACACACAGGTTATGGAACACAAGCGAGGACGTTCCCACCACACACATGAGACGGTCAGGGGTCAGGTAACTGTTCCCTTACGTCGCAAAATTCGTCATGATCTCCTGAGCTTCTTCAGCCTTGCCATTCACGCTCGTGTTTCCTTGCCTCACCGCCACAAGCTACGGCCAGACATCATTTCTCTGTAACGCTCTGTATAGGTCAGATACAGTGGATGAGTGTGGTGTGCGTGAGGGTGTGGTGTGCGTGAGGGTGTGGTGAGGGTGTGGTGAGGGTGGTGTGCGTGAGGGTGTAGTGAGTGTGGTGTGCGTGCTGTGTGTGTAGTATGTGAAATAGTGTGCATTAGTGAGTGTGTGTGAAATAGTGTGTGAGTGTAGTGTGTGTGTGTGTGCGTAGGGTGGTGTGTGTGAGGGTGTGGTGAGGGTGGTGTGTGTGAGGGTGTGGTGAGGGTGGTGTGCGTTAGGGTGTGGTGAGGGTGGTGTGCGTGAGGGTGTGGTGTGTGTGTGTGTGAGGGTGTGCTGTGTGTGAGGGTGTGGTGAGTGCTCCACATGACCTAGCGTGACCCTGCACTCATGCATCACTTCATCTTGCCTTTCCCGACACAGCATGGTACTCTCTTACCTGCCCGGGTAACCAGCGCTGCCAGGAGCTGTTCTCACAACCCTGAAGCACTCCCTATTGTATATGGTATTGAGATTCAGTACCTGCTGCTCAATGAGCACATATATAATCCTCAACATTAATATTCACGCCTGTAAACTGTTCTCCTCCAACAACAGGAATCACCAACGTCCCTAATTAATACACGAAATCACAGGGGCTGCCATTTATAATCTCCTTCACGGACTATCCCCATCGCCGCCTTGCATGGTAAACTCCTCTCATTACCACCCGGGCCAACAGGTGGGCCTTGTTGGGAAGTGTTCCTCGCTGCCACTCGTAAACACCGCAGCTTCTGGCTTAACTTACATTGTTTTATATTGCTAGTGTCACTCAATCTCCTTATTGTATATCTCTTTACCTATATATATATATATGTGTGTGTGTGTGTGTGTGTGTGTGTGTGTGTGTGTGTGTGTGTGTGAGCATCACATTCTGGATGACGTCGCCGTTCGGAATCACTTTTTATAAGCATCACAAGTCTGGTGTTCCTGAAGTACAAGCGATATATCTTAATGGTTTTACTTGGCGGCCCAGCAGAGGTCACGGAGCTGAAACTCATAAAAGAAACGCCAGGATTACGACGTGAACACACGGAGGGCCGGTGGTGTAGGGGGCACATCACGTTACCAGAGTGGCTTCACGATATCATAATAAAATCTATATTGAGGATCGCAGCTGACCCTATTGGAGAGGTGGTGGGGAGTGGCTCCAACATCTGCATATTGGTGGTGAGCATCCCGATGAAGGCAACAACCGCCAGGTGACGAAGGCTGCTCTCACTGCTGCTCTTTGCTGTTCATACTGCCGCTCCCATGTCTTACATACAAGCACATCACAATCGTATTCAATCTTCCGGCTGACAAACTTACAAAATTATAATATAAAACTCGCAAAAAGCGAGTTTTGAAATGGTGTTTCTCTGTAGTTATAAATGTTTAATACATTATCGCCAGGTCATTTAAATTAAACTCTTAGCAGTGAAAGTTATATATATATATATATATATATATATATATATATATATATATATATATATATATATATATATATATATATATATATATATATATATATATATATATAGTGCATGTATGTACCGTAAATAAAATGAGAAAAGAACCTTTGTAGCGGAAAGAAGGAAGGAAGCCTAAGTTAAACACATAATAGTAACTGAAAGGAGAGAGAGAGAGAGTGGACCATTGGGTAAGATGACCTATTTCACCACGACGCGCCATATATAAGAGGGCTCTTGTTAACTCTGCCTCCGTCTTACTGAAACACCAACTTCATGATGGGAAAACGGGATCAACATTCCAACCTAATCCACTGACTTGGAACACCTGTTTGACTGGTATTAAGTCCATGTTAAAAGATGGCGGGCTTTAAATGAAGTGTGAGTGAGTGAGTGCTGGAGGTGGAGGCAGGACTGGTGGAGGGGTACGTGTGAAAGGTCAGCGTGTGGCCGGCCAGTACTTCCCCCTCAAGGTACCAAGAACAGCAGCACCAGGGTATGTGGCCACGGCGGGGTCCTGCAGCTGCCTGGGTGAGTTGAAGTGGACCATGGTGGTGGTCAGGACCTGGTGCAATTCAGTGAGGGGCCACAATGGACCACAAAGGACGGGCCACAACTGACTCTCAGGTGACCAGTGGGTGGCCGCTTGGTTGGGGTAATAATATGCAATTCGGGCAGCATGTGATCCAAGTGGGTGGACTACGGCATAACTATGGCTCGGGGCATCGGGGCATTGTAGGGTGGGTGAGTGGTCGCGGGGCAGTGGACGCAGGAGGTGCAGTGGGCGGCCCGGGGCGCCCCGCTCTGGATTCGTGACCGGCCACTTGTACCGTCGTGACCAGCGCCCACGATCCTGTGGCCGGCCCCACAGCCTCCACCAGTACTGTGGCGGCTACCCTGCATACCCCGACCCCGCCGCCATAATGCCAACTACTATCACTAACCTATCCACACCCTCCCTCCGCCCAACCACTGGCTCCTCCACCACACAACACAGCGGTATAAGTGCATGTAAACATAACTATAACATACTAGGATAAACATCATGTAAACAGTATCATTTTAAAGTAGAGGAACACCATTAACCTCGGCCATCAACACCACTACGGTACATACCACAACATACAACACCAGGTATAACATTACTATACCAAGTGACACAAAATACCAATACTGTAACTCACCACACCAGTACTGTCAGAGAAGATACTAGCAGCGTGACTCACCATATCCTGTACACACACACACCATAACCTATCTCCTCACCTCGGCTATACAAACCTTCATATATCGATACACTATACTCACTATACTATACCTAAACATCTTCCTCACTCCACTGTTATACACGTCCATTAAAACAACTACACCCCCACTATGGCATCTACACCCCTTTTATAACACACTTCCACACCCTCACTCCACTACACCACAGGTCTCCTCCACCCCCTACCATCACCTCCAAGGTCTCTTTGGCCACCTTCCGGGTTTCCTCTCCATACCAATACCTGTATCTCAGCATGGTCGTAGCTCCGTCCTACAGTGAACGACCAGTCGTACATCTACCTCCATTAAGTCAATTTCAGCCACACACACACACACACACACACACACACACACACACACACACACACACACACATGACCTCACTATTAGGTAACCTTTTAACCCGTGTTTTGACATTACACACCCTAGCTGAAACACACCTGAACTACCTCTACCGTTTAGTATATTAAGCCTCTCACGCATCATGACGCCCTTCACCATACACCTCCACACACCACCATACACTCCCACACCCCTATACACCCCACCATACACCCCCACACACCACCATACACCCCACACCCCACCACCATACACCACACACACCCCACCATACACCACACCACCACCCCACCCCATACACCCCACACCCCACCATGCCACACCCCACCATACATAGCCTCCCCACTAACAGAACACCTCCCCATAACACCACACGTTGCCAGTTAATTATTTACTCTCAGTCTGGCCACTGTTGTTCTATCGTCCAAAAATGGAAATGATGTATCAAGGGGTGTGAGCGATGACGTGCAGAGTAAAGAGGGTAGTGGTGATGATGGTGAGATGATGGTGGTGGTGTAGTGAAGGTGGTAGGAGGGTGGTGGTGATGACAAGATGGTGATGGTAGGGTAGTGGAAGGAGGGTGGTGATGATGACAAGATGGTGGTGATAGGATGGTGGTGGTGGAGATGGTAGTCGGTGGGTTGTGGTAGGGGAGTGAATGAGTGGCGGGGAGAGGAGGGGGGCAGTGGGCAGTGTTGGCACCAAGGAGTCACTGAGGCGAGACACTGTACAGAGGGAGGGAGGGAGGGAGGTAGGTGAGTTAACTGGAACAGATGGGAGGGGTTAAATGGAACAGGTTGGAGGGATGTCACCATAACTACATCAGTGTGAGCCAGCCAGGAGCCAGAGGAAACAGTACCTGGTGGTGTAGAGAGAAAGGGACGGTCGCCAGCCGGGAGTAATAAGTCGGTGATTAACATGCAAAACACCTGGGACTGTGGCCACAACCTCGAATAGAAATGAACTGATAAAGACCAAGCGGAGACAAAATAGTTTCGTTTAAGAAGTGTGGCGGTTGTGGCACGACGGTTAAGAAGAGCCACGTAAAGTGAAAGTGAAAGTCAACACCATAGACCTGGGGGCAAAATAGATACACCTGTATACTGTAGTTTCTTCCGGTATACAGTACAAGGTGGCACTGCACTCGGCCGCCCTCACTTCCCCCGACTGTAAAGTTAAGTGCCTATTCACAAATGGGTTGACAGAGGGTGTCCCGGGAGCGAACCAGCGACCCTTAGGACGAATGACGCGCGTTGTATCAACTCAGTCACTGTAATTTCTCCAGTTATCAAAAATCGACAGTAAAACATCTTCCGTGATTCTTGTCAACCGCACGCTAGTAAATGCATCCCAAAATTATATATTACTGCTGCCCCTCGTGTTGGAGGCTGGTTGGTCCGAATACGTACGAATTTGTTGAAGCTGTAGAGACTATCGCGAACACAACCATCACATCCCGAGTTATCAAGCCGTATAGCCCAGTGTGAAGAAATAATCCATGAAGACCGGACAACTCGCCAACTGCCCTGACTAACTAATGCCCCGGAACACGATCCGATAATTGATTAACATCCAGATTCCCAATTACCGCTGCTGGGTAGACAGAGGCAAATAACCTAAGAGAAACTTACCCATGATTTCACTCTTCACGGAGATCGAACCCGGGACCGTTGGCTTGTGAGGCGAGCCCATACTACGATATCCCAGACAATCCCACAGAACAGACAGCTCACAGACTGCCCCCACAGTTAAGCCTTCAGTCAGGAAACATGACACAAACACAAGGACACAGCCTGCGAGTAAGACCGCCCACAGGTCCTTCTATAAACAAAACACGAATACAACTCCCTGATTAATGTGACAACAAAATTAAACCTTTACTCACGTGACTAGCAAAGGGAGTCACAACTGCACTCTTAATGATACTGTGAGCCACTTGGAGAATGGGGCATCACCTCCGGCAGAAAATGGGTGGTTCTATGTAACTCTTCCCCAAAAATTACTCGGATTGGCAAGACGTCCATTTATGCGGAACAAGAACCTGCTACACCACACTATACATTCTAGACACAACTGAGAAGAACATTTAATTGAGTCCGTGGAGAATCGTTTGTGTTCCTGACAGACAGACAGACAGACAGAGACAAAACAAACACCACACGTTCCTCAAACCCCTGAACAAAATACAAAGAGGTTTTTATTCATAACCAACATTATAATAAAGATAAGAATACAAACACGACTTTATTTATAACTGACTCTTAAATTATCCTCACAGTTACGAGTTCATATAAATATCCTCACTCGTAAGACTTAATAAAGGGAGAATATCTTTTAGTTAGTATATACCCACCAAGCCTCTGAATAAAATAATATGAACACAATACAGGTGAAAATCAGGTTGAAAATCAGGTGAAAATCCTTAATAATATAATTCCGATCAAACTTACACATACATAAAGATTTAATACGAAACTTAAATGTTGTGAAAATGTAAAACGAATTGCCACACCACCCAGCCAGACCCACTTAACATGTTTATATCTCACACTTCGTTATAACTTCACCCTAATAGTGTTACCAAAGCTCATGGTATATATATTAACAGTGAGGTATTCAACTTTCAGTATTTCTCTCCTGGTGAAATGATTTATAATGGACGAGTAAATCACAGACGTGTATATAGATGCTGTGTGTGTGTGTGTGTGTGTGTGTGTGCTGCCTATTAACTTACTTTGCTTTTACTAATAATGAACTATACGACACTGGGGGAGCTTTATCACCACACTCACCACACTACCACCACACCACTATCACCACTACTACCAACGCCACTATCACCAACACTACCACCACACCACAACTACCACTACCACCACCAAGACCACTCGGTAATCCTGATAACAAACTTGTGTGGTGACGGTAGCAAAGACAGGTGTGTAAACAAGAGCGTAAAAGGAAAATTGTTTAATCCACCAACAGACAGGCAGACAGACTCCCCAGCTTGCACACGCCACCACAATATACCGTCTACACTGGTCTAGTTACTCACATATTAAGAGTGGTTGATCAGGGTGTCATCTCCCGTCCACTAACATCAATATCAAAAGGTCTAAGGTTGGTTAAGTTTAATGTAATACAAACTCTTAATGTCAAACCACACAATGTAATAATATATTCAACTTGGTAATGTCAAGGTGTAGCGTACGAGACAGCTCAGAGAAGAGGCCAAGGAAGTATGAGAAACGATCTACCTATTTATTGAATATTTACTACAAATTACAAATATTTATTCTTGAACAATAAAGTCATCGGTTTCATAATCTGTAAACAAAATGGGGGGGGGGATAGGTTGGGCCTGAGCTAAGAACGTAAAAATATCTGGTGAAAAAGGGGGAAAATGGTTCCTATTGCTCCCTATGACACAACAAAAGTCATGGGTCAGGGTAATGCTTTCTTCCACCGGTAAAAAAAAAAAATAAACTTACTAGCACCAACTCCTTTGTCTAGTTTAACAAGTGACAAAGTGATGTGTTTATCTATAGTATATTACTGGACTTCAGCAATTAAGGTTGTGTATTCTAGAGTACTATATACACTAGTCATCCATAACTCACTATTGAGAAATCCACAAGATTTTTAGTGGTTCCTGATGACGACACAAGCGCAGTAAACAGCAACAAAATATCCAAGATACAACACAGTCAATATTGCCTACACAGTAGCCACTGAGAGCGATCGTCACAACCACCACTTTCATTAAGATATGGACCAAAGAACTTACCGTCACATAAATCATTATCCCGTGAGATATATGAACACGCCAGCATTTATAACTCACGATAATTGCATCCCATTCAGATGAACTCTACGCATAAAAACTGTACACTGGCCACAACGAGAAGCATCGTGTGTGTGTGTGTGTGTGAAACTGAGGAACGTTGTCTGCTGATAACACAAATTACACACCAGGTTGAGAAAATAACCGGAAAACACTGCAAATTACCCAATTGAAATGCTGTCAGGTTTTAATCCGCACGTCATTATCAGACAATAATGCCGTGAGTTTACTGGGGCCACCGCAAACGTTCCCAACCAGACCAGACTCCTGGCATATGCACCAGATACATCAGTGTCCTGTTGAGGGTAACATAAGGACCATTTGTTTATGTACTGATGGATAACAAACGTGGATAACTTATCGACAACAAATGAGAACGAAAATTTAACAACAGAGCAGAGAAAAATACCGAATGTCAAGAAGGAATAAGTAATTACTCGATGGTGAGTCAAACGTGGATATACCTGTAGATTGACGAAGACCTTAGCAATAATACGAGAGTAACACCCCCAGGCACTACTAGGGCCACACCCCAGTGGGTGAGTCGCGAGTGTTGCCGTTATGACTGGTGGCAGGCAGGACACCTCTGGCGGACCTGACCTCCTCTTAAGGCGCGTCAAGGTAGGCAGGGCAGGGCTACTACTGTTACTGATACTGACGATGAAGGCTGATCCTCGCTACACGGTGGCCAGCCCATCAAAGTTTTATCACCTGCCTCACTGCAACCTACACCCACCCACTCCAGCTGGGACGATCACCACGTACAATCTCTGTTATCTAGCACTGGCCGCCCGTCATTAGCTGCCGATCACTGGCCGCCCGTCATTGGCCGCCGATCACTGGCCGCCCGTCATTGGCTGCCGATCATTGGCCACCCGTCATTGGCCACCCGTCAAACAACTTACAATAAGCCACAACATGAACACCACTTGTAAACCACAAACACAACCCTTCCTCTCATCCTCCTTGACACGGCTACACTTCCCTAACATACCTACAAACTCTACCCACGGCCACAAATAACTGACCCCCAACATTATCTATAAGCTCGGTAGCCTCCATCAACACCACAGGAACCAGTGCACTAAGTCACAGGTGTATCTGCAAGCAAATAAAAAAAAATCCAAACACGACAGGTAGACCAGGTGAATAAATAAGTAGAGAAGGAAGTTGGACCGCGGCAATGAGGTGAACGTGATACGTCAAGGGAACTCTTAACAGGACGGCGCACACTACCCTCCTCGACAACCTGCCACTGGGTACACACACACACACACACAAAACATTACCCTGTATCAGGAGACGTACAAAACCTGTACCAAGGTGGATACAGGAGGAATACAGTGCTTTTGATTAACACCTGACGATTTTATTCAGCTCAGAGGTTACCCCGTGTACACAAGGGGTTAACATACACCACGGGAGGCACAAGATATACACCACAATAATATGTTTATAGCGAGACGTAAACAAAAACCTAATCAAGACACACACCTTCGTATACACCTGATAGAATACCAAGTAAGACACCCTCTACCGGTAAGGATGAAAACTAACCACAACAGCAAGACCTTTCAACGACTCTCACCTGTACCTCCTCAAATAAAAAAAACCCGTGAAAGTAATTAAATTTTATACCACCCATTTTTTTAAGCTCAGGTGACTTAAAACCTCTACCACCGCCCTTCACCTGTCATCGTCCGGACATACAAACCAGAGGGATGTAACAACCATGAACGTCCACCTACAGGTAGCTTATGTGAACCAAAGCTAACAAAATCAATCACCACCAGCTACCAGGAAGGTCAAGAGGCAAGGCGTCACTATCACAGGCGGTTTACTACGAGGTCATCTGCAGGTCATCAACACAAGAAACACCTGAAGTAGCTACCTGGAGACCCCACAGTAATATCTCTCTCTCTCTCTCTCTCTCTCTCTCTCTCTCTCAGCACCACAGTAAAGCTAGAAGGCTGTAAAGGAGAGAGGATGTTGACTGGCACTTGCGTTACGCCAAGTCTTTATTGAGTGTTTTTGTGACAATGAACCTCACGGGCCAGTCACTCAATGAGACGACACACAAGTTTTTGTCCCTTAACGACACAGCAGCAGTACCTAACCTACCTACCTACCTACACCTCCAGTCCTCCTGCCTCCGGTCTTACCCTGCCACTCAACCCTCCCAGCCAGCTCCTCTCTGTACACTGAGTAACGCTCCAATGAACCCCAGCGTTATGTAAACACGATTAATCCATTACCTGAGAATAAATACCTATCTGAGAATAAAAAGAAACAATTAAGGTGTCCAATGTAACGTGTAAAGTATCACAGGTAATGCGTAGAGTAACAAGGTGTCACTAGTATTGAAGGGTATTACTTGACGTTTCAATGGTGTGGGGAAATGAAGTAGCTACACATCATAAGAGATAACACCATAGGAAGCAACAACATTCATGGTTATTATGTTACTTCTCTACAAGAACCTGAACCAAGGTTGTGCTACGATAAATTATTACAAGAAAATCTTACATGTAATTACTGAACCTTTAAATCGTGGACATAACTATGTTTAAACTTCAAGAGGACGTATAAATGTAAACTGGTGGTAACGTCTACTTCACAGGCTTGGTCAACCGCGACTGACGACAAAAACGTTATGGATTAAACGAGAAAATTGTGTTGGTAAGACACGGAGGTCCCCGTCTTGAACACTGTGACCACAAACGTTAACCACCTCAAGTGACTTAAAACGTTAAAAGTGAACTAAAAACTAACAACGACGACGAAGAGGAGGTAGGTAGGTAGGTACGATTTCCGCTTTACAAAAATAAAATAATTCATTGTCTTTATTTCCTTCCGTTTGAGGGTTGGTTACCAGTGTGTTTGGGACCCACCATGGGACAACTCCTGATCACCCGAATCAACATGGTAATTAATAAGGTAAATTCCAACCTCACATATCTTGATATTTCTTTCACACACACACACACACACACACACACACACACACACACACACACACTGATGAAGCTGGTGGCCCTCGAAGATACAACTTAAGATGCTGTACTTTACACTACTGATATCTGCCATGAGAACAAATATCTGACGAGTATAACATGAAGGTATTCTGCACCAAATTCTTTACCATTTGAAAGTTGATAAAAAAAATATCCCAATTGTATCTGGTGAATGTTTTGTATGAGGGATGTGTCTGTCTGTCTCTCTGGTAACCCCCTCCCCCCCTCTTACTTTCCATAATAACAAAATATTCGCTCCTAGACACTATAGCATGTTACACAGTATTGAACAGATGATACAACTGTGTTAAAAACTTCCATCATGAGACAGAGTACAAGTAAGAAGAGTATTACACACTTGAGTAAACCCGGGTTGGGCACAAATGACTGGGTGTTAAGTGTGTTTTTTGGGGAACTGTCAAACCTGCCACACCTGTTGTCCCCTGTCAATCCACTGTTTTTATGATACACTGCGTTAAAAAGCGGCGATGTTACTGTTTATCCCATTACTGACGCGCCACTCTGTAACTTCATATGCATCTTAACAAACAGACTATTACCCCACTTCCTGTTAAACACATCCAGGAAAATTTATGTCATAGTAAAGGAATAAAACTTATATTTGTATTTAGTGCCATTGACCTCTGACCTTCTCGTCATATAATTAACGAAGCCCCACTCCACCTCCCCCCACCTTTCCTACGGTCATTCCTGTAGGCCCTTGGAGACTCTTGAGTTATTGCTCTCTCTCTCTCGTGTCTGTGTGTGAGAGGAGAGGACAGGACGGGAGGGGGGGAAGTAGTAGGCCACAAGAGGAGTATTCCACCATCAACCTGCACCATTACCATCTCCTCGTGGCGCTCGGTACCTTCCTCACACTAACAGCGAGATAAACTTACCTCCCGCGCCGGCCATTATGGAGCCAGACAGCGTACTGGAAGAAATTGGTGGGAAGACGGATCCCCACCCACGCCCACCGCTCACGCCCGCAGATCCTGGCCAAGATGCAGTCTATCCCTCCGGCCGGGGATATCACGAACACACCTTGGACCCTCACCAACATTACGTCCACCACTGTCTACCTTTAGTCGACCTCATACTGGACTCTCCCTTTAATTCCACCTTATCTTTACTCAGTTCACCTCGCCCTCCATTGCTCCACCTCCTCGCCCCTCACTCTGCCTTCCTATCAACCATACTCCACATTCACTGACCTATCCCTTCCCGGTTAACCATCCACCTAACCTAAGCAACTTCAATCAAATCCCTCAAACAGCACAGTCCCAACCATTGTAAAAATTATCAACACCTAATTATTATATATCATATTTGTATCACTTATGTTACTTGTACATCATTTGTAAATCAAGAGACCCATTCCTCAATTATATAATTGTATATTTTCAGCCTTCCGGCTGCCATGCTTTTTCAATAAACCGTTAATTATTATTATTAAAATCTTCCCCGACTCGGCCCATTCTCACCAGCTTCTCGTCTCTAAATGTTTAACTCGATCTCTCCACTAAAAACCCCAAGACCAAAATAATCTGGTCCATTAATTATGTCAAAACATGAACCCGTCACTTGTAAACGAACCATAAGCATCAATATCTGACGCCTCGATAGCTGTATCACACACACACACACACACACACACACACACACACATGACTGTGAAAGATGAGGAGGGGGAGGAGTCCACTCTCAGAGGACAGTGACTGGTGCACCAGAAGTGTGGCGGTGCGACCTATATGTCTGCCCACAGTGATGTGGTGGACCTCTAGCCTGGACGACCGACCGATCACCTAACTCTACACTTTGTCACTATGGCGACTGAAATCCTATTAACTGTTTCAAATACTGTTAACAATATAATTACTTACTTTAGTTTTCATTTTCAATACTTCTCGCACTATGAAACATAAAACAACTCCCGTAACTATTGGTCAAAATATAAGTTAGTTTCACAAAACAAAAAAGTAAATAAGTTGGCTGCCATATCCAGTCTCCGCCATCGGCACAGATACACACTGGTCTAAAGCTCTCCAGACTTGGGAAGTAAAACACTAATGATGAAACTCTCCCGAGACCTTAGTGGGTTACATCTACTGCACTGTGTTCACAAGATGTCCTGCAACTGGGAGAATGAAGACAGACAGACGTATACCAGTCCCTCGCCTCCAGCACGCCGGGGATAACAATGACTGAGCAGTATGTAGGAGCACACCTTTACCAGTTTATATATACACCTCTCGTCAGTCCTGTTCCGAGACATTATTCAATCCGGGAACATTAATAATAGTCACCCGGAAGAGAATAACATCAGAGTACAAACATAAACAGAGGCGAGGATAAGACACCATATATCACCTAGGTGTGTGGGGATGGCTTAACAACACACCCTTAAAAGTACCGCTAAATACCTCAACACATATCTCCTATATTAATTAAATTTCACCTTTGTTATGGATTATGTTATGTTTAATGTACGCGCGACCTTCTGTGTAACAAACAGTAATATAGAAAGAGTTGTGTGTTAGGTGAACAGGCCGCTAACAGAGTACCTTAAAAGATTCCTCAAACAGTGTTGATCCTTAACTAACTCAATACAACAACAACAAAATATATTGGTAAATGGACGAGGAGTAACTGAGCTCTCACCAAATAATCCGTAAATTTGGTGAGGGTACACACACGCACCTAATGAAGGCGGCACACGGGAGCAGCACACGGCCCCGACCCCGCCCACCGGCCACGCCCTCGGAATTAACACACAGGCAACATTAATAATAATAATAATAAAAAAACGGCTACACATGGCAAGTCTAACCCACCTCATTAACAGGTGGTCCGCCCTTTTAATTCACAGTCATAAAGACACGAATGGTGAACACGGGATCGGTCAACACACTTCAATGGTTCACCCACCCGCCTTGTTCCCCTACCTCCACCCTCCCTCTCTTGCTCCCCCACCTCCACCCACAACACCCACCTTGCTCCCCCACCTCCACCCACAACACCTTATACCTTACTTGGAATAAACAATATCATTTTCAGAGGAACGTCAGCTCGTAATGTCTTATATACTTAAAGCCTAAAAAAAATACCACCTGTAACACCACATTTCTCTCTGACACGACTAACCCATGACAGGTAAAGTCGAAACTGTTTATATAGCCAAATTAATACACAGTGAACAACAAGAACAAGAACTTCAACATCAATAACAGCCACAAGAAGAAGAACATGACAAAGCCTTTTAAATTCAGCAGCTGTCTTGAAGGTATACCTGATGAATATTATACAATTATCACAAGAAATTTATTAAACAACATACAGAGTATCACCTGAATTAACAACAACTAATATGGTTTACCGTCCAGTGTGTGTATGTGTGTCTTGCTAAGGTGAACACACACACACACACACACACACACACACACACACACACACACACACACACACACACACACACACACACACACACACACACACACACACACACACACACACACACACACACACACACACACACACACACACACACACACACACACACACACACACACACACACACACACACACATTATTTGTAACTCGTAACCCATTCCCCAAATATGTAACTGTATATTTTCAGCCTTCTGGCTGCCAAGCTTTCAATAAACCGTTAATTATTATATATATATATTACACACACACACACACACACACACTCAAACCGTCACCTACAAATAAATAAACACCTTACTAACTAAGCTTCCTGCAACCGGACTCGTAAAACATCAACACGCGAAGATAAACGAAATAATCAACTCTGAATATTACCACACACACACACACACACACACACCTAAAATTAAGAAAAAGCAAAAAGGGGGAGGAAAAGGGTGGACAGGCACATCAATGAGTATTTAGAGTGAAGGTGCTACTTTACCATCAACTAGCGGGGGTACAGAGAGGGAGGCGGGGTGGTGCATGCGATGGAGAGATTCATCAGCGGTGAACAATGAGTCACAGCGAGTCTTGTATAGTAGTTGCACCGAGGACCCTCACGCTATCACAACCACCAGACCTCTACCGCCCAGACATGCATACACTCTCACACATATACCCAGAACACCAGGACGACCATGTGTAAGTCGTTACTATGTCTACCAATCACTGGCGATATATAAGGGTCAGGTACAGCAGTCGAAGGTGTGGTCATCAGCAGCACGGAGAAAGAGGGCTTTAGCATCTGACTTAATGTATCCAAACAGTATCTTTACGACGATGACACAACGGAAGAAGGATTTTTGACAACCCTACCGAGACAACAGGAGTCGCAGTGTTCATTTTGTAATTAACTGAACCCCTCCGTAAAGATTTTTTTTTTTGGAGCGAGCATTTACACATCTCTAACGTTCCCTAACCAAACCTAACCTAACCTCACATCACCTAACCAAACCTAACCTAACCTCACATCACCTAACCAAACCTAACCTAACCTCCCCTAATCCACACAGCTCTCATCTACTCATTTACGAACAAGTTGATAAAAATAACGGGAAGAACAAGCAAACGTTATTCATATTTTTTTTTACATATTTTCTTGATTATAAATATTTCACAAGCATCACTTCACCTTAAATCAATATACGTTGTTAAACTTTTCGTGTGTGTTTCGTCTCATTTTGTTATTTGTAAAGCTACAGACTAAAACTAACCCTACAGCAGACGGGGTAAACAAGACCTGCTGCACCCACTAAACTGACCTCCGGCGGGATGTTAAAACTACCTGCTGTGGCGGCGGTGATGGGGGCGGCTCTCTCCCATCACCAACTCTCAGCCCCACTATACCTTCCACTGACCAGCCTTTCCTATCCCCTTCCCTCCTCCAGACCAGCCCAGCGCTCCCCGTCCTTACCGTCCCACATCATCATCAACACTGAGGTAAGAGTGAACGAGGCCGTATACACCTGAGAGTTTACAAAATCTACCTACCAGCACTTCTCTCCGTCCTGTACCATCAATGTGTACCTAACTTTCTTCCTTTCAGCATCCCCACCCCCCCTTCATCACCGCCTGGCCAGCACTTCAGATCTGGTCACCATCTACCCACCAGCTCCTCGTTACAGGTGATTTATTTCAAGAGTCAGTGACGCTGGGATTAATATGGCTCGATTTATAGGCCGGGGTCACGTGTCCGGCAGCACCCCCCCCCTCACCGCGGCTCTCCCTCACTCACTTTTCCTCATCCTTCTCCTTCTCCTCCTCCTCCTCCTCCTCTTGCCTCGCAACACCTCAATTACTCAATCTATTATTACCTCCAACTTTTACCTCTTCTCTCCATCGCTCTGTACCACGCACGAGCACTAGCAGACAGACCAACCCTGAGTCAGCCTGAGTGTAAGTACAGTACATGTTTTAAGTTCAAAACAGAAGAGACATTGGAGTCCATTTACAATCCCGGGCACAACTTGGGTGTAATGTTCTACCCACACGACCGGCCACAGCATAACAACAATACAGGTAATACCAATCAAGACAACCTGGCAAGGTACTCATAACCCCTCCACCTCCCACTGTAGTCACTCCTCTACAGGGATGAAAACCCCGGATGATGAAAGCATCTTGACTGTCCTCCTTAGGGACGAAGTGCGGGAGGCGGGTGATCCTCCTCCCGGGGGCTTGTTCTGGTAGAATATTTTAATATCTATCTGATCACACACACACACACACTAGAGAGAGACTTTATATGTAATTATCCCTCTAACACTCAGTACTATAGAAGGCACCATCAGGTCATCAGGTGGGGTGGAGGAGGGGGAGAAGGTGGTGTCGCGCTATAACAGGTGTTGGTCGACGGCGCCGGGGAACAAAGACGATCATTAAGCTCCTGCAAACTACCCCCCACCGATCATGCCTACAAATTACCCTCTACCTCCCGCCCCCCTCACCCTCACCCCCTCCTCCAACACTTATCCTCAATAAATACTATCGTCTGTCCTCCCCACTAATGGCAACCTATTACCTGTACAAACTCCACCAGCCGGGATGCTACCCTGCAAAGGCTGGGTCAAATATTTATGAGACACACATCTGACCTTGGCATAAATGAATTAATAAACATAGTATTAAATAATCAGATAAATTAACAAAAGCCATATCATTTATAGGGTCGAGAGGAGTTTGTTTATTTGTTTTTATTTTGTTGGGGGGTTAGAGGCGAGTGGAGAAGTATATAACATTTTCAGAGAGGGAAGGAGAGGAGGGGAAGGTGGAAGCAGGATCAAGGCTCAAATAAAACACAATAATAAAACAATTTCTAAAAAAAGTCATCCAGTAGTCTTTTTGATCTTAACACTGCTACTACCACCACTACTATTACCACTTCCACCACTATCACTACTACTACTACTACCACTACCACTATGATCTCACTTTCTCTTAATGATACCTTCATTTACCCCTCTGTTCATCATTGGGCGCCTGAGTGTCACGGTACCACCATCGGTAAGACGGAGGAACACTCGCGAGAAGAAACTTTTAATATACTTTTATCACCAGAAAGGAATTTGAGTCATGTTGATCATCGCGTGTGTTGCCCGCCATCTTTTTCAACTAACGATCACGCTCAGTCACACTTACCTCTGTAGTCAAACAAGAGTGTGAAAGTGTGTTTAATATGACTGGGGCCACCTGTTGAATATGGGGACCACCTGTTGAACATGACTGGGGCCACCTGCTGAACATGACTGGGGCCACCTGCTGAACATGACTGGGGCCACCTGTTGAACATGACTGGGGCCACCTGTTGAACATGACTGGGGCCACCTGCTGAACATGACTGGGGGCCACCTGTTGAACATGACTGGGGCCACCTGTTGAACATGACTGGGGCCCATGACCTGTTGAACATGACTGGGGGCCACCTGCTGAACATGACTGGGGGCCACCTCCTGAACATGACTGGGGCCACCTGTTGAACATGACTGGGGCCACCTGTTGAACATGACTGGGGGCCACCTCTTGTCTTACACTCGGTGCGTGATTTACTAATGCAAATTACAGCGGGAACACCAACACACGGGTCTTACTAAGGCATGGGAGGAGGGGACGAGTTTCCAATGAGCAACATTGTCTCACTGACATGAATTTAGATTTTTCACCTACCAATTTAAGCTCGAAACATTTGTTATGCTGGCAGCAACAGGCGCACAAACATTTTAAACGGCTGCCAAGCTTTGTTTTCAAGCTGTCGCGACACACGAGTGACAAACATGGAGTAGTCGAGGGGTGGTGAGATGAAGAAGAGGCAGTGGGAGTGAGGAGAGGCAGCGGGAGTGAGGAGAGGCAGTGGGAGTGAGAAGAGGCAGTGGGAGTGAGGTGAGGCAGTGGGGATGAGGTAAGGCAGTGGGAGTGAGGAGAGGCAGTGGGAGTGAAATATGTCGTGGTTAGGATAAGCTTGACGAGCGCAGGTGGTAGACAGTCGCGACGGGAAAACAAACTGAAAGGCTGGGGTGGATCACAATAACGCGGCTGTACATGTATTGAGACGTGGGTACTTGGGGAGTGGAGGTGGGGGGGCTGACGAGATTAACACAGGTTTACTGAGACAGGTGTGTGTGTGTGTGTGTGTGTGGTAAACAGACAGTAAGAAGAGGCACCACACGAGTAGAGGTTTTCTATACCATGGCCGCCCACCAGATGGTCCTTGCACCTGCCCCCACGAAACGAGTATAATTCTTGTCTTGATGGTTACCCCCAAGATTACCCTCTTCCGCCACATCCGCTCCTCGTATATCAGAGCGCGCCCTTCCCTATGTATACACTTACGAGCCAGACTCCCCTGGGTGTTGAGCACGTATCAACCAATCTCAAATTAGATACAAAAACGAAAGAAATCATCTATGACAGCTGAATCACCTCAAATTGGTAACCGTACGTGAGAAATACATGATAAGGTTTCCCAATCACCGTGTCTACTTCACAAAATATCGACGGTGCCTTGTGATTAGTCTCTCCACAAATGACTATTTCACGTCACATAACTCCAAGAGGTAAATTACACAAAACACAATCGAGAACACTCATTTTTATTTCCCTTCCATAAATTCTGTTACGTTAGGTTAATATACACTAATCACCATGTCTTCAAGGTGACAGATACCACGCCCCGCCCAACAAATCGACACCCAATAAAATCACTCATATTCACCCAGATTCAGACAGTTGGCTATTCTCCCGGTGAAAAGATTTATTTTCAATACAATTTTCACTCAAGTACACCGGCCTTCTGTCGTTGTATTAGGGTCGGGTAAAAGTGCATAGACGATACTAAAATAAAGTGGTGGGTAAACAAGGCCTCAAAAGACACCTTAGCTTTGTTTACATATCTTGTTTACACGTGTCGAGGTGGGTGGTGTGACGACTCATATGACATCCCCATAATCTGGCCATTGTAAAATCTCCCTGTAGCGAAACCTCCCAGGGCAAATCTGACAAAACAGTGACTCAAGGATGTGTGGACAGGCCCAACATATCTCATAGGAACGGGCGAAGGTACCACACACCATGACGACCTGTGTGTACCACCAGGATGCTTTAAAACACTAGCAAGCACTCTCCCACTCTCCGCAACATCGCCAGCTGAGAGAGAGAGAGAGAGAGAGAGAGAGAGAGAGAGAGAATAGGGGTAACAATACACCAGCTGGGGGAAGAACATAAACAATCGACAAATTGCAACAGTACCAACTGGCGAGGAAGGAAGGAAGGAAGGAAGGAAGGAAGGAAGGAAGGAAGGAAGGAAGGAAGGGAAGTAGAAGACATAGGAGGTCATCAGGCAGTGGAGTGAATAAATTAACCCCAGAACAACACAAGGCGAGGTTAGGTGTCCAGAGATGTCCCTATAGGCAGGCACTCGGCCCGTCAGGCTGGGGTGAGGACCGGTGCTGGCAGACAAGGCAACACATCACGAGAGGATATATATCAAAACACCAAACTAATGGCGGCCACTGTGCATGACATCCGGAGCTTAGACTTGCGAAGGGTGAGGGGAGGAGGAGGACTAGAGAGAGAGACAGAAAGAAGGGGATAGAAAGAAGGGGATAGACAGGGGGGGGGGAGGGTAGGAAAGATGAGGAGAGGGAGGTCTGGTGTGTGTGTGATAAGCAGACAACAAGGCACCAAGAGGAGGATGAAGAGGTAACTACTCTACCACACGTAACTACTGGCACATTCTCTCTCGTCATTGCCACAGTGACCGACACCAGTAGGTCCTTGACAATGCCGCAACGATACACATCACCTTCACCCGCAACACACGACCAACAACACCCAACTTTACAGTCTTGGCGAGTATTAAAGGCAATTTCCACACAACATGGCTGACTGACTGGCTGGCTGATTGACTGGCTGGTTGACTAGCTGATTGAATAATAGTCTGGTTGGCTAGCTGGCTGGATGACTGATTGGTTGAATGGCTGATTGACGAGCTGGTTGACTTGCTGACTGACTGACTGACACTGACTGGTTGGCTAACTAACTGGCTGGCTGGTTGGTTGACTGACTGGCTGGCAGTCCTCCACAAGACCCACCACGTCACGAATAATCATTACCCAGGTTACCAAAAAAAAATAAAATACTTGAGAACTGACACAGAAAATTGTGGACGAGGCAAGTGGTTAATGCAAGGAGAGTAACGGTGGTGAGGAAGCCCTGCGCCACCCACCCACCCCATCTCCCACCCATCCCCGCTGCTCCGGTGACTGACCCTCGCCACCTTCTGGGCATCCATCCCCGCCCACAATAACTCTCCTAAACTGACAACCATTTTCCACTCACTGACGGCTGTGTTCCACTGTTCAAGTTTCACCGTCAACAACCACAATTTTCTACCGTCAACAACCACCGTCTCCCACCGTCAACAACCACCATCTTCCACGGTCAACAACCACCATCTCCCACCGTCAACAACCACAATTTTCTACCGTCAACAACCACCATCTCCCACGGTCAACAACCACCATCTCCACCGTCAACAACCACCATCTCCCACCGTCAACAACCACCATCTCCACAGTCAACCACCATCTCCCACGGTCAACAACCACCATCTCCCATAATCCTCCCACCCTTACCCTCATACACTCCAGGTATTTCTGTCTTGACTCTTGTGACATGATATAACACACACACACACACACACACACACACACACACACACACACACACACACACACACACACACACACACACACACACACACACACACACACACACACACACACACACACACACACACACACACACACACACACACACACACACACACACACACACACACACACACACACACACACACACACACACACACACACACACACACACACACACACACACACACACACACACACACACACACACACACACACACACACACACACACACACACACACACACACACACACACACACACACACACACACACACACACACACACACACACACACACACACACACACACACACACACACACACACACACACACACACACACACCTTCCTAACCAAGTAAACAACTTCGGTATATAAAGAACTGGACTGGGTCTCCCCTCAAAATATTCTAGTTAGGTGGATATGTTTACCAGCTCTATAAACGCCTTCCCCTTTTTCACTGAAATTACAAATATCAAACGTCAATTATTAAATGAATTATTAAAAAAAATAACAAAGAGTGTAACTAAAGAGCGTGGGAGAATTGTGACTTAGAAGCTGTTCAGAATAATATCAAATGAATTATTCTAAAACATTCAGCTAACCCATCAACTCTAATCTGACATTCTTAATTTGTTCTCGAATCAGCCAAGACCGGAATGCAGCAGTTATTTAGGTTTTATGACTGTTAACGCATGTCCACAAGTACCTGCTGCCTGTCAACGGATAGGTGAATGTTAAACTAATTATAAATGTATTTTTAGCCGTATCTCTCGTTGTATATTTGCGTTGTGTTTGAGTACAGCACTGCTTATATACGTCTCTTGTATACTTGTATATTTTTGGAAGATATTATGTACCGCTCATTACGTCTTGTAAACAGTGAGTGTGTGTGTGTGTGTGCGTGCGTTCTTTAATTATGTACACAGCCTATTACACTGGTACAGTTTAGTGCTACATATTACCATGGCTTAGTGTTAACTGTATATGTACTTTGCCTCATACCAGGTACGGGTACCGTAAAAGGCGAGCCAGGAGCAACAATCGCCAGACAAAAGGGGGGACACAAGTAATTCAGAAATACCAGGATACTACGCGCACACGATGGTTTATAATACACGTTTATGAAGGTTAATACGCATTTATGAAGGTTAATACGCATTTATGAAGGTTAATACGCATTTATGATGGTTAATACGCAGTTATTACGGATCATACACGTTTATAGTCGTACACAAACACACCGGTCAAAACTTCAGCCGAGTCTTGCTAGCTTGTTTGTTTACACTCAGACCTTTCATAAGCAGAAAACGGATTACCCACCGAGTCATTGGCACGTGGCACATTAGTTAAGGGGTTTTCATTCTCTCCGCCTAGTGAGTGTTGCGGCACGTCCCCCCGCCTAGTGAGTGCTACAATACTAGGCAGAAGTAATGCAACTCACCATAAGGGAGACATAATACAGTACTACTCACTTGGCGGGAGACGTGATGCAACACTCACTTGGCGGTGAATGTGATGCAGCACGAATGCACATATAAATACAACAAAATCGGTATTGTACTCAAAATTATCAAACACACCAAATAACAGCAGAGTGTAGTGTTACCTGCTCTGCATCCGTCGTCACTAACCCACGATATCGTTTCAACACACCCGGTAGATACGTTACAATTTTATCAACTAAATTTGTATAAAACTTACACCACAAACTTAATCTTTAATACAAGGACCCAGGAATAGTACCAGACACATCCACATACTAAAGGTGACGAAACATCTAGCACATTTTATTTAGCTTCGTGGGTATGCAGAGGATTAACGTTGGCCAGCAGGTACAAGCTTCAGCATAAAGACACACACACACACACACACACACACACACACACACACACACACGTCAACATAACCACTTACCATGATAAAAATTCATCCTCACGAGCGTGGTTGAGTGTTGCTGTACAAGACGGTGGGTGAGACAAGCACACAGTGACCCAACACGACACAATCCTTCACCCTCGTGTTCCTCTTTACACACACACATCTTTACTTTACACTACCATCTTACCTGCGTCCCATCCTTTAATATTTAACACTACCCTCTTTATATCAAGTACCCGTGTCCTTTACTTGCCGTGTTTTGCTTCGTCTTCGTTAAATAATGTCAGCTGCCAGAACAATATCCCCTCGAGGAGTAAAAACATCCATCACAATTAAACTATCTAAATCCGCCATTTCCTACCACACTTCATTACTTTAAGCAGTACTGTACTAAACTCTGCTATAGTACAGGTACTTTACTCTTAAGTTCCCAATTTTATCACTAACTTATGTCCATAACCCTGTCAGCTAAAGGATATTGTTTGTTTTATTGTTCTTTCATACAATAATCACTTACCATTTCTTACAGTAACCCACACACGCTGCACCTGCTGAAGATTATTACTGCATACCCTCCCAACACCACACCTGTAGCCTCCGGAAATACAGGTACCGTAATCTTACATTCGAATTTCCTGAATATCAGTCCCACGTGACGTCAATTTAGGGCAGAGTGAACCTGAAAAATAGCCAATTCTCGCCCAAACTTGGCAATATCCAACACTCCAGTAAATATTTATGATACGGAGAAAATAATATGCAGATGTTCTCACTCGGGTTATTCCCCTCCCAACTCTGTTTCTCTCTCCACAGTGCAAACATGCTAAAAGCTTTGCTTACAAAACCTCTAGTTTACCCATTTTCAAAGCTTATTCATTATTTTATCCTTAAATCATTTAATATTAAGTTAATAACAATATGACACTTCAATAAACCTTGCTTACTCTTACAATAAAATAGACAAGTTTACTGTACTGTACAGTACAGAGTTACTGGTAACTAATAACTTCATCTTACCTGTTATTATGTGAAGTACACCCAACCTAAGAAAACCTGCACAGGTTAAAATGATAAAAAGTATATGAAAAAATGTTAAGTGTGGGGTATTTAAAATTAAGAAATATCAACTACTGTAGCTACATACAGTAATCAAATCCATTAGACTCGCACTGACGTATGATTCAGTAATTTGTCTATAAATTTACGTTTGTTTGTTTTTTCTTTTACCAGAGGAACACAAGCTGGTGTACACTAACTACTTCCACAAAAACAGAGCTCTGGTGCATCACCACTGCTCTATACTGTACAGAGTCGCAGCAAGTATAAATGACATGAGTGAGTGACATACACACACAATAGAAACACCATAATCTCGTCATCTTCAGAAGATACAATTAACAAATTAACCAACACCAGACTGCTGTGACATGCTCTCTTATTATCAAAAGGCTACATGCACAGTGTCAACAGCTAGTGATGCTGCCCAGTAATAGATAAGAGCGTGGGCCTGCTGGTGGAGGGGTTGCGGCATGGTCCACCACCTCACTGCGGTACCTACACAAACACATCAGAAGAGGCTAACCAACCGATAAAATTATCAGATAAAGTTTCTCAGTTTTTTCTTTTAGCATCCACACATCTATGTTTGTCCTAATAAAGAATTATCACACTAATAACCTAACTAGCATCATTATCTCTCAAAGCTTTATATTATCCAGCCCATTTAAGCTTAATCTTTGGGTAACGCGAAAATAAACACAACCATCTTTTTCACTCGCATAAATAAAAAGAATTTACAACTCATGTTTTTGCACTACGCCTTTGAGTCGAGGAAATTACCAGCCAAAAATTATCAACAATTTGCCCAAATTAGGTAATAACGCCCTAAAACTTGCCCCAAAAAAGGGAAGTATTCCAATCGACTCTTGACAGCAGCGGACAGCAATGCAATTTTCCTAGACCCGGCCGGAGGGCGCCAAAAACTTGACCAGCCGAGGGCATTGGTCCAAGCCCTCGGGGTGGAGAAAGGTGCCAATTGTACCCCCCCCCCCCCACCAACCCTCCTTCTCTCTCCCTCAAGAGAGAGAGAGGGAGTATATAATCTGCAGTAAATTGTCCAGGTTGAAATTGAATTTTATTCCTGAGCACTAACATCATACAGTACTAACCTGTCCACTTAGTAACAAAAACCCACAAAGTCAATCACAGTACAGTACAGTACAGTACAAGTATTGCTAAAAGTACAGTAAAACATCTTGGTTTTCTTATTTTATAACTTTTCTTGTGTCTTCACTCTCAATTTCAACAATAATGGTTCTTTTGTACTAGACTCACTGTTGTACCAGTAGTGAGTCTAGTAATTCTTATGCAAAGTGATCTTGACCATTTTGTTTCTTGATTGGGCATGAAAAACTACTGTATACTGTACTATAGTGTATAGTATTTTTATTTAAAAAATATTCCACAAAAATTTTATGACAGCAATGCTCTAAACTTTGTTCTAAGAGTCAAAAATTTCATTGATGATATATTAAATGACCTAACTTCATTTTTCATACATCAATCATTACAATGCAATATAAAATTATTTCAGACTTTCAAAAGACAACAAGCACAATTCTCTAAAACAGGAAAATTAAACTGTTTTGTCCCTTTAAAAGTTTATCTATTAATTCTGTTCTGTTTGGTTTTTATTTTGTTTACTTTATTTTTGGTGGAGGGAGGGAGGGGTTGCCACCAGGATGACAGATACCGGTTCATGTATTACTGAACACCAGCTGTTAAAGACACCCCTGGGGCTGACAGTGAAACAAGGTGCCTGTATCACACATATAAATCACTGCTAGATATGACCCAGGGACCATGAACCCACTTCATACTGTACTGTATGTACTCTAACCATAATCCTCCTCCCATCGAACTGTTGAAACATCTTCAAAGTCATAGCACATTATGATGCAATAATCGTAAATAATTTTACATGCCTTGAATAACTGTGATTAAATCAAAGTTATTCGAGGGATGAAAAATGATCTACCATTATCAGAATGTGCTATACAGTATACAAGTAATTGTTTTCCACAGTGTGTATTGTGTACAGTACTGTACAGTAAAACCTCGCTAAGCCAGACCCCTCTTAACCCGGACAAAGTTATTTTAAGGAAAAAAAGGACATAATTTGTTGTAAGATGACATGCTCCCTCACAAATATGTGCTGAATATGGAATTTCAAAGCACTCAGACTGCAAGCCTCTTGCAGTGAGAGGCATGTCCAGCTGGATCTGCCTTCCATTTTGGGGGGTAGGTGTACAGTTCTTTGTGTTTATTACTTTTTTTTATTAATTTTTATTAAAAAACATGTATTTCATTCATAAAAATTGGATACATTGGTGTTGTACTTTCTTTCTTTCTTTTTTAAATAGAGGTCTTTTTCTTTTCTTTTTCTTTTTTTTTTTGCTCTAAGGCGGACAACCTCTTAGCCCGGACACCCTTTCCCCCTAATTAGTCCGCCTTAGTGAGGTTTCATTGTACTCGTAATTTAAAAATTAGGAAAAGAGACTTCAAAGAAATGATATTAAGATTTTGAATATATTACAGTACTTACCCCAGGGAGCCAGCACGTCGTTTTCTGGCATCTATGTTGCCTGCAAAAAAAACAAAAAATACAGCCTTAGTCAAAAAAAATTGTAAAACCATCTATAAAATACTGTAGAAAACTTCTGTTCACACTTGACACAGTATTTTAATTACTGAATACAATTTTAAAACACATAACTTTCAAACAGAAATATACGGTAGTCGTCTATAACATATTCAAACAAATAGTAAGAATAAAATTTAAAGGATATTTCATTAATTGTTTAATTTAATGTGCAACCTTTACCTTAATTTGGGTGAAGTATGAAATTCTGTCAGCACACAAAATATCATAGTGTACAGCTACAGTATTACAAAATATGTTAATGGCATGCAAACTTTTGGGGAAGTTTATCACTGTGCATATGAACAAGACTATCTATCTATCACAGTAATAACTGGCTACATTCACTAGTGTGGGGGGCTGTGCAAAGACCTGCATACAAATATATTGTACTGTACTGTACACATAAGCTTAACTGAATACAGCACAGTACAGTAAAAACAATCCATGTTGGTCATATGATGGTGTACTGTACAGTTAGGAGACAAATTACACATAGAGAGAGGGAAACAAATGAGCAGTACAGTACTGTAATCCTTTCCGTGGAAATACTTGATGATCAGACAAAGCACCATGAAGGCACAGTGTTCCCCCCAAAAAATCATAATTATTACATTCTATTTATCATGATTATTTTCTGAATACAGTATACAGAATCTCATTCTTTCAGTGACTAAATCATGGTCACACCATGTGTGTGTGTGTGTGTTTAATATTCTATATTCTTATAAAGAAAAAATTCTATCAAATGAAAAAAGCAACAAACAAGTTCACAGCCATCTCTGTTCAAGTCCTATCAGCCAATCAGTGCTCACCTGCCAAAACTTGCGTGGTTTGTGTCTGTACCATATAATTTTTTTTTACAAACTTCTGTGGGTGCTAAGCAAAAATTTTAGGTCCATCATGACTGGAAAGTAGCCAGCAAGAGTGTGTTGGTAAAGCAGCTGAAGTGACAAGCAAAGTCATTAGAACTGGTGGGGATGTGAAAGTGAATGTGATATGGAGGGTTGATGGAGGCAAGTGTCATGCTGACATGGGTCAGTCACTTTAAGTAGTTTCCTCTACCATTAAACCAATAGGCCGACAAAATTAACTTGAGTGTCTATTAACTTTAGCTTCATATGTTAATTAAGAAAAAAACATCATTGTTTACAAAAATCCAGATCAACATCTGCAGTGCCATTACCAACACCCAAGCTGTCCTGTAGTATTTATAGGGTAAGAATTGACACGGTCAGTAATGTATCTCTATAAGTAATATTGACCTCTTTTAATGGATAATTCGCTTAATAGACACTCCTCGGGAATGGTCCATGTCCATTATAAGAGGTCTGCCTGTATGAAAAAAAAATCAAATAAACCACACATCCCTCGGTATAGAAAAGCATTCCATTCTTGAGTACAGTATTCATTCATAATTTGAATTCAATTTTCCCATTGACTTCCATTATATAATCAGAGATACGTACAGTAGCTAAAAAAAAGTAACTGTGCATACTCTGAGTGAAACAATATGAGACCATAGACGATAGGTATTGGGATATGTGTGTTGTCTCCTTATACTATGTGATAGTAATCATTTAACCAATTATTTTATTCCTATATGTCAACTCACCCTGTGTTGGATACTGAATGGCGGTGGGTGAAGACACGTATACTAACCCTCCCGAGACATCACAAGTTGTACGTATAATTTTGAAGTCGTCGGACCCACCCTGTCATACTTTTTTTTGCTATTGTACTGTATATTCCTAAATAATAACATGGTCCAAACCCTATTTACATCTAAGGCCTTTTTAACTGCATATTAATAGGAAACATGATCTATACTGCAAATCAATGATAATACATATACAGTACAAGAAATCTCCTATTTATGAATATCCGGTTTACGCAAATGTGAAATTAAAAAAAGTCCCAACTTTCGATTTATGTACCGAAAATCATAAATTAAGGAAAAAATCCCCCTTTAAGAATTTTTCACAGCGTTATAAGATGCTGAGCCACTGACAAAGACATCTCAGGACTCCCTGTATCAGACCTGGTCAGTTTATAAAGACAAACTAAAAGCAATACTGTACTGTACAGTGTACAGTACTGTAGCTACTGTATTAATAAACTTCATTAAACTAAAAATAAAATACAGGCACAGCAGCGATGTAGCATCCCAAAGTTTGATCTGATGTCAATGGAAAATAAAATGTTAAATGGATATCTTTAGCATTTCTTCTTCAGATAAAACCTCATTAAAACATCTCAAAGTGTATACCCTCTACGTACAGCACAGTAGACTAACTGTTGGTGTCTCTACGAAATTAAAACCATATGTTTTGGCTGGGCCTCGCAGTCTCACATTGCATCACAACCTGTGACATAATTCCTCAGAAACATCAACGTCCTCCACTGCATGTATAGTATTTCACTTATTATGTTTATATCTGTAATTGAATTTTAATAGTTGTGTACACAAAAAAAATATCATCAAAAATATGTTTCATAGCATTTCAAGATGTTTTGGGAATTTTTTTCACACAAGAACATATCTCAGCTTTATAATAGGCGTCTATGGGTAATTTAGATCCGATTTCCACAAAAATTTAATTATGAAAGGTTTTTCAGGAATGGAACCCTTTTTTAAATAGGGGAATGTCTGTGCAGTATGTTATGATCTATACCTTGTACTTTTGCTAAATATTGAATGCTCCAGTACAGTACAGGTACACCTTTTAACATTATATATTGTACATGTATACTTAATTAGCATATGAACCCTGGGTCAATGTCTGGTTACTGGTTCCTGTACTGTACCAGTCCTGTGAACCAATATGACTGCAGTGTACAGTGTAATCCTGTATTTTCCATATTTTATTTTTAGCTTACAGTAACTATGGGTTATTTTGTGTCTTGTGAAATACTGGAGGTTACCCTAGAAATATAATTCTTCAATGTATGACAGTAAACTTTGTAAATCAGAATTTGTTCCTTATTTTCAATAAAGGTATTTGTAATTGCAAATTTTCACATATCCTGCTATCACAAATGGATGGATGCCTGGAGAGCATTGATGGATTCCCTCTTCATTATGGTAAAAAAATTAGCTAACATTATATCAAATGTAGTCTAAATTATTAAAAATGCTACTCTGGCTTTAAAGCAAAATGTTTTCAATGTATAACTCCACAATATAATGATTATTTTCATTCAACTTTAGGTAAAATTTCATGAAAAAAATAAACAAACCATAAGACTACAACCAGTCAACAGTATTCATTAAACCTTTACTTGTAAAGTACTGTACAGTACAGTACTATAATGTAAGAAAAATATAGAGAAGGCAATACTGTGTAGCAAGAAAAAACTAAATGGTCAGAGTTCACACTTAGCCCTGAAACAATGGGTAAGGATACCCTGATTTGCCCCATGTGCAAAAACTGGAATGCAACGAACATGAAACATCCATTGATGGTGGTCACAACATTAAACAGATTTGGGCCAATATTTAAGAGTTAAAAATGTCAGTCATTATCCAGGTTAAATACATTTCCAAATTTATAATTCAACTTACTTAAGTGCCCTGATAAAACTGGAAAACTTCTGACCTGTAGTTTTTCACCATTTAAATGCACAGAAAAGCTTCAATAAGAAAGGGACCTTATCTGTATATGAATCTTTCAAATTGATAATACAGGTACCTTTGATTATCTCAGGGAATAGCGACCCTGCCTGGTCTTGTGCTTGAATGTCCCACATATATTGTGGGTTAGTGATAGGAAGGGCAATAAGCAATAAAACTTGCCTCAAATCTGCCTGATGGCAATCAGACAGCATGCCATCAGGTAATTACGGTTAACCAAAGCAAGCGTGGAAAATAGTTGTACAATGATGATGACTACTAGTCTCAAAACCGGAATACTTCCACAGCTCCACACATGAAGCTGAAGAAATGACCTACTTCTCACAGTCCCTACGGTAAGCACCTCTCAAAATGGGAGGAGGAAAGTTTAACATGTAGGACACCCTACTTACTCTTGAGGAAGACCTCACACTCTTTCCTTGGTGCTCTGAAGAAAACCTAACCATAAAAAGCTGGCCATGTAAAAATCAAAACTTTAATCGCGAAAAAATTTTATTAGTCAATAAAACATGAAAAAAATATAGAATATCTTGTAGTTGATTTGATTGAGGCTTAACATTTCATCACCTACATACAGTACAGTACTGTATATAATAAGTCATGATATGAGCTCAAAATCAATTAATTGTTTAATTATACTTTTCAAAGATTCTCTCATTGATTTGATTTAATTAGTCTGCTTATAATCTCTATAGTTCCTTGTAACAATGGTGTGTTCTTGTACTGTACACACAGGGCAGTCACATTCTCAGAGTTACTGAATGACCCCTCAACGCTCTAGAGATATAAAGAAGCTTAGATATGAAACAACTACACTACTTCTCATCTTCAAGATGTTTGCACACACTGTACAGTATTATGTTCTATGGATTTTGAAAAAACATTCAATTGGGTATAATATAAAGGACTAAGCTTGTGAATGTGTTTGGAAAAAATATGGCAGACAAAAGATATTTTGATCCTGAAGCTGAAAAAAGTTGTGCCAATTCATATCTACAAATCATTTATTTTTTTGTACTGACCTCTGGGCAAAATATTCACACAGTATTTTCAATAAAACAGATGGCAACACTTTAACTTCACATAACGATGCCCATATAGGTGACATGGAAACAGTATTACACCTCAGTTGAGAGCTAGACAGACATTGGGTTTTTGCTTTCTCTTGTTCTCCTGGTGTTTTATATTTACAATGAATAGAAATTAATTAAAAAGTTACAAATAGCTTCATTACGTACTTTTAAAAGCCACCACATGTATTTTATATTCAAATAATAGCTGTGTACAAATGATCTACAGTCTACATTTATCAACTGTACTCTTCTGATTATGAATCATCTGCAGTCGCTCAAATTTGAATGGTCATGAGCCCCCACTGTATCTGTACATGCTTGTCACTGACCATAATTTGTAACACTGTCTCACTCTCATCTCCTCTTGCACAATTGTATTTAAAAAAAATTATCGACGTTGTATATTGTACTGTATTGTATATCATTCTCATTCAAAACAAACCCACCAGACATAAGATATTTAAATAAAAGTCTTTACACTATTGTATCGGTTAATGAGTTGTTTTGTTCATCCTAGACATGTAGTGTACAGCTAAAACAAAGTTTATGTGAGCGTACACACACTAATATTCACCCCCCCCCCCGAAGAACATTTCATCAAAAAAATGTGAATACTGTATATATATTTTTTTTTAATTATTGTTTTAAATACAAACCCATCAGATATTTTGGTGATAGTAGAGCAGACAGCTTGTGGCAGATAATTTTTCATTGCTGACAAACAAGTTATGATTATACAATAGACAGGCAACTTATAACACACACACATACACACAGACCACTATAGTAAACGGAAATAAAAATACGAACAACAAACTTTATATTACCATTACTGCATATAATAAAGTAAATACTATACAGTACAAGATATAAAGTCTCCCTAGTGAACAATGTGCTCGTTCACAATTACGTGTTCTGGTTGAAGTATACAATAAAGGAATCTTTCATTATAAAGATTGAAATAATCATGCAATGCTTGGCTGTTCATTAAATATCAATTTTAAGGTAACACTAAATTTTGTGAGTTATCTACAA
Organism: Homarus americanus; assembly: GCF_018991925.1. NCBI lineage: Eukaryota > Metazoa > Arthropoda > Malacostraca > Decapoda > Nephropidae > Homarus > Homarus americanus. Next base: position 1,024,650 of record NW_024726235.1, on the reverse strand, counting down.
ATTTTTCTAAATATATACAGCATCTTAAATCTTCATTAAATCTAACGTAAAATCTCAAAAAATAAATGTGGTGCTTAACATGACCCAAGTCCACACAATACATTGAACTCGTCTAACCTTTGAGATTAATTTTATGCATAAAATATTACATAATGATGTAATTAAGAATTTCAAAAATGTTAATTCTAATCAAGAGTACCACAGCAGCAGTAGTAATGGCCGTGGTATGTCACACAAGAACAGTGAGTGCAAGTCTCAGCTGCACACTACAAATTCAGGCACATGCTATTTCTTTTGCTCTATCGCAAGAAAACAAAAAGTACACTCACTTGAATCACTAGAAGTGTCATTCCGGTCAGGCACTAAGTAAACAGAGAGTAAAATTCAGGTAAAGTTTCCTCACTATAGCAGTGACTGATGTGATACTATTAATTACTTAAACTATCTGATTTCTTATCATCTTTCCATACTAATCAACAACCAACTTACAGGTAGTAGATCCACAACAATTATTAATACTGTATGAACCTCAGTGATCATAAACATGCACACTGCCAATGGGGAGAAAATTTTTATATATAGAAGATATTAATACAGAATATTTCAACAAATACACTGAGTGAGAAATAACTTATATGTCAATTATTTCTCACCGATCCTGTAAATACAGCACAGAACACTGTATATAAATACTGTACAGTAGATGCAGGACTGATCCTATAACCCTTTTGTGGGAGAGTATGTGGCCAGGTAGCCTCCTCATGTAACAGAGGCTGCTAACTGGGCATTCAGCTTCTTCAGTCCATTATCTATGAATCAGTTCCTAACCAACTATGGCACAAAACTCAGTGAGGAGGGAGGGTATCCGAGCCTCCGTATCGAGAACTCAGAATTAATCTCACATTTCTGGTTTGTGCCCAACATCAGGCCTCTCATAATCCAAAGTTAGCTAAACAAAAAGAAGGTGGTGGTATAAAATAATTCCAAGACAAGTCAAGCAACCCCCCCCCCAGAAGAGTTGATCCTTTCTTTTTATTAGTTATCTATAAAAGTTTGGAGTGTACTATAAACTTTCAAGTTATCCCTTACCATACAACAGTCCTTGCCATAATATTTATACCTGTACCTTCAGGCAGAATTCCCACCATAGACAGATTTAACACAGAGTAGGACGTTGCAACATCACTATTTATTCAGAGTTCCCTTTAACGAAGCCCCTAATGATAATGCTTTTCCTTGGGATCAAAAGCAGCCCTATAGATTGAAATGTTAACTCGCATGAGACACCACATATGAAGCTACACAAATTCTCCCCAGCACCGGATTTAGGCCTGTGAGGGCTCTGTGCAGTTCAGACGTGTAGGAGCCTTGGGCTCCACACTGCAGTACTTAATTTTAATAACACACCCACAAGCTGTTGAGTTATAAAATGCCCAATAAAGTTACCGGTATTACCCTAGGCCTAGAATATGGGAAATTTATTTTACCTTAAAATTCTAAGTAAACAATGGAATATCCTGGCTTAAACAGGTATACTTCCCCCCCCCCTAGGGTTACCAACTTTTTAAGGGGATTGGCCCACCCGAGCATAGGTCACCGACCAACATCGGGGCCCGGAGAGGAAAAAAATATATTGCACCATAAATGAAGAAATAGAAAAAATAAAACAGACCAAAAGTGAAAAACGATATACTGTACATTTTGTGTTGCCAAAGTAAGAGCAACAATTGAGACCCTGCAATTGTGTGTAAATGAGGTAGAAAGTCAGCCATATCAACAACCTGGGGCCTTATCACAATATTTGTGATGCCATATGGCAACACATATCTTCCCAGGTGGTACTACATACAACAAATGAAAAAATTAGCTAGCCAATAACATACCATAATACAAATAATCCTAAAGAAGCTAGCTTCCTATACTTTCTTTTCTATATTTAAAGATGGGTGCCCAAATAATGTTGCGCACACCCTGAACACTACTGAATCCAGCAATGCTCCTCCCATATGCCAGTTCTTTGTTATACAAGAGCTGGGCCCCAAATGAAACCATCTTATTGGTATCTCTTATGACAACTGACATCACCTGAGAAGTTCTTTCAGTCACTCAAGTCAGGGCAAGTGTTGAAGAACAACACAACTGTACACTTGTCATTCTCACCTTTACCAGCATTACTCACATACAGTTTACTTTTTATAACACAAATTTTGCTTTACCTGGCTAAGGTTTGCACCTGTGCAAATGCACATAATATTTTTGTTTCCCATACGTACTGCTTCAGAAAAAATACATCTTACATGCCAGTAAAGGCACCTTGATCAGTGCAAACATTTGTTCTATTCACAAACTTGATTTTTTTTTTTTTTGCCATCAATAATGGCTCCCCCAAAGCATCCATCGAGTCCTCCTACATGTAATCCACACCTCATGATGAAACCTTAGATTAAGTTGGAGATACAGTATTGAAAAGTCTTAAAAATGTTATAACAGCTGCAGCAATTGGCAGAGCATACCAAGCAAATGCATCAAGTACTATTGGAGTTATATTTCTGCAATGAGGTGAGAGAAGGCATGAACCCTCGGCAATGATCAAGCAGTCATCACCAGACTTTCATTTTAGTTGAGTATGGAAAATATAGCACAAGACATGATCCTGGGTGCAGTGATTGAGTTTCTCATATAAAGATCCCTTCCGTGAAAATTCATAAAATGTTCTTCTCTTTGTTTAATACTGTACCAGTACTATTTGATTTTGTTCAATAAACCATGCATATAAATTATGTATAATAAATAAATAATATTGTTTTATTCACCCTATGTCTAATTTACTGTAATAACAATCTGCAGGCAACATTATCAAAACTTCAAGAATAACATCTACAATGTCAGTTTCAAGTTGTATTTCGAGTTGTTTACCACATCCATCTTCTATCTATTTGATAACAATCTCACTACTTATTCAATTAAACTTTGCATTTTCCTCACTTATTACTAAGAGATATTAAAATGATATCTAATAAATACAAAAAGTAAGTTGCAGCTTGCTGGATTTTTTCGAGCAGAAAAAATAATAAAAAAACGATCACATCAAAGTAAAGTACAAGTGACACATTAGATAAAGATATAGTACATACCCAAAGCAGCCGAGGTCTAAAATAATGTACCGTAATATATTTTATTCCGTACCGATATACTGTACAATACATTCATTTTATCATATTCTTTGATAACTGCTAAATTAAAATTGCTTATTACATTACACTGTGAACATCTTGCAAGCTCATCCAATAATAGTAGCATCAATGGGAATGTCAAAGATGGTGTCAACTAGAATAGTTAGCTTTTCTTTCCTTACCATGGCAAACTATCTCTTAAATCTCTTCAGAATAATCACTTAGCTCAGTGAAATCCTTCAGTCCAACAAAACTGTTTTCCCTCCCGACAATTCTGCCTTACAAAATACAGTAAGTGGACTGGAAATTACTGTATAATCAACAAACCTGTTCCTGGTGGGCACCTTCAAAAATTTCACATAAATGAGGAGGAGTGCAGGAGCAATAACTTTACATTTCAAGGTACAGTATGCCCATCACCCACATCCCAGATGACACTGATACAATAAACACAGACAGCATGGGGTTTACAGCCATAATGTCATTTCTTAACATACAATATTGAGTCAACTTTGGCAATTTGAAACTGGATCTATTAACTACAAGTACAGTATATTTAAGTTGCAGATGTTCTACATGTACAGTAATAAAAATATCCCAAAATCACTAGTTTAGTGGTGTCCCTTATTGTAAAATTTTAACTTTGTAATGAAAAAAAAAAAATAATAAAAATCCATCACATCCTTTTCTAACAATGGAATTTGGCCAAATTTGGACATAAATTTGTTTGATAATGTAGTATTCCGGAATAACTTGTTATTCTCAATAATATTTTTCAACTGACAATTTTACTGAACGGTGGATTGATTCCGAGGCCCCATGTTATACACAAGAGTCTGGATAGACAACTCTATAACCAACAAGCCTAGGGGGTTGAATCCCCAGCCAACAAGCCTCGTGTGACTGGGATCTACCGGTACTCATAAATACTGTATCAGAATACCCGACACCCCATCATACCACATTCCATAAGGATACACCAAAATTACTGATGTGGGCCTTAAAATTACTACTTGATCATCCTTTACTTTTGGAATATGGGAAAGCTTCACCAAAAATTACTTGGCTTAAAAACCTGAATCAAATTTAAGTAACATATCCAGCAGGATATCTGAATACCTTCCACTTGGGACCAAGTTCCCAGGAAGTACTATTCAGTCTTAACCCATCTAAAACTCCCGTATGCCCAATGATCCTATTCCAAAATGGTGGATATTTAACCAGTTGGGGAAAATAAACTATAACAGTACTCCAGTACTCCCACACTGAATGTCTGCATTGATGAGCAATGAGCAGTAGGTGATTACTGTACAGTATTTTCTGGTAAAAAAATATGAGATACAGGGTATGAATAACCCAAAAATTACAGTCATAAAGAAAATATCTTTAAGTGGTTAATATGTGTAACAATTTAAAAAATAAAATAAATATATACTGTAATTTACAGGTTATATTTTTCAAAGTACTGTATGAAAGTTGGCAAAATGACAAAATAAACTAGTATTTCTTTTTTGCTAAATTTCTTTTTTCTCTAACTTTATAATGTAAGCAATGTTTTCGGTGCTATTATGTTTTTTATTTCAAGGATCAGAAGAGGATTCAAATTCTCAACCGCACATACCACAAACTTAAGTAAGAATTATCAGATGTTGAGGGGTGAGGTCAAGTACAAGTCAGTAATACGCCCTCAACTATGAAGTGACCCCCCTCAAAATCCATCTCCAATGTATTTATGTCATTGTGAGTACAGTAATATACTCCTATGACACACCTGACTCGTTGTCACCAGAAGAAGCAACAAATATCACAGACTAGTATTCAACCGCCTCCATGGCCAGTAGCCAAGAAGTCGCCAAATATATCTTTATATACGTCAAGTGCTGGTCTTTGGGGTTATTGCATAACACTGTAGTGTGGTGTGTAACTGAGCAAACATCCATTACCTTCTTTATCTGAATGGTAACCAAAATTCAGTCAATCACACATGAGGACCAACTGCTTGTCTTGCAAAACATGTCTAAAAATTTAAGCTCACATACAGTATCATGTACAGTAACGGACAATTCTATATATGTAATGTTTAACTTTTTGGTACTACTTGACATCTTTACATCAATTGGCCTAATGTCGTACTTTAGACCGTTATATAGTACAGTATTACTAAAAATTAACATTTCAGGTCAAAGAAATCCATAAATGACCGAGCACCTATTTCATTTTATCACTTTTGTAGGGTATGGTAGTCCAAGTCTTTGAGTGAAATGTCCCATCATTGGTGCTAATAAAGGATGCCAATTTTACTGTATTATCGTATTTGGTTACCGCCAGATAATTTTATTCAGCAGAAAGAGGATCCCGTACACAAATGGTTAGTAGAATAACTCCCCTGACCCCTTCACTATAGGGACGTCACTTTTAATATTTTATATGGTTAACGCCAGACGATTTTATTCGGCACACAAGGATCCCGTAGCCAGTGGATAAATGCATATTGCCATGTGAAGACTTGCTTTTAACCACCATCTGTAGTAGAAATTCCCTGTCTATGGATTATTAAGGATCACCTCTAAATGGTCACACAATTGGCTGGTGACAGGGTAAGGAAGAAATTGAGTAAAACATTTTACTAAAAATATCAAACCAGTAATTTTTTTTTTCATATTCGCCACTTATCAGCTTACTAGCCGTTTGGCCACTTCATACAGTGTTAGTACAAGAGGAAACTGGGAAACCTGTGGTGTTTCGTAGGGTCACACTGGATAACACCCTTCTCACGTGTGTCCGGGCCAAGGCTCGAACACTTGACATATTGGTGAGAGTTGTGCGCATTACCACTAAACCACCAAAGGATTACTTTTACAGTATTAATTATATAAAAACAAATATGACATTCCCAATCTCTTTATACCATACTTATCACACTGTTACCATTAATACTCACAGTAATTCAATAGCATATAAAAACATTACAGCCTGATGGCAACTGGGCCAGCAGAGCCAAGTCCATCCTCTGATGTCTGTCTAACATTTTCTGGGCTGTTCCCCTGCCAACAGGCAATCGTGAGTCTGTGACTAACCCATACAAACATGGAAAATGGCCGTAAAACATTGATGGTGATGTTTATCTTGGAGAAACACACTAAGGTTCCAATACTAAACAATGTGCATCAAAAACTGATCTTTATCACTGGTTTTGTAAACATTTATTCAGAAAAAAATACTGTAACTACAAAACTATACATTCAGCCTCATAAACTAAAAAATCTACAAAAAATTACAGTACATCAAGATGCTTTCTCAACTATAAAAAAGCCAACACAAATCTTTTCAAATTTAGAAAGATTTTAAATGGGCTGGTAATAGTCTGTTTACCCAATTGGTAATACTGTATAGTACTGTACTGTACTGTACTGTACTTCTTTTTACTTTCCCCCATTAACTATTACAATAATAGATTTTTTGTCATAAAAGTTGCTTGGTATCTGAGATAAATTAGGTCTCAAAGACTGAAAAACTGGTATTTTTTAATACTGTACCTGTATTTAATTTTTAAGTTAATCAATGAACTGTCACTGAGCATTACTTGTGTTTTGTTCTAATACCATAACACAGAAAGTTGATGTAATGTGGTGTTTTATAATGCAGGATCATTTCAATAGATTTCAACATGTTCTTTCTCATAGTTTTACTATGTTACATATATACAGTACTGTACTAAATTTTGTAAATTCTTATGCGTTTATTAAATTTGAAAAATAACTAAATTGCTTATTTTCTCATTTATAAAGTTATTATTTAAGAAATAGCAAGTAAGCTGTAGTCCAAGCTTTGTCTGATTTTAGCTAAAGCAAACCAATGAGCAATACACACTCAAGCCTGGCAGTATCACTGGTTCATATTGCTTAAATCATATACTGTACAGTTCAGAGAATGCATTTGTAAATACAGGGTATAGCATGTTCCAATAATTTTGTAATTGAGAAAACAGACTTGAGACATTCTTATAATGTCTTGACTTCACCATATAAACTTAACAAAAGCTAATATCATATTGTAATGTAATGATTAACAGAATATAGAAAAGATATCGTAAACAGAAACCTGATCAAAAAGACGAGATATATTCATAGATGCTGTAGAGCAACAGTAACTTCGGCATGAAGGTAAACTATGACCGATATGTCTTCTGTGATCGGTTACTCTAATTCAAACTTTGCAATTTCCAAGATCGTCAACCAACTAACTTGAAAAGCATACACCAAGCCATAGTTTAAGATCCTGTCATACAGCATCACAGTTCTCATCAGTAAAGAAAAATCATCTAACTTCCAATAATTTTTCTACTGAAGACATTAAATTTTCCTATTAACTGCATAAACATTTCAATGCAGTAATAAAACCTTAATTCCCAGGTGCAATAAAACTTGAATCATCACAACTGTACTTGCTGCAGCCAATATCAACTACACTGGACCCCCCATACTCCTCTATATTCTTGTCTTTTTTTAGTAACATACTACTAAACAACTAAATGAGAAACTAATGCACTATGATACAAGTATAATTTAATTTTATCATCCGTGGTCTAGCAACACTGCACCCTAGCTGCTATAATTTAAATGAGCCTCTGCACCATTTTTTCTAAAGCAGTGGGTTAAGATTCGGAAGTTAACTAAATGATTTCTGACACAGTTTATAGATAAGTCGAGATAAGATCAATCCAACACTTGGCTATAGAGGAGATAAACAAGCTTGGTCATCCTGACAACCAGTAATTTAGTTGACCATGGAAAACAATTTACTCACCGGATACAATTTTCGGAATTACACAATTAAGTTTAGCATTGAGGAGGCATTTCACAAGTCCCATTCCCGGCATAAACTCATAATTCAACATTGAAAGCATAATCCCGAGAATGAGTGCGGTAAAAATTTAGGATGCTTGACCAGACCCGTTCTCCTACATTAATTTGGTGGATGAGTATTATAATAATTTGGAAGGCAAATATTCTATCAATAGTTACCTTGAACGACTTGTGTTGTTGCAGTAGCCATCTCTACCGCCTAGTTGAGCAACAGAAGCCCTCAGCACTCAAAAAATTAGTTCAAGATGCGAAGGTAGAATATGAAGTAAACAAAGTCCACTGTTTACAAAAACCCCAGCACGTAGTTCTCGCGAGTTGCGAGACGCGACAACGAGACCACAGGTAGTGGGGCACACCGCTAGGGATCCTGTGTGTAAACTCTAACGCCTCACTCCTTTATTTCACCTATTGTCTATGATTTCTTTGTTATTTACAAAACGTACTCTATATCCGATTGAATAAATTAGGTGAGAGAAATCTTCAATATACAACATAGCTTATAAAAGCTTTATGTGAATGATAACAATTGTTATGCAAAACCCCGGAGTATTTGTTAAGAACACTTCATAGCATTACTCTGTATTGTTTCAAAATATTTATGCACTAAATTTGAAATAATTCAAACCATATATTAAAAATTGAAGGTAATTCCGATAAGTTCAAACAATTTTGTCATTTATAATGTTGTATCCGCAACATCTGGCAAGGGATGCTACAGACCCATAAAGTGGTACCCTGTTGTCTATACACTTACGGGCAACAGGTAACTAGTGACGGAAGACGACAGCTCATTAGATTATTTGCTGACCAGGGAGAGGATAAGCAATTTTTTTTAACTCGTGCAGTAACAAGAGTACTTCATTCAAATGTCATGTCATGTTCTGCTACTGAGGCCTAAATATATATCATTAGGATACAAGAATAATTCTATATTTTAGGGTATATTGTGATAATGGATTGCTTTCCTCTTAATTTTCACAAATAAAACATTGCTTTAATCTAAAGAATGTAAATCCAGTAGTTGAGCATGAAACAATTACTTGTGAATTCGTTTATTAGCTGTGATTAGCAGACAAGAACCATTGTGTATCGCCAAACTTGAGTATATGTGTACAGTATATCGCTCAATTGTTCGCTTCCCTCCAATGTGGGCACGAGTACCTATAGCTTAACATCATTTACAAACATATGCATTGAAGAATAATAGCATCTGGCATATCATCTATAACTTAAAACAAACGAACAACATCGTCCTAACACACTGCTTTATGGCACCCACTTGTCACTGGGACAGTACAGTACCCATAACGATTTCGTTCCATTGATCACCATATGTTTGTGATCGTAATCTGATAAAGAAAGTTTCCAGTTCATGCTAGGGCTATATTCAAAGTAGTGTTTTCCTCGCTATGCCACTGTAAACATAACATAACATAACATAACATCAAGAGAAGCCCACATGAAGAACACGATAGAGCCGTATAAATCCTTCGTCCGTAATATAATTGCCATTTAATGCGAGTGATTTTAGTCTCCATAGCTCATAACTTTTTTCGTTAAATCTGAAATTCCCAATTATACGGTTGTTACTTTAAAATAAGTAATTAATTTCTATTACCAGATTTTTAGTTCATGCTGTGCTGGCTTTTAAAAGGTCGTTTCTTTTTTCTACTTACAAAAAACGTAGTCTCCATAATAAGTTCATAAATTCTAAATCATATACTGTTGGTTTACAAAGCTAGAATAGGCATTTAAGGATCTTATTTGTTCATCCAGTAATACATAATATCATCACAGACCAAAATAAACTTTAGATACATCGAACGACTGACGTCATAGTTGCAATGATTTCATTGGAGCTTTCGTCAATACTGGTGATAATTAGTTGTATCAAATAACACATAATCATCGTTTAACTCAACATATTTCTACTTTCACATATTAAATTGAATATAATTATTATTCGACGTCATTTGTTCATTTCTAGACCATTAATTAAGTGAAAATATATCCCCTGATGAGTAGTAGTTAAGTGGCAGTAAATAGAATAAGCAAAGGAAGAGGAAATAAGATTAAACTAAAAAACGAAAAGAAAACAATTATGAAGAACTAAATAGACGGAAGAAAAGGCGAAGAAACGAAGGAGAGGCAGAGTCAAAATCTAGAGGCAAAATACACATAAGAAAAATAAAAGAGAAGGCGGAAAGAGACAAATGGAAGGGGTCAGTATAGATGAACGAAAAAGAGAAAACAAGTGTTAAAAGAAGCAAATAATGAACAGTAGAAGAGGTGAAAACGGAAAAGAAACGAATGAGAATAAAGCGGTGTTGGCAGTATAGTAACAGCAACACGAGATAATTGTACTGGAGGTGTTTAACAAGTTCTTGCTGTCGCTTGCATGTAATCTTACCGAGCGTTCCTGTACAAACCAACAATTACAGTACATAATCTTCAAGCAATATTTTGACTACTAATGATAATTCATATATGTAATTATTGCAAAGATTTCAATTCAGCTTTGAAGCACGAGACTCATATGACGATCGGTGTAATTAAAACTAATTTCATCTCACTTCGTTGGTACAGTGTATCAACATAGAGCTGGGATGGCGCACTTACATGTTAATTATATATTTTTTGTCAATTAATTCATATATGCATTACTCACTTTATATTTATGCTTCAATTTCCTACACACCTGCCTCTACCTGATTAGTCATTCGTGTCGCTTCTTTCCTCTAAACGCCCACACGGCCACGACGGTGTTCAATCCACCTCACCAAGCTGCACCTGTAAGCATTTATTATTGTATGTAAGTTTACAATGTATTTTCATAAGTTCAATAGGAGTAATTGCTACCAAGAGTAAGAAATATTACCTTCCGATTAGACAGTTCAGAAGAGTAAATAACAAAGACCTAAGTGACGTAATAGAATGATACACCTTAACTGACTAAACTCTTTTAGAAACTACTGATATCAGCAGGTATATGACCAAGACTTTAGGAGTTACTTTCACGCGTACTATTACACGAGTGAGTTTGTTGACAATGGCTCGGGTGTTATTGTACTGGCCAAGGTGTTGTGATTGGTTACTGTGTTGTTACTGTACTGGCCGAGGTGTTGTGATCGGTTACTGTGTTGTTACTGTACTGGCCGAGGTGTTGTGATTGGTTACTGTGTTGTTACTGTACTGGCCGAGGTGTTGTGATTGGTTACTGTGTTGTTACTGTACTGGTCGAGGTGTTGTGATCGGTTACTGTGTTGTTACTGTACTGGCCGAGGTGTTGTGATTGGTTACTGTGTTGTTACTGTACTGGCCGAGGTGTTGTGATTGGTTACTGTGTTGTTACTGTACTGGCCGGTGTTGTGATTGGTTACTGTGTTGTTACTGTACTGGCCGAGGTGTGTGATTTACTGTGTTGTTACTGTACTGGCCGAGGTGTTGTGATTGGTTACTGTGTTGTTACTGTACTGGCCGAGGTGTTGTGATTGGTACTTACTGTGTTGTTACTGTACTAGGTGTTGTGATTGGTTACTGTGTTGTTACTGTACTGGCCGAGGTGTTGTGATTGGTTACTGTGTTGTTACTGTACTGGTCGGTGTTGTGATACGCTGGAGTGTTGTGATCGGTTACTGTGTTGTTACTGTACTGGTCAGGTGTTGACGTTACTGTGTGTTCTGTATGGCCGAGTGTTGTGATCGGTTACTGTGTTACTGTACTGGTCGAGGTGTTGTGATCGGTTACTGTGTTGTTACTACGCCGAGGTGTTGTGATCGGTTACTGTGTTGTTACTGTCTGGTCGAGGTGTTGTGATCGGTTACTGTGTTGTTACTGTACTGGCCAGTGTTGTGATCGGTTACTGTGTTGTTACTGTACTGGTCGAGGTGTTGTGATCGGTTACTGTGTTGTTACTAGGCAGGCCAGTATCAGTCATGTGACCAAATAACGATCCAATCTCAGTGAGAGTCCGAATCTCTTCGAACATGACATCGTGCAATATATATAAGAAATTATTGAACCGTAAAACCTGAGGACATTCCATAGGAGAGTGGTGATGATACACACTGTGAAACATTATTATAAAAGAGTTCAATAGATGGGTTTACCTGTACATCAGGTTTTTCCAGCAAGTGTTTTTGGTGCTTGATACGTGAGAGTGTTCCATTTATGTTCGTTCACATGCTGGACAACATGGTTCAGCTCGCTGGCTGTCACTACACTACATACTAACAACATCTTTACTGGGAAGTAATATTCCTTTGTTGCGACATAATAAGGGGCGATAGGTAGACAAGCGTCAAACGTAAGACTAGATATCTCGGTATTCTGTTGGAACGAGGACAATATAATCACAATGTGTGAGACGCAAAAACAGGCGATTTTTATCAGATTCCTGGAGATGGAGCGTAACCTTGTACCTCACCCCTGCCTGTACACTATGGTTCAGCTCCTCCCCAACCTGTTCCCAGCACCTGCCAGTAACACTATGTTCAGCACACTCTGACCTCACACCCTAGCACCTGCCTGTAACACTATGGTTCAGCTAACTCTGTTCCTCACCCCCCCAACCTGTTCCCTACCTGCCAGATAACACTATGGTTCAGCTAACACTCTGTACCTCACACACCCTAGCACCTGCCAGTAACACTATGGTTCAGACACACACTGTACCTCACTAGCACTCAGTAACACTATTGTTCAAACTCCACACACACTAGCACCAGTAACACTATGGTTCAGCTAACACACACTGTACCTCCACACACCTAGCACCTGCCAGAACACTGTGGTTCAATTATTACTGTTGAACATAATGCAAAGCAAAACACAACTCTTTTTTTCTGTTGGCATTTTACGTACACCTACTTGAGCTACATGACTTTCTAAACCGATATTATAATAAAAACTCTACGGAAAGAAAATGTTAAAAATAATCTTACATACGACCAAGCAAGATGGCGCCGAGAGCTGAACTTATGTTAAGATTCACAACGAACAACGTTACACAAAACACGCGACCTCAACGATATGGCGGTGTCAGGTGTTGCGCCGCCACCCTCACAGTGTCAGTTCCGCCTGCCGCCACCCTCACAGTGGCAGGTGCTGCCTGCCGCCACCCTCCGACGTCAGGTGCTGCCCGCCGCCACCCTCAGTGTGGTGCTGCCCGCCACCACCCTCACAATGTCAGGTGCTGCCTGCCGCCACCACAGTGTCAGGTGCTGCCGCCGCCACCCTCAGTGTCAGGTGCTGCCCGCCACCACCCTCACAATGTCAGGTGCTGCCTGCCGCCACCCTCACAGTGTCAGGTGCCCGCCGCCACTCTGGTATGATGCTGTGCCCACCCTCACAGTGTCAGGTGCTGCCCGCCGCCTCACAGTGCAGGTGCCGCCGCCACTCTCAGTGTCAGGTGCTGCCCGCCGCCACCCTCCAGTGTCAGGTGCTGCCGCCGCCACCCTCAGTGTCAGGTGCCGCGCCGCCACTCTCAGTGTCAGGTGCTGCCCGCCGCCACCCTCACAGTGTCAGGTGCTGCCCGCCGCCACCCTCACAGTGTCAGGTGCTGCCCGCCGCCACCCTCAGTGTCAGGTGCTGCCCGCCACCACCCTCCAAGTATTAGGTGCTGCCCGCCGCCACCCTCAGTGTCAGGTGCTGCCGCCACCACCCCCTCACAGTGTCAGGTGCTGCCTGCCGCCACCTCCACAGTGTCGGGTGCTGCCCGCCGCCACCCTCACAGTGTCAGGTGCTTCCCGCCGCCACCCTCAGTGTCGGTGCTGCCCGCCACCACCCTCAGTGTCAGGTGCTGCCGCCACCACCTCACAGTGTCAGGTGCTGTCCGCCGCCACCCTCATAGTAATAGGTTCTGCCCGCCACCACCCTCACAGTGTCAGGTGCTGCCGCCACCACCCTCCATAGTATAGGTTCTGCCGCCGTCACCTCAGTGTCAGGTGCATGTTGCCCGACGCCACCCTCATAGTAATGGGTGCTGCCCGCCACCACCCTCACAGTGTCAGGTGCTGCCCGCCACCACCCTCATAGTAATAGGTTCTGCCCGCCGCCACCCTCACAGTGTCAGGTGCATGTTGCCCGCCGCCACCCTCACCGCAGCATCTGGTAATTTAATACGCTGCAACTGTCTTATTGTCCCGCGGGGGAAATAAAAATTACCTCGCCAAATGGATATTGGACACAATTTATTGCCTCTCTTAAATTCGTTAGAGGACTCTTACAGCCAATCAGAACATCAGGTGTACGAGCACATTTCCAACCAATCAGAACACCTGACTAGCACATTTTGCACATTAGGTGACGATCCCTTTTCTTGGACAATAATTGAATCAGATTATCAGTAAGGAGTGATAATGCTCCTCACTCCCATACAAACTCTTCGTTAATACACAATAATGTGACGTAAAACAATAATGGATTCACTATTATTGCCGCCAGATATGTTAAAGACAAGGGGATGGGAGGGGCGGGGAAGGATTAGCAGAAAGATTCGGGTGTTTCGGGAGTGTAATGATTAAGTCACTAGAGATTACGAAATATAGTTAAAGGTTAATAAAAAAAAGGAAACACGAGGATTGGATTTTTCCCTTCACCAATCATCTCAACCTTTCCATACGCCTAACTTCCTCACATGTCTCCCTCAAATCTGTCTTCCTCACATCCATCTTCCTCACACTGGGAGAGATTGACCTTTAAGCTTATTCACCTTTAAGCTTATTGTATTATTCACGAGTGTCATTAGTGAGGTGAGAGAGGAGGATGACGCGGGAGAAGTAGAGGGGTGAGGTGAGGAGTGTAAACAAGCTATCCCCTTCATTGACCCAATCACTGGTTCACCTGCACGGGTGTGTCCACTTTAACGCTGCCCACCTCACCTGTCTCATACCTGCTCAGACACTTAGTTAGCCCCAAACACCTGGTGAATTATGTCGACGAAAGAAGACGAGAATTTGTCGGCAAGAAAACGAGAATAGACCTAAAGACGTGTGTTAATGTCAGTTCCATTATTTGGTATTAACAAGGGCTACTCACCACCTGTGTAATAGCTAAAGGGTTGAATTAATTTTCATGTGTGTGTTTGTTCATTTATGGCGAGTTGGTGTTTTGGGTACAAGGCTGATGATGTGACAAGGAAGTTGATGAACATTATCTGGGGGGCGGGGGGGTGGGGTTACTACATGGACTTTTGTGGTGTTGTCGAGGATATGAGAGAGAGAGAGAGAGAGAGTTTGTGTGTGTGTTTGTGCGTGTGGTGGTGGTTGAGGGGGGCGACGCACACTGTGTAATGCATCAGCAGGTCAGAAGGTCAGGCGAGCAGGGGTCGTGATACCTGGTCCTCCCTCCTTCCCTCCCATACCAATCTCTTTCCTTGCCTCACACCTCTCCACCGCTTCCCTTCAACAGTCTTTATGATGGCTGTCTCTCTCTCTTTTGTTCAGCATTATCTTCACACCTGGTCATCTCTGCTTCTTGTTCCCTTCACTTTAACTATATTTTTATCTTTATCCTCACATTAGATAAATTCAGTCGGGCGTTTTTCTACATCCGGGTGAAGCTTCCTCCTGGACAGAGACCCGCGCCACCCACAGTGACCTCTGTAGTCTGGACCACCCCACTCTCAGTACACAACACAGTCGGTTAAAAATTGTCCCGCCACTTTCAATAGTCTACCAATTCATCTCGAGATTTAAATCATGGTACTCAAGGTTTACTCATCGTATTCTATTGGAAGGGTGGGCATCTAGGTAGTGGCCTGGGGAGGGTGGGCATCTAGGTAGTGGCCTGGGGAGGGTGGGCATCTAGGTAGTGGCCTGGGGAGGGTGGGCATCTAGGTAGTGGCCTGGGGAGGGTGGGCATCTAGGTAGTGGCCTGGGAGGTGGGCATTAGGTAGTGGCCTGGGGGGGGTGGGCATCTGGGGGTAGTGGCCTGGGGAGGTGGGCATCTAGGTAGTGGCCTGGGGAGGTGGGGCATCTAGGTAGTGGCCTGGGGAGGGTGGGCATCTAGGTAGTGGCCTGGGAGAGTGGGCATCTGGGTAGTGGCTTGGAGAGGGTGGGCATCTAGGTAGTGGCCTGGGGAGGGTGGGCATCGAGGTAGTGGCTTGGGGGAGGGTGGGCATCTAGGTAGTGGCCTGGGGAGGGTGGGCATCTAGGTAGTGGCCTGGGGAGGGTGGGCATCTAGGTAGTGGCCTGGGGAGGGTGGGCATCTAGGTAGTGGCCAGGGGAGGGTGGGCACCAAGATAATGGCCTGGGGAGGGTGGCCACTAGCGTAGCTGCAATAAAGTCTTAAATAACTTTATAAAACAAGAACACGATGATGATTACGTAATTCTATTATTAAGGACAATTTACTGGATACATTGTTCATAGCGGTGCGTGGCGGCCATCTTCCCACGCCTCACCACACACACTTTTTTTGCATGAGAGACGTGTTTATAATTCAGTTTCATGCTTCCCCGTGACCGTGTGATTTGAAAAGGCAAATGGACCATGTACACGTCTTATGCACCCTACGTCCAACATGACTGTATATTTAGTGTATTTTCTGGCAAAAAGTGGACCCCCCTTCCGCCGTGATTGCAGGTGTGGTCCCATAGTGAGGTAGTTAGAGTGAATTTGCAGAGAGTAATTGTACCCCGCTAGACTTATGAAAGCATTCATTATCACAAAAATTAATGGCCTTGCGAGTCATTACGTAGTGAATGCGTGACCTATTTTACATCGGCAGGTGGCCAATTTGCAATGGTGTCGGGGGTGTTGTCTGTTTATACGTATTTCTAAAGTAACATTAATCTTTTCCACACCAGAGTTTGCCTCATTTATTTACGATTTACGAAGCTTAACGCAGGTTTATGAGTCAGATTTTATAAGAGGAAAAACTAGCGTTCCTGCAATAATTAACGAGATGTGTCACGTGATGTGACATCAGCTTACTCTGTCCGCTGTCCCGAGTCCGTCAATAGCAAATTATGGCACGTCTTGTAGCACATGTTAATCTGTTCATCAGAAATATTCATATCAGCGATCTATTTACGAATTCTTTAGTTCAAACGTTACAAACCTACGGGCAGCTCACTCACCGACTCACTACCGCAAGTCTACTCTTCTCACTGAAGTTGATAACTTAGCCTGTAAAATTTGTGAGTCAAGTCTCCGCTAAGACTCAAGGATCCAGTAGTAAGCCTCAGTTTACCGGTAAGTGATTTTGTAACATTACTTGAGAATCAAATCCTTTAGAAAATACTGATTAATATATAAGGTTTGGGTTCGTGGGGTCGTGGGTGTGTGAAACATTGTCGAGACACTGAAGCCTCGATGATAGTACAATTAAGTTATTAACAAAATTATATGTTATATGTATAAATATTAGGAGGTAAAAGTACTCTAATAAATATAATACGTAATTTTCCTCACGTACACAATTCTCAGAGCGTAAACATATAATTGCTGTTTAAATTCTGATCGGACAATTGTAAATTGTAAAAATCGGGTAAATTATAGTGAACGCACTACGCTAACTTATCAAACTTTACAACATATAATACTATACATTAGTTTACATGAAGCCTTCATCGTGTGGTTTGTGGATAACTAAACTGGTAGCCAAGTGTGTACGTGAAACGAAGATAGAATATAAAAGGTTTTTGCGCGTGGCGTCACAGTTTGTTTACACCGTCATGCTACCATAGTGTGTTGTGTGTGAGTGTATGTGAAACAAATGATAGAGTATAAGATATTTTGCACGTGACGCGTCAGTTTGTTTACACCTTTGAACTGAAAGATGTTTACCTCATTAGTCAACTATATACTTCTTCAGTTTCAACACCAGCTGTTGACAGGAAGGACTTCTAAGACCTGCAAAAAAATCGCTTAATCGCATTAACGCGACAGACTTATCCTGTGTACAGAAAAAAATAAAATATTTTTGATATTAACCTGATTTGTGACGTCTGAAACATTAAACAATATTCTGAAACATTAATGCGCCTCCCTAGAATATCTCATCAGCCAGGGGTGAAAGGTGTGTACAACGTTGTTGTCATGATCACTAGTAATGGTTACAAGTACGCTATGACGTT
Organism: Homarus americanus; assembly: GCF_018991925.1. Lineage (NCBI taxonomy): Eukaryota > Metazoa > Arthropoda > Malacostraca > Decapoda > Nephropidae > Homarus > Homarus americanus. The sequence continues at coordinate 1,006,531 of NW_024726235.1, read as the reverse complement.
ACTCTTAATAGGTGACATCAACACTCTTCTCGTGACGTGACAATCTTCTATGCTCACGGTACACCACAATGTATAACATTATTATAAAAATATGAGAAACAATAAAAGTGACAACTGCAGCAGGTGGCAACAACTCTGGCTAATGTCACGTGGTAGGTCCCACTCATAAGTGGGCGTGAACACTTATAATAATACCATTTTTTTATAATTTACTCCATTGAAAGACTTATTTTGTTGCAAATCATCAAGAACCACATGTCATACGTGAGAACACCACATAGTACCTGTGTGTGTACCGTCACAGGTGTGGGTAACATTATGAGAGTTGTTGTAGAGAAGTTACGGTGGTGACAAAGACGTACACGTGGCAACAGCCCACGACTAAGTTACAACTGTTATCACCTGCCACCACCCACCTCCTCCTACCCTCCTCTACTCTCACCTACTGCTGAACAAAACACTTGACATCATTCCTTTAAAGTCCCGATCAATGTAATCGTCTTTCAATTAAACAATCACAATGAACAAGTTTTGAACATAACCAAAGTTGAGAGGGAAGTATGGTGCAAACAAAGAGTGTGTTATCAGAGGCGGGGCGAACACACCCTTCCTGCCTAACGTCAGATAAGATAACAAGGAGCCTAACTAACTCAGGTGGTGCCCATACGCCTCACACTCTCTCCTGCACCACTACCGCCCTTGCACACTGCTACTGCTCCTCCTCCTCCCCTGGGCGACTTCAAATTCACCAGCAGGCAAAGCGAAGCCTCCCGAGGAAGACACAGGTGACGGTAGGAGATCAAGGGGGTCCCGGGGTGTGTTATTGACAGTGAAAGACACACAATGGGGTTCCCCGCAGCGTGGATGGTGGCGGCGGTGCTGGTGGTCGGGCAGCACGCGGTGGGAGGCGTCAAGGAAATGGGACCCAAGACACAACTGCCTGACGACACCTTATTCAAGGACCCCGCCGCTTTCTGTGAAGGATGTTATGGCATGGTACACGGTGAGTAGTGACCTGCTGGGGTACTGACGACCGTGTGCAGAGAGGTAAATGTAGAAACAACAAAGTAAAGAGGCAGAAAAGTAGGGGTATATATATATATATAAGTGTGTGTGTGTGTGTGTGACTGTATATGTATGTTTTAAAGCGTGTATGTTTGTGTGTATGTGTCTGGGTGTACGACCTTATGATTATTTACACAATTCACTGACACAAACGTTCTACATAAAACCACCAACACCTGTTTTTTATAAGAGGAAGATAATGGTAATAATCTTCTCGTCTCATTAACATACGTCGCTAAAAAGTTGTATTGACATAATTATTCGCCTGCAGGGGGAGACTACACTTGTGTATATTGTTAAAGTGTTGGTGGGTGTCCTCTCGTGACACAGTGATAGATAGATAGATAGATAGATAGATAGATGGGTAGATAGATAAATAGATAGATAGATAGATAGATAGATAGTATTATCATCATACAGACAAGTTAAAAGTGAATCAGAGAGTCGTCCGGGCCCGTGGTGGTTCACTTTCCATGGCTCTAATAGACACGCTAGTCAGACAGTATTATGATGGCTGCTTTCATATCGTGGTCGCTTGAGGCTCTCCCCATCAAGCGTCTCTTCCAGTGCACCACACAGTTTGTTTAGTCATATTAAGGAATAAATGAGGAAAACTAACGACTAATCAACCCGGGGTAGTTAAGCCTTGTTAACAATAATCAGTAATATAAACATTGGTACTCACCCTTATTAACAAGTTGGGTGATAATATGACCCTGTATTCACTTACCACTCAGGGTGACATTACTCCTACCCTCTCACACAGAGTTGCACAAACTGCTGCTAAAGTGGAAGAAGGAGAAGGGCTCCCTGGAGGATCACATCGACGCGGCGCTGCTGGCGGTGTGTAGTACAGACCGCCTTAGGGCCTACGTCCTCTCTCCTCCTAAGATGGTGCGACTCTGCTCCGGCATTAGAGGTCAGTTCTGCAAGTCAGGGTAATAAGTATCATTCTGTACACTCATACATTAATCACTCTTCCTAAATTAGAAGAAAGAAAAATATCTTGACATGGCAGAGTTTGGGTGCTGTTTCCTCCACTGTGGGCTGTAATCTTTGTGCTCAGATCAGTGAGTCAGGTACATGAGCTACTACATCTCTTTCTACTCGTACTATTTGTTTCAGTCCTGCTACGGTTAGTGCTTCTGTTAATACCACTATCAATATAATTATTATCGATGTACTTCTTACTACTATTACTGTGCTGTACTACTAATACTATTATTACCAATATCTGGCTCACGCCTTCACCACAATGTAGCAGCTTTACCCCCCATCATCACCATCCCCCCACACATCACTCCTGTCTGGCTATGACTCTCGTGTAACTTGCAGCTCACTACGAGGACGAGGCTGGGCTGGTGATGCTGAAGCAGTACTCCGCCAAGAAGAAGCCTAGTGTTGACAAGGTGTTTGAGTCTTTCTGCAAGAAGACCATCCCAGCCTGCCCTAAAGGACTCAAGCCTATGTCCGTCGCCAGGAAGGTCAGTCAATAACTTTACAACCCATCACGTGTCTAATGAAGGCACAGGAGTCTCAATTAATCCTCATTGTATCTTCGTCATTTGTCAGCTAACTAGAAGGTCGTCGGTATGCATGGGCTCTTGAAAGTACCTGAATGTGACGTGCAAGAGACGGGGTGACATTTTCTATGGTCAGGTTATACTGGAGAATCGTGTGTAATATGGTCCTGGTCAGGTTATATTGTATAGACCACAATTATATAAGTGAAATATATCAATATAGACCAGATATACCACTATAGTATGAAAATATAGACCACAAGTATACCGGCACGGTGTAACACTATGGATCAGATATACCAGTATCCACATTTCCCCTGCTGAGATTAATACCTGTGTATACATCTACCGGGTAAAGAAGGCTGTCTAGCTACTGTGTTTGTGGAAAAACCGACCATTGTTACGATCATCCTCAGAGGTGATGAGTGCGCACGTTTGTTTACTATGCCCTGGGCCGTGGCTCATTTTCAGAAATAACCGATATTACATAAATACAGATCTTTAAATAATATGTATTTAAATTAATTATATGTTTTATTTATAATGATTTATGGACGTAATATAAAACGACAGATTCATCACCTAGATTTACATCACAAATTAATTTAGTCTCCGCTAAAATAGGATTTTATTCATACCATTAATATCTCCTGCAGTAAATCTTTGTATACATTTTCGGGATAATGAGATAAGGTGTTAAAGCTGTACTGATATAAAGTGTTAGATGAAATATATTTTGTTATTTCCTTTATTTAATAATTTAACTCTTTCCTCGGTGATCAGAGCACAGATCTTTCATTGTACTGGGATTTAAAAGTAACTTGTGAAATTTAGGCATTCAAAGAAAACGAACTTATTGTAGGGTATCCTACACCAAATCTTAGATTTTCCTATTGGGTCAAAATAGAAAAGTACACAATGAACCTCGTGCTAATAACTCACTTTTAGACGTTATATGTTTGCTTAACATCCTTGAGTAACTTGTATTAACAGCAGGGGTACTGTTGATACGTTGTGCTGCCAATGTGAGGAATCCTGACGTAATATTCCGTAAAATCTATATCAAAGAGTACTGTATGTTAAAGTTTTCCATCAACTGACGAAATGAATGGTAATGGATAGTCATATCAGAACTACTGTGAGTGTGTGTGTGTGTGTGTGTGTGTGTGCAACAGAAAACGGCTTCACCTGGGACTGGGAGATTTGTAAACACAATCTCTTTACATCATCAAAAGTACATAAAGTGTACACCGACAACTTCTAATACTAAGTAAAATGACGAGGAAAGTACACTCTCTACACTTAGGTTCGATAATTAAAGATAGACTAAATAATTCATTAAGCATCAAGTGGATACAGAAAGTAAGTCATTCATCTGTTTGTTACTGATCGTCTGCTGACCGCCATCCCACAGGCTCGATTGGGAGGATGAGTTGGATGGTTCGAGAGGAAGTTGATCAGTGTTAAGGCAGGTAGACTCTCCCTCCTCACAGGTAGACTTTCCCTTCTCACAGGTAGACTCTCCCTCCTCACAGGTAGGCTCTCCCTCCTCACAGGTAGACTCTCCCTCCTCACTGGTAGGCTCTTCCTCCTTACAGGTAGACTCTCCCTCCTCACAGATAGACTCTCCCTCCTCACGGGTAGGCTCTCCCTCCTCACAGGTAGACTCTCCCTCCTCACAGGTAGGCTCTCCCTCCTTACTGGTAGACTCTCCCTCCCTCTCACAAGGATCGTCTTACGCTCATCTAGAAATTTGAAGAGTGAAAGACGAACTCCAGTAATTTTGGGATTAAGAGCCACTCGTCTCAACACCGCTTAATTGTCTATCTCTCTCTCTCTCTGATCGCCTGTTTATGTTCGAAACCTCACGAGAACATCTACACATTCATACTTTTATATCATAGTAAACAGCGAAGCGCAACGAACGAGAGACAAAACGAAGACGATAAGAGAGGAAATAAAATACAATGCGAGTTAGTTTTACCTCACAGAAAAATCAAACCCCGAGGCTATGTTTATAGTGTCAGTTTTATACATATACAAGTTGGAAAAATCAGCGAACATTGCGTTTTCTACTGCACTAAAATGTTTTGGTTTTGTTGAGCGATGTTTACGTCGGTTGGGGCAAAAAAAAAAAAAAACATGTCGAGAGAGACAGAATAAATTGCAAAATATGTGTTGATATTTGTTTAAGGCTGGTAAGAGTGACGAGTCGTAGAAACATTTAGCTCCTCGCCTGACAGTGCAACACCCTCTCAGGTACTGGTGTTTATAAAGTCTCGTCATGCTTCTGTTGTTACTGTTACTGACCCACACAACAATCTGGTGGTGTTATTGTTGTACAGATATAAATAACCAACTCTAAACTATTGTTTGAAAATAAAATAACTCGTGACGTTATTAATTTCGCAGTGAGCTGTGTCAAGTGTTAGCAATTGAACAGAATTCTGCTTCATATATTCAGAATTTAGCTAACATTCACGATTCATATTAAAACATATATAAGGAAGCGTTTTATTTCAATTTATTATTATAGATACACGTGTGTGTGTGCGCGCGCTCGCTTGGTCTGCTCACTAAATGATTTTTTAAGGTTCGAACATTATGTACATATATATTTTTCTAACTGGAGACGAGAGACGCATTAGTTATGGGAGAATGACACTATTCTTTATGTACAGTACCTCTTTTGTGCGCCAGACGTTATGGAAGGGAGACAGGTGTATGCGTCGTCATAATCCTCAACCTCGGCTAAAATTTACGAGGCTATGAATATCCTGACCTAAGCGTCTGTCTGATACCTTTGACGGGCTGAGTGCAGAGGCCGTCTGGATCATAAACTGTATGTATCCCTGTGGTCTTAACACTGAATAAAACTGTTGATGTTAAGCCATAATTTGTGGAGGCAGGGACGTCCTCAAAACACAAGAGTCTATCTGTTCCTGAAGGCTGAGTCCTGGTCAGTGGTCCTCCTCGCTACCACAGCTGCGGCCTCATTCTTCATCCTCACTGTACACTAAGCTTCTATTCGGTCGCCACTGCACTCAACCATCTTTACTCCCTAGACTGTAAAATTAGCTACCTATTGTTTACACTCTTCCCTTGCATCACCTCCTTCCTTTCTTCTCTTGTCTGCCCTCTCCCCTTGTTTCTCTCCCCCTAACTCCTCTCTCCCTTACCTCCCCCTCCCATCTTAAATCCCCCCTACCTTATCTTCCCTTTCCTCTGCCTCTTCTCTCCCTTTGCAACCTCTCCCTTTTTGTCTCCCCTCTTCCCGTTGGTTTCTGTGGCCTGCTCTCCCCATCTATTGATCTGAACACGGTGAGGGGGGAAGAGGGGAGAGTGAGGGAAGGATGGGAGAGTGAGGGAAGGATGGGTGAGTGAGGGGAGGAGGGGAGAGGACAGTCGTCACCAGTCTATTTTCAGATACACAAGGTTTATGTCCGCCTGTCCCGCCTCCATCCAGCCCCTACCTCCCTGTGTTGTGGCTGATGAGGGCTGGGCAGGGAGATGGGTAGTGCAGGACAGGGAGGAGGGCGTAGCAGGGAGGGATAATGGGGAGAGGAGGGCAAGGCCGGGAGGAGGGCAGGGCAGGACGAGGGAAGAGGACATAGAAGGCAGGGACAATATTTGGATAGCGGGCATAGAAGTGAGCTGCTAAAGGGATAAACAAAAATAATGATGTGATTGAGTGGCCAGCCTGAGGAATGTAGCTCTTAGGGGTGTGTAGGAGAGGCGCATGAAATAAATATGAGTGTGTGTAATAATGGAAAGAGAAGAGAAGACAGAGAACCCGATAGTGAAGTATATTTTAGTGAGTGAGAGATAGTAGGTGTGGGTGGGGGAGGGTGGTGGTGATGGTGTAGGACCTTCACCCATCACCACCGCCAACTGGACGCTGGGGCACCAGGTGTTGACTCTCGACTTGTGAATTGTTTGGGGTTGTCATAAAAGGAGATTTAGAAAAGATTTCAAAAATAAATCATAACCCAAAACAGAAAAACTGAAGTATGAAAATATGATTCCTTTATGAAGACGTGGGCGACGGGAACCCGGCCAGCAGCGGGAGGCGAGGGGGCTATCCCGCACACTGGGGAAGTCCCACTACACTCACGACGACAGCAACAGGAAAAGGGATATCATAGAGTGGCCCTGACACACACACACACACACACACATTCCACCGCTCACTACAAAAGGAAAATTCTGCAAGTCACCAATAATACCAGCAAATTTTCCTGTTCAACTACTGTTTCGTGATCCAGAATTTAGGGCGATTTTTTCCTTGTTGTGTCAGAGTTCCCGGCAGTTTAAGAGTAGTTTGAGTCATCAGCGTACCGTCACTGTAAAAGCCCAGTGAAGTGTCATTTCCTCATCAACAAAGCAGACATTTTGCGTCACAGCAGTTGTCAGGGAATACCGCGATAAACTCCTGTACACTAAGATCCTGGATTCTGAGAGGGTCGTATGTTGAATGTTCCCCTGACTGGAGATATGACACCACCGTCTAATTGGCTTGTTTAACCAGCAACACAAACACGATGGCCAAATTCTGTTAAAGAATTTCACTGAGACTGTATATTAAAGTGTTCTCTTACTGTGTGTGAAAAGTTAACGCATGATTTGATCTGAATTTATTGAGTAAAATTTCATACAACATGTTACAAGAGGACTAGAAGATTAAAATTAGGTACCAACACATTTTGATTCTTAAAAACATCTCAAGTCTAACATTGTTTGATTAAAGTGACAAATGAATATACAATAGAGTACTCTTACCAAAACTATTTACTAAGGATATGAGGACACCGAAGTTAAATATATGTTAGGTTAGGTTAGGACACACTAGGTGACTGTGTGGGCGTGGGGACAGTGTTATCATGGACACTATTGTAGGTTAGGCGAAGAGGCGGGTTGACTTCATGAACAGTTGTTGGCTATACTGTTAGAAGGATTTTAATATATCCAAAAGTAAAGTGTGTGTGTGTGTGTGTGCGTGTTCTCAATTTTCTCCAATTTTACAACGGAGACTTATTCAACTGAGACCTAAAAGATTAAATGTTCTCAAGAAATGACAAAGAAGAAATATGGAACTTATTTCTCGAATGGTCGGGTCTGTCAAAGCAGGAAGGGGTTATCAGGCGTTAATCCTTTACATACCCTGTCACGTGAAGTTGTTGTCATGAGGCGATTATATTTATTTATTATTGTCTATTTGTTTGTTTTTTCAATGTATGTTTATATATTTAATTTAAATTCCAAGAAGTATCAATAAAAAAGACTGGATTGTGTATTTATGTATGTAATGACGTGGAATATCATGATAACTATTCTCTCACTATTTCAGGAAAAGACGGAGAAAGCGGCTGAAGAAAAGAAAGCACGGGAAGAAAAAGAAAACAAAGAAAAAGGGGAGGAAAAAACGAAACAGAAGACAAAGACGAAAAATGATACAAAAAAGAACAAAAAGGATGAATTATAACTTCTCACCAGCCTCTTCCTGGACGCATCTTGTTACTCTGTTGTTAAATTATTGTTTGTTAATGTGAGATGATTATTTTGTACAAATTTTCCATGTGAATTAAAAGTAAACGATCTGATACTGATACTAGTGTTCGTGTTTGTGTTAACCCAATGGTAAACAGTGTGTTGAATCGATCTAGTTATTTTAAGCTTATTTCACACAACAACCTGAAAATAAAACTTCAAAATTAAACGAAAGGTATGCAAACTCCATGAATGGGTTATATTCCAACTATATGATTATTTAACGTAAACATTAAATACCAAACTCCATGTATGGGTTATATTCCAACTATATGATTATTTAACGTAAACATTAAATAGTTTCTGATACCTATGGCACTGCACATAAAAATCTGAAAGGGATTTGCACACTAATAGACACCACAAAAAATTACCCGGGACAATATCAGTTAAAATTAAAAGCCTTGAATGCTTCTTTCAGGTATTACAGCTCTTAATACGATGCTTTATTGTTTATTTTTCAAGCGGGCAAATAACAGATTCATGGGTCTATAGTTTACGACACACGTGTTGACGAGGACAGCAGATGCAGAGTCGGGGGATTTTTTACGGTAAATATTTTATTTCTTTGCGTAGAAAGCACGTAGTGTCATATGATTAGTAATTTCGCCGCGTTTTACCCCGCACTTTCCCTCATCCTTCCTACCCTGCCCACCACAAGTAATTTGTGATCGTAGGTAGAAAAAAGCTAAAAACATAATTAAAATAAAGTTTTCGTCTGTTTTAAAATACTTACCACATAGAAAAGAACATCCGTGGACAAAACGAACGAAATTAAACTTGCGGTGGTAACCTTCTCCAGTGTTACTGTTATTTGTAATCATTTGCTATTTTTGCCCACCCGAACAGGCTATTGCTGACTTTCTGAAATAAATTTGTTTCCTACCATTGCTGCTCATATCCACTCCAGGAATTGTAATTTACACATTCTGGTTTTCCATGGTTCTTCTGGAGAAATTTAGGTAAAATTTTAGTTTCGGTCATCTCTATATTTATATATCCAAACCTAACCAAACAAACGTAACTTAACCTAATGTAACCTAACCTAAACTAGCCACAGAACCCAGGAATATCTAACCTAACCCAAATTCCTAAGATTCTCCGGATGACCGATATTAAAATAATACCGAAATTTGAAGTCTTTTAAAACAGGTGAAGCGAACCAAACAAACCTAATCTAACATATCTTACACAATTTAAATGTATTTTAATGTTCATGTCTTGAATAAATGATTTCACGTCGAGTCTGCCTCTGACAGTCGCAGTTTAAGAGTTTAATGTTTTGTTTTGTTTTTTTAGTTTATAATGGGTAGAAATATGTTAAAAAGTATTACACGTGTAAAAACAAAATCAAGAATGACGATGTAGAGATCGTAATCACAAAACAGTTCCAGCGAGACGACGAATTGCATTAGACTCCTCGGTAAGCAAGCCATGAAAAAATTGAATATGTAAATTACTATTCCTGGGGTGGATATGAACTACTCTTATGGTAAATATATATATTTTTTGTGTTTTCGAAAGTCTCTAAAGTACCAAGTTTATGTGCCCAGGATTATTAATGTTAGCGTTTTGTTCATCAGGTGGCGGCCGAAATGTGACGAAGCGAGAAAAGTCTCACGCCATCTATGGAGGCGAATAAGAGCATTTTACCAGACACATTAACAGTGTTTATAATCGCCAGTGTGTGTGAGCCGTAGCAAACTATCTGTATATAACGTTCAGTTGGGAAATTTATAGTTTACGAGTTGGTAATTAGGTCATATCTCCATTACTACTGATATATATATATCCCACGGAAATGAAGGTGAAATTCGTATGAAACAGCGAAATACTACACTATATAGACCTATTTCCCTTATAAATTTCCGCGAATGACAACTACGGAAGATTTACCATCAACTGAATGAAAAAACAATCTAGATAAATAGGATTTGTTTGGTTATTAGAAGAGAGTTGTTTACCCTGTGAGTTTTGATGATAATATAGTGGTGATTTGTTTTCTTTGGAAGGATATAGAATATGGAGAATAAACAAAACGAAAACAATGGGTCCAAACTCCGGCGGTGTGGAGTGAAGGAGGAGGCGGTGGAGTGAGGAAGGCGGTGGTTCCTTGCCCATGATATACCTGTATATCCTACCTGACCATAGACTCACACTCACGATGGGTGAAACACCTCGACAGCCAACTGGTGCCTCACGTGGTAGATTACCGCCAGCTAGTGCTTTAGGTGGTGGATATAATGTGGCCAGTAGAATGTAAACAAAGAGACCTTGACGTACCAGCTGATTACGTACTGTAAACCTGACAGAAGAACTTGGCCGAGACAAACCACACACCCCTTCCACCGCCTGTTGTGACAACCTTTACCACTACCTGTTGTGACTCCTTTACACACACACACACACAGGGAAATAATGATCCATCAGTCCCCCATCAATCGACTGCCAACTTGTCCTCAACATTCCTCAGGACACAGCGACTCTCTGATAAGCCAGGAATGTGAAGTGAGATTCTAGAGACGAGAGTTGTTCAGGTCATCACTCTCTTCTACCTATGTCTGGCCTCTCTTCTACCTGTGTCTGGCCTCACCTCTACCTGTGTCTGGCCTCTCTTCTACCTGTGTCTGGCCTCACTTCTACCTGTGTCTGGCCTCACCTCTACCTGTGTCTGGCCTCTCTTCTACCTGTGTCTGGCCTCTCTTCTACCTGTGTCTGGCCTCTCTTCTACCTGTGTCTGGCCTCACCTCTACCTGTGTCTGGCCTCTCTTCTACCTGTGTCTGGCCTCTCTTCTACCTGTGTCTGGCCTCACCTAACCTAACCTATAAAACAACATCCATTATACTACTATTTACCCTCCTTTTCCTTGTATCTTGCACCGTGTGTAAATGTGTACGGGTGTTTGTTCAGAGGATGATGTGTTGTCAGTCACAAGCACACTGACGTATGTATCCATTTCACCTAATCTTCATTCACTTATTATTCAATCTTCATCTGCATTACTCCATCCCTTCACTTCTCTTTGCACGATCAGTCTGTTCTCTACTTTGTCTCAAGCTTGTAATAGTCTATCTAACCTTCTTCAAACACTATCCTAGACGTCATCCTTCCTTCCTTCCTTTTAGTACATAATAACCCCACATGGCTGTCACACACACACAAAACTGTTTTATTCGCTCTAAGCTGTGTCTGGTAATTAATGTCTTGAAACGCACACATTTTATTTTTCGTTAATAGTCTCTCTCTCTCTCTCTCTCTCTCTCTCTCTCTCTCTCTCTCTCTCTCTCTCTCTCTCTCTCTCTCTCAGCCCTGCCTTCTTACGTCCTTTCTGTCATGCCCTCTGACGTCCTGTCACACGTACACACAGCTGGTACCGTCCACCACGCACGAGTTACAGTCAGTTCTAAATCCCTAACAACTACCACATACTCACCTTCGGCGAGTGTCTACGCGTGTCAGGACGTGTGTCTGGTGACCTTTTCCCCGCGGCTACTCGTCTTTCTTACACTCTCAGAGAAGTAAATCAGATATTCACCAGCTACTCAAATGAAGATATTTTAGGAAGTTATATCTTGGTTGTTGCTATAGGGCGGTCGATTGGTCTGTGGCTCTCTCTGTATATATTCCTCTTGTAGTTTTCCTTGCTCACCTTCCACAAAGAATACGTGGAAAATATTTAAGATTCTTCGCTAAACCAGAGATATTTCTGTTATATTCTCTTACATAAAGTACTACGCAAAATTTCGTGGCAGTGAAGGCCACAGTGACTCCCAAAGTATAACTAGTTTCCTCATTCTCTTTACCTGTTACAGAGGTGAGCTGCGGCACCAACAGTGAGGCAGCGATGGTTGTATTGGGCCTTACGAGTCACTGTATAACGTTATCAAGGAGTGTCATGGAGCAGCGAGGGGCACACTTACAGCACCTGCTGAAACATCAGGTAAAGTAATAAGGTTTGTGTTGGCACAGAGATGTGGGAGTCAGTGTGTACGTCTACAAAGAGAGACACTTTCACACCGGTTTAATTCCACCTTTACTGTACACACACTGGAACAAGGGTGTGTGATCCACTCAATGGCGGTGAATGTTCAAAATGGGGTGTGGGTTGGTGTAGGGTCTTGGTCGATCACAGGTGTCCAAGGTGAGGTAAGGGCAAAGAGAGATCAAACAAACGTTGTTGTCAAGTATATTCATCGAGGCGAATTGGTGGAAGTTATATGACAAGAAACGCTCTGAGGTAGGGAGTGCCACACATGACTATTCCTGGGGTATATTTGAGCTTTGGTAAGCAGAGGTTCTTCAAAATGTAAGTATAAAAAAGTCATGGGTGGTGGCACTATTGAGTATAGCTCGTCACAACTCTGACTGAGAGAATATTTATAGAATAGAGAGAAAGCTAAGAGAGTCACATGTGGGTAGGTGAGACATACGTCAATGTTTTCACTAAGTTACTTACACGAAAGCACTGTGTTCTCTTCTACTGTGTCTTGTCAGGAAAGTAATTTTCCAACCAGGTGAAGGTGGTGTTGCTAGGCGAGTCATCACCACACGGGGGCACCACAGCTAGGTGGTGTTGCCATGTGAGTCACAACATCGTCCCTCGAGGTCGTGTAATTCAGGTGAGTTATGACTAACACACCGTCACTACTCACGCCACTCTGAGTCCACCGTCTATTAAGTCGTTGACCTCATAGATATTAGGATATGTAGATAAATTAATATTCTGTAAAATCACCGTCAAATTAACATTGGTTCAGCATATACATAGACCGTGCAGATAAACATTGAGTCGATCTGACAAAGAAGAACCCCCAAAAGCCATTAAATGTTATTTCAATTGGGGATTCTTGGTCGAGTATTGGTGTAAGTTGTGGTGAGGTTCACTGTGTAACATGTTCCTCCGATCAATAGTTACCATCACGAGCAGGTGACCACCGCTCGTCAGTCACAGCAGCGTGAAGAGGAACCAATAGCGGTGTGGAAATAGAGCTCCCTCCATGGAAAAATGCTTCTAATATCCTTTTTTTGTGCTGTCCTTGGTCAAACCGACTTATGCTTTATAATGTATACCTGTACTCTGTGTTGGTGTTCGTGCAATATTCATGTCTTAATATTCCTGTACTTTGTGTATAGTGTTTTTATACTTGCAATATCTACACCGTTTATGCACATTGTTTGTATATATGCGTCGATTATATTTATGTTGAACCAATGTGAAGTTGATCATACTTAAAATTTATAGAAAAAAATGAGAATGAGATACCTGGGTCATATAATTAGGGTTGAGGGGATAATGGCAGAGATAATGGGCGAAGTTGAGGGTAGGAGGGTCAGGGAAAGGCAGAGACTGGTGGATGAATGAAATTAAAAACTGGGTCCCAAGAGATGCAAATCCCGGAAGATTGGTAAAAACAGCCCGAGAACGTTTAGAGTGGCTGCTCTTCTATACAGTACAATGTATTGGTTGTTACCACTTATTTTCTATTCCTCCTTCCTTGGGACGGTCGATACTGATTTTACTGACTGGACATTATAAAAGCGCGCGTCCACACACACTGATTTACGATTTACATTAACTGAAATATTCGACTTGGCTACAAGAAAAACCTGTAACCCTGACGTGACTGATGGCCGCCACCCACCATGCCTGAGCCCGCTTGATATGATCTGCTGCCCCTGAACCCTTGACTGTTGACCTTCTCCTCCACACGCCCGAGTCTTCACGTTTGCTATTGGTGTAAAGGTTTTGAATATTTTAATGAATGATTTTTGTTACGTCGAAATATACAACTTAACAAGGCCATTAATTGATCTTGTGTAACTCTACGTGGTTCACTGTGGACAAACTCCTCTTCCTAGTTACAGGCACAAGGATGAGTATATTTCTAACATCTTCTTTACTGATTAATTATTTTAGTTTTATTCTCGTTGTACAGGGTATATAAGGTTTGTCGTAAGTTTTTTTTTTTTTTTTGCTGTGTACCATGTACTCCTGCACAGCATATACTCAACACAATACTCCACCATTGGCGTTGCTCCACTAATATTTGTCATGTCCATATTTTTTACTGATTTTGACAACTAAATGTCATGGGTATGGAACTGTTGTCGATAAGAGCTGATTGACAGAGTCCGATTCACCTTGAGCGAGAAAATTGGACAGGTAATGTTTAGGTACTGGGACGGAAACTTGAAGTATCCGAGACAAATACTTGTGTCAAGGAGAGAGGGGGGAGGGGTATATCCACTGACTTGTCCCTGTAATTACTAGTATATTTTTGTATGATGTACAGGTGATAATATGGTAGGAGAAGTGAGGAGACAGGTGTTGGTGGGGAGGAGCGTTTCATTAAAGAGACTGTAGGGAGACGGCGAACGGCCTCACCTGTGGCAAGGTCATCTGTTGCTGCCTCTCCCTCCTTCCCTTTCCTCTATCTCCCTTCCCCGCTCTCTCTCTCTCTCTCTCTCGGTCCTTCCCCATCCCTCCCTCCCTTCCCTATCCCTCCTTCTCTCCCTCCCTCCCCCATCCCTCCTTCTCTCCCCCCTCCCTCTCACCCTCCCCCTGATGTATGGCTTTAAGTCTAATCTATCTGTCTATCTGTCTGTTACATCCTCGGCTACACGTGTTACCTGAAATTGGTATCATACAACTGTACTCGTCATGTTGTGTGGTCCAATACCTACCTGTGTACCACTCTACAGGTATCTATACGGGGTGTAGTACATCACTATACCTGTGAGATACTGTGCTGGCTTTGAACCCTGGCGTTGGTGTATATTTTCATACTTTACAACAGTATGTCTTTATTCCGTAAGACAATTTCTTTCTTCCTTCGAGGAAATCACAAACAATGAGGACGACTTGCAATTTCCGTATTCTTGTTTTTGAGAGTTGTTCTTGTTATAAATAATTGACTTCCATACGCCACGCCATCTTTATGCTTTTAATTTTAATCAACAATATGTTTTCAAATATAAGTTACTGAAGGAAGTAAACTAGCAGTTATTAGGATTGAAATTGTTTGTGGTTAAGAATTATGTTTGAGTGTTGTAGCGTTTTACGTTGGTCGATACAGTGAACTTAAACACCCACCCGATCCTCTATGTTTGTAATAAAACTGTAATAACGTGACTGACACTTCAGAAGTTCAGGACGAATATTATCATCAGGGGATACAAGTTCAGTGTTGCCATTAAACCACATATGCTCAAACCTTCATTTACCTTCTCCAAAATCACATTGACATTTAATTCTTGATCAGTATTGTGACTTCTGGGTTGGGGACGTTCAGTATAGTCTTTTATTCAGAGGTGTAAGAGAGTGGCGGGTGTACAGGTGTGATAAGAGCACGTGTTGAGAGGTGCGCCACCTGGTCGCTCGCTTTCCTCTCTCACACACACCAACTGAGCGACCAGGTGGGGAATACCCTCATTAAGCCTCACTGGGACATTCCGCTCATTACTTGCTACGTTCACAGCTATGCTCTACTGTGCCACCTGTGTATGAAAACCATAGGATATTCTTTTTGTGCTAAGTTGAGGTGTCGAGGACTAAACTTTACTAAACAGAAGCACAAAGATGTTTCAGAACTGTCTTGTAGGTTAAGGAACATAAGGTAGACCAGCATGACTCTTCACAACAGGTAGCAAGAGTTGTGAAGTACCTTGCGGGATGATGGTTCATGTGGTGAAGGCCTGTCGCACACACCTGGCGGGGAAACGAGTCGGTATGAAGGAGGGAGGAACGACCGTTGTTATGCTGTGTCTCGCCCCCAGCGGTAGGAGCGACGTACTGGGTATGACCATATGAGGAAGGTCGATCTAGGGGAGTGAGTCAAGGTTATGGGAGCATCATGACCTTCTCTGCCGTGGTATGATGGGGCGAGGTCACTGTTCCCCGCTGAGGCTCCAGGAACCACAGGAAGGAGACAATACTGTATTTCCATGAATGTCGCCGCTATTCTCTCACACAGAACGCTGTTAAATGAAAGTATGTGATGAACGTCTACATTATTCCCTGCTGTAACTCCCCAGTAAACCCCCTGAAGGACGCCAGCAGGAGGAGGTGCTGCAGGGTGGGGGATAGCCACCAGCTCTCCGACACACACAAGACAAAACAATGACCACAGTACGAGTCGCCTTCAACACGTCTCACAGGTTTTTGCTGTCGTCTGGGGCACGATCCTCGAGGTCACTCCCCCTCCACCACCTCATCCTCGAGGTCACTCCCCCTCCACCACCTCATCCTCGACACATCATGAGCGACAGTGGATGAGAACTCATCACTGACCATCAATGACCAAATAGTTTAGTGAAATGCGATTGAATGTTCACTCTTGACACTTGTTCTGGGCAGCTTGGAGGCCAACCTGCCTTTTGTGGGGTACTGGTGGCTGTAAAGCTGTCAGCCTGAACACTGATGGTTATTAACACTGTCAGTCTTAACACTGAAGCCAACCTAAAGCATGTAATAGTGGTGCAGCGGCCCTGTGGTTATAACTCTCGGTTTCTGCCTTTAGGGTCGCTGGTTCGCATTTACGGTACCCCCAGTTAACCCAGCTCTACACGGGTAACTAACTTTAC
Source organism: Homarus americanus (assembly GCF_018991925.1). Taxonomy (NCBI): domain Eukaryota; kingdom Metazoa; phylum Arthropoda; class Malacostraca; order Decapoda; family Nephropidae; genus Homarus; species Homarus americanus. Next base: position 989,812 of record NW_024726235.1, on the reverse strand, counting down.
AGTTGGAGAACACGTAGGTGGAGGAGTGAGGGGTCGTCCACACTGCCACCATGTGCATCAACGGCTTACTCTACAGTGTGCTGTCGGACATCTTTTCACCAATGAAGGAACGATATATACCGTAACTACTCTGCATGTGATACCTGTATATACTGTATTGTTGCACCGCACAATTCGATGCATCATGCTTTAGAATTTAGATAAATGTTGCATTAGACAACATAACGGATGTGGCAGCCGGGTGGATACAGTGCCCCGAGGGTTACGCTCAGGGCACTAGGCGGTCCAGTGCAGTGCCGACCACACTGTCCCTTACGGGCCGCCATACACACGGGGCGCACTTTCACAGTAGCTACATACAGTAACATCATCGGTTTCCAGTGTTTACGACTGTAGGCGCTGTAAAGAGTTTATGTTGTACAAATACACAACTGCCCGGATGTTGTACTGTACTGTAAATATATCTTCTAGGACTGACGCCTGTTGGTGTGTCAGGAATAAGGGCAACTACTAGTGTGTTAAGAATGTTAACAAGAGAGGTGGTGGTGTGGCCTAGCGGAGCCACCAACACTTCCTGGTACCTCCAGGAAGGTTGGTTGATCGTCCCTGGTGAGCAGCAGAAGCGCCCGGGAGGTCAGCAGGGTAGGTTCCCGACCACCTGCTTAAAACATGAAGAAACTGATTACTTTATACTTTATAGATGTTACAAACAATCACTACTTAATGATGCTTGTGGAAGGCACCAAGGAAACAAGGATGTCTATGAAATGACAATGAAGTGCTCCAGTGTAGACACGTACAGTACTCTCGTGGCCACGGTCTCAGCCGTATACATCTCATAAACAGCGACCAGGAATATATTTATACATTGAAGATATCATAATGATTGATGAAAGCTTCCTATTTCCTGTAGTGAACACGGTATTAAATCTCGTCAGTATTGAGGTGTTCAGTACTTTTTATGAGGGCTTAAACGTGCAATTAAACATGTAAATGTCAGTACAGAAATAATCGTACAACCCGGCAGCTGCTCCCCCACAATATCAGTTCTCCAGTAGTCGCCGCTCAAGCAAAAAAAGTTCTTTCACCGATCGTGTGAGTCAGTAAGAGTCACTCAGGGTTGGCATTCATATAGCTGCTTGACGCTGCAGGGGAAAAAACAGTAAGTTCACATTTCTGTCAAGACTCGGAAGTGAAGTATATATTATGTCGACAGTCAAGCTACAGGGTAACGTGTGTGGACGACTACTGTACCTAACACTATACGTCCCCCATGAGCCTGATTACTACACACACACACACACATCATATCTAAAGGAATCCCTCTAGACAATGTTTCACCTCGTAACGACAGAAGACTATGGGTGTTTTGTATTTTGTTACCTTACACTTAAACATCCAAGAGGAATGATTCACTTATAAGCTTCCATTAATATCCGCCGGGGGGTAAGGCTACCCGGTGTGTCAAGTGTGATAATCCATAATTATTGTAAGATGAAATAAGTTAGATTAGATTAGGTTAGGTTAGGTTAGGTTAGATTAGATTTGATTAGATTAGATTAGATTAGGTTGGGAGACCATGGCCACGAGAGTACATGTCTACACTCCCAGTTTTCATATCATCCACGCTGGAATATATTGTACATTATAATAAACTTGTTAACACAGATCACCTGGAGGTTAACGAGGCAGTAAGTGGTGACCTTCACCAGAACACCTGTGACCATGTACTGTATCCACCTGTCATTAACACTTATACATTATAACACACTATTATTATGACTTGGGTAGTAGTTGGCGTTTGTAGTGAGGGCGGAATAGCAGTGTACAAGGACAAGTCATTCCAGTGTCTTATTAATGGCTGTCATACCTGTCATATACCTGTACCATCTTCAACTATTTATTTATTTTACTACTGTTCCCCTTCTCCTCCCCTTCCCCCCATTCTCCTCCCCTTCCCCCCATTCTCCTCCCCTTCACCCTCTTTTCCACCCTTTCACCCCATCTCTCCCCTTCACCCCCAATCAAGAGAAGAATGGCGTGAACGTTAAGCGGTGGTCAGAGCCAGGGTGCTGCCTACGACCATCATCACTACTGGCGACCGGCGAGGACTCCACCGTTTAAACTTAGAGCAGGGTCACGTGGGTACATGACGTCACAGAGTTCATGTCCTCACTACCTTCCCTCCCTCACCAACCTCCTCCTCCCCCCCTACCTCACCTACCTCCTCCTTCCCCCCCCTACCTCACCTACCTCCTCCTCCCCCCTACCTCCCTCTCCCTCCCTCCCGTATCTCAATGCAGTGCTAAGCTGTTACAACACAACACTCTCAGAACTAACAAGGTCATTAACAAGATTATATTCATATTTACCTGTTACCTGTCATCCTATCATGATTGTTTATGATGATGAGTAACGCACACACACAGGCTTAAGACTCCAACATCTCTGAATTTCTCAACCGTATTCTTCACTTAAAAGAGATTCGTCCTCAGTGCCGGCAGTGACCAACTCTCACCGGACTTTCTCTTGTCACCATTACTGTAACTTTCCATCTTCCAACCTTCCTCTCGGCACATTCCTTATTCTTGTTTATCTTCTTCTATGCTTTCACACTCTCCTCGCCTTGTCTGTGGAGTGAATTTTTCCGTGTTATCATGTTGGCTATGTGTCCACGCCCCGTTACCATGTTGGCTATGTGTCCACGCCCCCGTTACCATGTTGGCTATGTGTCCCCGTCCCGTTACCATGTTGGCTATGTCCACGTCCCGTGTTACCATGTTGACTATGTGTCTCCGTCCCGTGTTAGCATGTTGGCTATGTGTCCCCGTCCCGTGTTAGCATGTTGGCTATGTGTCCCTGTCCCGTGTTAGCATGTTGACTATGTGTCCCCGTCCCGTGTTAGCATGTTGGCTATGTGTCCCCGTCCCGTGTTAGCATGTTGGCTATGTGTCCCTGTCCCGTGTTGCCATGTTGACTGACATGTTGTGACAGAAATACATAATGTTTGGTTAATCTTTCATTTAACACAGTAATATGGCGGTTTGGTCCTCCCCTGTGCATGGATCCGCCCTCCCCCTCCCCTCTCTTCCCCTTACCCATCCCCCCTCCACCTCCCCTCTCTTCCCCTTACCCATCCCCCCTCCCCACCACCCCCACCACCCAACAGGTATCAGATAGAAGGTAATGGCGTCATATTTGGTAATCTGAATGTAGACTATAACTAAATAGTAATATCAGCGTGTATAGATAAGCGGAGGATTACACTCTTAACAAATCTGTCTATTAACGGGTTGTGTGGAGCTCAATGTATAAATACTGACCCAGGTGTAAGTGTGTGGCAGTATAGAACATCTTTTTTGTATGTATGTATGTATGTATGTATGTATGTTACTGTGTCAGTGTGGAAAATAAACTGAGGTAGGCGGCGGGCGGTGTATTGGGGGGAGCGTTACCTGGCGAGCCACACTAAAGATGATGGCACCTCCCCCAGGACGCCCTCCCTCCTTCCCTCACTCCTACCCCCCCTCCACCTCACCTCCACCCCAAGACTTCCCCCCCCCCTTTCCCTCCCCTTTCCTCAGGAAGTCTTATTTCCCTACCCTTTCGCCCCCTCTCCCTCCTTCCTCCTCCAAGACCCCTCCATCAATACTCCTCCCTGCGTGTATATGTGTATATGTATGTATGTATGTATGTATGTATGTATGTATGTATGTATGCGTGTGCTGTGCAGTGTTGAGTATTATTTATATGAACACACTATAACAAAAACAATAACATAATTTATGGGTCATAACAAAACAACAAATTCGAAGAAAAAACTCTTTTCCTTATCGTTCTCTAAGGCAATAGAACTCGGAAACTACTGTAGGTGGTGACGCGGTACAGCTCCGTGTGTTACGTTAAGCTTCAGTTAGTGTTACCGTGCGGGTGTGTTATTGTCTTGACGCAATGAAATAATAGACGGTGACTCAACTAACAAGGGCTGGTTAAACATGTACTGTACTCACGCCAACACACACACACACACACACACACACACACACACACACACACACAGATTTTGGCATAAGATAATTGCACAACATATATTCATCTGAGCCCGAAACAACCTGCAGCAACAACACTAAGATAGCAGGTCAGGATGCAGGCAGGTCAGGAAGGCATGGCGGGTCAGGAAGGCAGGGCAGGGCAGGTCAGAATGGCAGGGAGGTCAAGATGGCACGCAGGTCAGAAGGCACGGCAGGTCAGGAAGGCACGGCAGGTCGGGAAGGTAGGGTTGGTGGTGGCCTGGTAACACGACGCTCATCTGCCGCAGATGAGAGAAGGTGCTCCTACTGTAGCTGTGTGAGGGCCACCTGTTGCCTCACACCAACGGACCATCACCTGTGTGTTGTAGGACGGAGTGCAGCACCCAGGGACACGGAGGGGGTGGGTGGGTGGACACGGAGGTAGGGGATGGGTGGACATGGAGTTAGCGGGTGGGGTGACATGGAGTTATAGGGAGTGGGTAGTCAGTACTCACCCCACCACCAAGGCAGTGTTGGCAGGTGGTCATTCACAGGACCAGTTTTAATACAAGTCTGGGGTAAAAGGTTGCAACAAAGGTGATGTAAATGAATGTTTCTCAATATATATATTTTTTTACTCAATTTAGCCAGTGAGAAGCCAAGTATTTCCTGGGCTGGTCTCTCACCCGTTCTCCTAGAGCACACACACACACACACACACACAGGTAATACTCTCCGTAAGGCAGGTAGACACTATTCATTTTGTGCGATACACACACTGTAAAGTGGTGGTGTTCATAAAGCGTCTTAACTCTAGGCACAAGACGAGCATGAGCCAGCAGTAGAGTTAATAATCACCCCCACAGCACTTGGTAGTCAGGCAGCCTCCCATAAACGGTCTCATCCACTCTCAGGTGAACCCAACGAACACTACACTATCTTAAATGTTACAACTTCTCCAGCGGATAAATCATCACCAGTGGGCAAGTTTTTGTCTTTTTACCTTACTGACGAAAATTTAAGGTTATCTCAATGTTGCTTTATACCGCGTTCATTTGCTTATTTATTTTTGTACATATTTTAAGAATATAAAGTTTGTGGTTATGTTTCCTTGTGTGGGGTGGGTTGTGGTGGTGCTTGTCAACTGGTGGTGAGTGTTGCAGGCCACTTGTCATGAGTAAGCCTGCACACACACACACACACACACACACGACCATCACAGTCAGCCAAGCATGATGGAATCGCCAGTGCAAGTGGAGGACATACTGCCGGAAACGACACACCGACTAGAATTGAGACTCAGCTGAATCCCCAAGAACTTGATGAAGTTTGGTCTTATATACGAAGACAGTTTTGGGGACTTTATAAAGGTGTTTAGAAATGGGACTCACCTCGTCGTTAATAAGACTGTTAATGTGTGTGGTGCCCTTAGTGCCGCCCTGAACATGGGTACTCCCAGCAGCAGTGGGCGTCAGTTTAAGGTTACACCCCCCGCTGTAACAGGATGCAGATAGCCTTTGTTTTAACATCTGTATCTTTAGCCCGAGTTTTAACGAGTTTGTGAAATTATTTACCTTTTTCTTTCATGTTGATGATTATAATGCAGATTGGTATTGTGATCAATGTCCTGGGCTGGCAGTTGATCCCGGATGTGAGTCAGTACCAGTAGTATAACAATATCAACCCCCCCCCCCCACAGTCCCTCCCTCACCACCTCACCACCTCGCCACACAAATTTTCACCTGCAGGCATGATCCAGTATTTCCTCTGTATAGTGAACTGCAGGTTAGGTTGAGTGTCGGCTGGAGACATTCAATAACACCTGTGGACAAACTTCCTTGGACACTTTTGGCACTGTCTGGCATTTGGCACTGTGGCATTTTGGCACTGTTTGATATTTGGCACTCTGGCATTTTGGTACTATTTAGTCTTTAACACCGTCCATTACTTGGCACTGTTTGGCATTTTGGGCGCTATCTAGAACTTTGGCATTATCTGGTATTTTTCGAAGGAGAGAGAGAGTGTTTGTAAACTCCAATACACTAGTTTAATGTTTCACTTCATAATTTAATATTTCATAGATTAATTTAATTGAATACTAGTTCCATTATTCTTATCAGTATTATCCTTTAAGCTTTTGTATAATGTATCTGAAAGTTTTAACATACTGAGACCTCTAGAACAAAATGCCTCGGGAGAACGTGTAATGATATGCACGTGAATCTGTTTAAATCCTGAGCACAAGTTGCGACACTCACCAGCTTCCTACGGACACACTGGATGTCTTTTAGCGTGACTCCTCATTAACTCTGTCTCACATTCCAGACAACTCTCCCCCCCCCCTTTCTATACTATAGACAGATTCTCACTCCTCTCACTTAACCTTATTACCTGATCGGGTTATGAGATAAACTTACATCCTGGCTAGATATGTTCATAATTAGGTGTCCGTCACCCTTAATTGCCTGTACTCTGAACCTCTTTATCGCCCTAACAGATAAACGTTCTCTCTCTACAGGTGTCTCCGTCAACCAGTGTGGGTTCTCGGTCCCACGAGTGTGTGGCCATGCAGCCTCCCTACACGTGGACTGTGTGTGTGTCGCCTGTCAGAGTCATGGTCAAACTACCTTGGTCAGAGTCACACAATGAAACAGATTACAACAGGTAAGGATTTAAGTCCTTTATTTTTACCGATGACATCAGATGTTGGAGAGCAAACAGTTCATTACATCGTGTGTCACATCATGACTGGACAGTGTCACACCATAACTGGACCGTGTGCCACACCATGACTGGACTGTATGTTACACTCATGAGTGATATACAACACGAAACACAGCCTTGACGTCCTCTTCGCTTGAACGGATAAAACTAGACAGCCGTGACTCAGCGACTCTTTGAGAAGGCTAATTTATATGTTGCAGTGACAGACTTACTTAATTTAATTCGTTGTGTTCTGGAGGAAGACTACACTTGTATACCCACCTCTTCATCTGCTGTTCTGACGACTCTCAGCGTTAGTCGTGTGTATCACTAACACATCCTTCGCTTCTCAAGCTACAGAAAACAAATTAGCTGTTTGCTCCATACAACTCCATCACTCAACCCTCCGAGTAATATGGGAGCTGAGACACACTCCTGCCTCGCCTGTGTAAACACAGGCAGCCAGCTGTTTGCTCCCGCCCTTAACATGCCACTCTTAGTATCTAAAGCCAAGTCATTTAACAGATATTTACGCATTAATGAGATCCTCCCCCCCCCCAGTGTTTCATTATTAATCATAGCCGAGTCTTCCAATATCACAAGTACTTTAACCTTCCTCCCACCCATCCTTCACCCATCCTTCACCCATCCTCCCACGCTACATCCCTTCCTGACCAGTTATTATCCCACTCCACTACCGACTCGTGTTGCAGCATCCACTCGCGGACTCCCTCACGTTGACTGAGTAAATCTGAGTGACCTGCTCGCTGAACCATTACCACCACGCTAAATCCTCTCACTACCTCGACTGTATATGACTTTCACACCCGCGGTCATGAATTGTTAGATTATTTTCTCCTTCTCGACATTGGGTGTTAATTCAGTGATTACCATTTAAGTACCCGTGTTAACCTCTTAAATAGCCGTGTTAACCCGTTTCATTATCGTACTAACCCATAAAGTACAATGAATCAGTGTGTGTGTGTTGAACAGTATACGATAGGTAAAACGCAAACAAGAGCACTAATTACTCAACACCTATGACCTCCTCTGAAATTTAAAGAGGAAGTCGACCGTGATGACCTGACCTCGTGACCCTGACCCTTGATCCTCACCAATAGCTCTCAGCCTTCGGGGATTACCACGTACGGATCGATTTTGATAGCTTGAAGGCGATAACCCCACGGCGCCCTGTGTGTACACCAGTAGTATGCCTTGTAGTGTGTGTGTGTGTGTGTGTGTGTGTGTGTGTGTGTGTGTGTGTGTGTGTGAAGGAATATAGGATGTTTGGACCATGGACGCTTGGTATGGGCCAGGGTGGTTCGGACCTAACCTAACCATGTCCAAACGTCTACTCAACGTGTCAAGTGGTGGAGGTGTTGGAGGGAGGAAGGTGACGTAGCTCAGCAAAATATATACCTTAAAAGAGCCACCGTCACCACCACCACCTGCTCTTGGCTCACAGGGAGAAGGGCATGACTCATCGCTCATAGGAAAAAAAATACTTAAAATGGCGCCAATATATTTAAACCAACTCTACACACAATGGGTTAATAGCACCCTTTTAGGTATTGATAAAACGCCATTATATATTAGGATTTATTCATCAATCACCAATTACCTTTTTCTGTCACAATGATGATGTATGTAGCGCTACCTACAGTAGAAATATATTTGACAACTGTGTGTGTGTGTGTGTGTGTGACAATAAACTGTTCACCTGACATGTTTCAACTTATGGTGAAGTTAAGGCCTCGTGTGATTATGTTGATCAGAGGTCCACCTTCTGTTGTATACTTCTGTACCTCGAATGTCTGTCATTACTTCTCACTTGAACGAAAGCTTAAGAACGTCTCAGCAGATAAATAACCTCGCCAGCTTATTACAGAGTTGATTCCATATTATTTTTACTCAGAAGAACACTAGACATGAACTAGGTGTAGCAGCGGTTGGGTTGTGTAGAACTTCGTTATGGTGTAGCAACAGTAGGGGGTGGGAGGGGGGCTCCTCCCTGCACGTGTCCACACCTCTTCCGGATGTTGTTGCTCGGAGACCTTATTACCCTCGCACAACACCCGACACGTGCTCCTCCTCTCCAGACATCACCTCACATTATATTTTAGTTTAAAGATGAGGAGCTATTATATACAATAATATAACGTCATTACTATTGATTCGGGAATTAGAATGCTGTTAGAATTATATCTTTTATACTGAATGATTAGACATTATCGCCGGCACTGCCTTGTGAGGGACGGGTGCATGAGCTGTGGTTTGTTTACGTGACCTGTGTGTAGCTGTGGTAGTGTGTGTGTGGACACTATATACAGTCCTGGTGCTGGGACACAGTTATGGTGTCTCGTGTCCTCAACGGGTGCCTACTGACAAGGTGGCAGGTGAGAGAAGCGACACCATGTAGCAAGGAAAGGGCGGGGCATAAGGGTCGGAGGGCACACTAGATAACAAGAGGCGTCACAAGTTATAAGGAAGGTGACCAGAGTGTCACCACACATGGGGAAGGTGGAGGGCAAGGGCAGGGTCACTCCACCACCTTTTGAATCGATCTCTCTTCCTTGTTGCGTGTAGCTGCTACCAAGGGAAGCGCCCTCCCGCAGGCCACACACCATCTCCTGGAAATTTCTGTAATTAATCGAGCCTTAACCTTTGACATCCATGTAACGTGCCGACCAACGTTCTGGGAACACTGGCATTTCGAGAACCCTCCATCATGCCTTACTCCTTCTTGGAAGCGCCGATCTCGGGAACATCCCACCAAGTATTCTGGGCAGCCTGTACTGCATTCCCAGAAGCAGCAGCACCAAATAACCAGAGTTTTATCGGCAGCGACGCTGCAGTGTGGTGTATACCACACTCACGCTCTCAGTGTGGGTGGCAGGACACCACCCAGTGTGCCCTTACTCTCTACCGGTTTCTCCTCAGTCGCTGGGGACATAATACTTCATTCTGCTTATCAAATATACTATTATTTTTAAGTAATACATAAATAAATAAAACACTAAAGTTTCTTTAACTATTTGAATGTATGTTGAACTTAATAAACATAACGCGGTAACTTTTTGCGAGAAAGATAATGATACTGGAATAGTCTGTTGTGGAGGAGAGAGGAACAAGGTGAAGACAGTGGGTGCCTGGTGGTGATGATAGAGGCATCCGCCCCCGTGCAGTGAGCAACACCTGGGCCGCCGTCGCTACCTGTGGGCGTTGTGCCGCCACTTGTCGCCCATGACTCAATTATCCCTGAGGTTATGTCCGTGTACAGTATACCAGCCCGTACAGTATGTGGTTCACGTGCTTACCAGTACGTTTAGGGAACACACCGCCTCCGATGACAGGTGTTAGTTGTGTGAAAGTTACACTTGTGAAGGAAGAACAGGTATGGGAGTTAAGTGTTGAGATTTGATAACAAATCGGAGGCGAGGTACAGTTTTTCAGCTTAATGTCCGTAAATGATGTACTGTACACGTTTGTTGTACATAACGCGCGTGCCGTGATGGTTTGGTACAACCAGGCACAACACAACACGAGAGATAAGATCTTTGTGTTCTGGGAAGTGAGAAGCAGCTCAGCTCCTCACATACAAATTGTTATAGCCTTGAGAATTTACATAAACAATACCGATACTGTATGACCCTGAACTAAAGACTACAGTATTCAGCTTGTAGCTCGGGTTGTTATAACTTTGTAAAGACTAGTACAGTAGTACTCAGATTATATTGAACTAGGGAATAACATGTTTATCAATCAGTGTTAAACATTCACCACAGTATCGCCACAGCAACGGGCGCCAAGGTTGGCCACACTACCTGTCGGAAAATCAGCTGAGCAGTGCCTTGTGCAGCTCTGCCAGCCGTAAAATGATATTTCTTGAAGTTTATAACCGTATCAAATAAATCTTAATTTCGAGATACTGAGACTTGTATAAGATGAATAAAAATACAAAGTTATTTTCTAGTATGAAGATAATAACGCGGGTAATAATCAAATTTTCGTGATGTAAAAGACCTTGGTCAGTGTCCTGGCAGCAGATTATAGTGTCATCTTGTGCAAGTGCGTCTCTGCGGGTTATGTTTGTGTGTTTCCAGGGTATTGACTTATTACACATATATGGAACCATCTACGTCAAAAACGACTCCACCAAACGATGGAGATATCATCTATCATGAACTCAAGAACGGTAAGTATCGATGACGAACGTTAACACGCTAAAGAGGGTGTGGAATAGAATGAGTCACTGGGCCTGAGTTTGGACACCAGTTCATGCTGCCGCTTTGCTCGCTACATTATGTATTTCTTGAAGACGCGATATTGTTTCCCTTTGTAATTCATTATTCATTCATTAATACCCAATGTACTGATGTGTTCATCTTGTATCATGTGCTGTGCTGGCAGTATGCAGGTAGTGTGTATCGTGCTATAAGTGAGCGAGTGTTCAGTTCCATACTTTAGTGTCACCAGCAACTGTACAAGCTTATCAGGTGTTGGTGCCACTTACCCTTGGCCCTCCCAAGCAGTCGTTGCGTGCTGAAACACTCCAAAAATGGTGGAGTATCACTCTCGCTGCCCCCATGTTGCATCTGTCTTCACAACCGGAGCCAGTTCCTGGATTTACACATTAGGAAAACATTTGTTGGTCGTTGAATAACACCATATGTGTGTGTGTGTTCTCTCTTGGTGTCCGTGGCGTGGTGACCGCTGCACCTGCTGGGTAAACATGCCCCACCCAGCTGGCTGCGTGCCCTAGTGACCTGGCCAAGCGTTAATGTCCCACACCCTACTGCTACACGCCTCCCTCCTCCAGTGTACACCTTCCCTCACCACCTCTCCAATGTACACCTCTCCCTCCACCCCTCCAGAGATCATTCATACAACCATCACTCGTGTTATTGCCCGCGGAGTTATTGTGTAGGAAACTCGCCTGCCTGGCTGTAGTAATAATAATAATAATAATAATAATAATAATAATAAGTGTGTGTTTACGTTTACTCACTGAACATGTTTGTGTGTACAGCTTTATGTGAAGAAGATAAATAAGAGACGGAGATATATGAGGAAATCTCTTACCATAACGTATAAACCTTTTAACGAGGACGTAACGTATATTAAACAAGGGGGAGTAATAATAATAATAATAATAATGATAATAATAATAATGGTAATAATAGTAATAATAATAGATATATCGATCAAATGTCACCAAATTCTCGAGTCTTTACACAGCTTACGACAGCAGGGAGACGGTGCCCTCCCATTCTTCCCTCCACTACCAAGCCGGCAATTGGGGGGGCGGGCCACCTCACCAGTAACACACCTCACCAGTAACACAACTCACCAGTAACACACCTCTCCAGTAACACACTTCATCAGTAACACACCTCATCAGCAACACATCACCAACACTCAACACCAAAAAAAAAAAAAATCAGTTACGCATCACCAACATTACACCAACACACATATTGTAAGCATGCTCCTCACCAACACAAACAACCACAATACAAACAACACCTCACTAACACCAACAAACAACACTTACCAATCACAAACACATTATAGGCAACACACTTTCTACGTCTTATGAAACACAAAAGATGGAGATTCAAAATATCACCTCGGTTCACCGTAGTCCGGCAAATACCCCACGAGCTCTTCATTTTTTTAAAGTAGTATGACAAAGGCAGAGGTATAAATGCTTCTATCAACCCCAGTGGTATTTTGCTCCCGGTTCTTGACATTCTTCTGAGGTGGAATGATCTGTGTGGTGGTGAAGGATGAACATAGAAATTGTATATATATATATAGAGAGAGAATGTGATTTATTTTGTTATTTAAGTTGGGGATGATGTGGTGAATGTTTTTTTGGATATCTTCTCTCACCAGTAACATCATATCAAACGTCTTTATGTACAGTTGTCAATGAAACATGGACGTACAGTATGTGTAGGAGGAACTCGTGCCTAAACATGATGATTTGATTCCCCGGTTTTATATGATATACTTCCCCGTAAGGCTCGTGACCTGCATAACTCGTGACCTGCATAACTCGCGACCTGCTTGACTTGTGACCTGTATGACCTTAGACGTGTATTATCCCTCATCATTCTAGAAACATGTTTTTATCAGTGTGTTTGTCTGTCATTTCTTAAAGAGATCTATACATAACATCGTGTATTTTATAACTATCAAATGAGCTTCTCTAGAGCAGTCACAGGTAGGAGTTAATGCAACATGCTGTAACGTATATCTTTTAAACGATTCACACCTTTAACTTCGTGTCTGGTTAGGCGTGAGGACAGGTACAGTAGTTACCGTACACCTGTAGTCAAGATGTTGCTGAGAAATTCTGACACACATAAGTTATCCCAAACCAAACTTGTCTTAACCATCCTTAACTAACTGTTCCTGTTGACTGACACCAAAGTCACCCTCGTAGACCGTACTGGGGTAATCTGTTCTTATGTACAACCTACACTCTCACTCGTATTAAATGTTCACTTCCAATGATAATACTACTTGTTCATTATAACTTTGGTACTACATGTCCACAGATAGGTAATGATGATGATGGTGATGGTGATGATGATGATGATGATGGTGGTGGTGATGATGGTGGTGGTGATGATGGTGGTGGTGATGATGGTGGTGGTGATGATGATGATGATGGTGGTGATGATGATGGTGGTGGTGATGATGGTGGTGGTGATGATGATGGTGGTGGTGATGATGATGATGATGGTGGTGATGATGATGGTGGTGATGATGATGGTGATGATGATGGTGATGATGATGATGGTGGTGGTGATGATGATGGTGGTGGTGATAATGGTGATATATTTCCACTAGCTCTGGACACCTAACGCCAACTGCTGTGTGTGGGTGTCTGACCCACTGCCTTGTCATCATAAAACAAACCGACTTAGTTATAAACCCAGTGTTTAGTTTTAACCCATGGGTATTTCTCTACCTCAAGATTCACCTGCTGTGTATATATTATAGTGTTAAAAGTCTCTATGAAAGTTAAAATAAATCTGCTCGGCGTGTGTACATGTTCTCGTGTGAGGAACTTGTAAACTGTCTGACTCTATTCACCGTAGCGTGCTGCAGGGCGGCCACAACCTATCCCAGTTTACACCACCTTGCTCTTTATAACCCGTACTTAGGTTGGTGTTAATGATAACAAATTGATATATGCATCATGGCTACATCAGGCTCCTGTCTGAAGCATTAATATTGTTCCTTAATTAATGACAGGTTTCATATAGTCGGAGATAAACAGCGTGTCATCCCTCATGCTTAGATTGGGTTAGGTTAGGTTAGGTTAGGTTAGGTTAGGTTAGGTGTGGCTAGATTGGTTTTGGTTGGGTTTGGTTTGGATAGATGGAATTTGGTTAGGTTAGGTGAGGATAGCTTGGGTTGGGTTAGGTGAGGATAGCTTGGGTTGGGTTAGGTTAAGTTAAATCGCCAATCGTCTGTTTGGGAGTCGTCAAAGTTGAGTAAATGGACTGAGGGGAGAACTTGCTGGCCAGTCAGTCAATCAGAGGCGCTAGTGAGGTAACCCGCCACACTCCAGGCTTTGTGATGTGAGTACAATCTACCAATTTCTTCTAAATATACTTTTTAAACAACGACGTACTGCACTTGCATGTAAAAACGTGATAGATGGTGACAGTGCAGCTTCATACGTTCAGTGCGTCATCAGATATCTCGGTATTTTTTGTTAGTGTGCAGTAAATATGGATAAGAACGTCAACTTATTTATTTCGGATTGATAGTCGTTTGCGTGTGTGTGTGTGTGTGTGTGTAAAGCGAGTTATATATATTAAATTATACTGTACCTCTTCCTCGCTACTGTGTGAGGAAGGACGTTAACAAGGGCGCTGGACGTAAGGGTATCATGAACGACCACCACCCTCCCCCGGCACAATACTACCGTTAAGAGTTTAAACCAGTCAGGTAAATGCCGTGGTCTAACACAGTACAATACCTGTATAGTAGACCAGGTGACTAATTATTTAACGTATTTAAGTTTATTATTGAACTTATAAGAGGAGAGTTGACAGTACTTAATTTATTCTTCGATACAGTGAGGGTACGGCCGTTCACCTAGGTGGCAACTGATAGCTAACGAGTCTGTAGGGCCTGTGGGCGTCTTCATCCAGCAGTCAGTTGTAGGCCCACTCGAAAGACCTTGGAAGGGACTTATATATATATATTTTTTTTTTACTCTGATGAACAGGTTATGGGAAGTTCATTCATGGAGACACTCGAAACGCTTCAACTAATTCCTCCCAATTTGTAGACACCCAGTGGAGGAGCTTCTGTATATGTTGTGGTTCTTGTACTGGGTGGAAGAACCGAGGGTGCTTACTGGTGGTGGTGAAGGAGCTATCGTACTACAGCTTCAGGAGCAGACGGAGGAGGTGGTGGTGGTGGTGATATAATCCCCCAACTGTGTGTGTGTGTGGGGGGGGTGTAATGAGGGATTCACCATCTATCTGCTATGAGAGTAAACAACCCAGGGGCGTCTTCTGTCCCCTGTGGTCTTTTTATCTTGCCTCCTAAAAGCATCAAGGCGACTCATAAAAACTTTCAGGACACAAGGTTGGCAACTAAGAGGGTACTGGCGTGAAATGTCAGGCGTTATACCAGAACTACAAGGTCACTCTACCCTCACTCCTCACCCTCCTACACACTCAACACGCTCCCTCACTCAACACACTCCCTCACTCAACACACTCCCTCACTCAACACACTCCCTCACTCAACACACTCCCTCACTCAACACACTCCCTCACTCAACACACTCCCTCACTCTCTTAACACACCTCCCACACATACACCTAACACTTTCTTCACCCTCCTACACACACACCCGATGCTTTCTCCCCTGCCTCCCACACGCACTCAACACACTCCACATCCTCCCACACACACCCAACACACTCCACATCCTCCCACACGCGCCCAACACACTCCACATCCTCCCACACGCTCCCAACACACTTCCCATCCTCCCACACGCACCCAACACACTCCACATCCTCCCACACGCACCCAACACACTCCACATCCTCCCACACGCGCCCAACACACTCCACATCCTCCCACACACTCTTTAAGTTTATATAACCTCTTCTGGCTTAAGCACACATGAGTGAGACTTCCACACTGGATTAGAGAAATATTGTGAATTTGTTTTTATTTTTTTCTTCAGTACAGTATTGAAATAAAATGTGGCGTCCATAAAATTTATTAATGGTATCAGATTCTTCTTCTTCTTCTTCTTAGTATTTTTTTTATTATTATTTGCTGTCTTATCACTGATTTTATCTTTGTTATTCTTGTTATTCTTGTTATAGACGGCTAGCTGGTGACGTCACAGCTATCACCAGATGGAGATGAGAAGGAAAAAAACAACATCGAGATTTTACACAGTTTTAGGATGTTGGAGATAAAGGTTACCAAGTAGGTGTGAAATCCCCAAGTAGAGTAACAGTAGTAGCAGTAGTAGTAATAGTAGTAGTAATAGTAGTAGTAGTAGTAGTAGTAATAGTAAATCAATAGTCTAGTAGTAGTAGTAATAGTAAATCAATAGTCAAGTCTCCTCGTATGTATAGTTTGACTCGAAAAATGTACATGAAAGGTGAGTTGGTTATTGCACACTCAACCACTAACCCCCGAGATTCAAAACTCATGAATCCGAAGCATTTATGGACTGAATAATGTATCAGTCTACTGCTTCGGGTTCACGAGTCTGAATCTTGGGGTTCGTGGTTCAGGAGAGGAGAGACGAGCGGACTTTAGTAGTTAACTGTATACATCCTAAGTGTCGCCCAGTAACCGTGTATATACAGGGAGCCTCACCCACGGCGTGTTGTGTGGCTGGGAGGGTAGGAGTGATTTAATGATCCTTCCCTGACTCGTGTTTGTATCTGGGAAGAACCTCGAGTGTAGGTCCTTCAGAACCTTCACTACCTGCCAGGGAAATACCTCACATTGTTACCAGCTAAACACCTTGTACTCTTATAGGAATCCTGGATACTTAGATGGTTTGTTAGTTGATTTGTAGCCAGGTAGGGGAGTGAGGGCTTTCATTAATGGTATCACTGGTAATTTTGATCAACACACACACACACACACACACACACACACTCACACACACACACTCACACACACACACACACACACACACTACCAAATTGTGTAATAGAGAGCCACGGAAGTGATAACTGGTGACATAATGAACTTGTAAGTCAAGATATAGTCCTTCTCCCTCTCTCTTAGGCTTCTGTTCCATACTTATTGGCTATATGTAGTTGGACTTATCGGAACTGTGGTTGGACTTATCGGTCGGTGCTGTGGTTGTAATTATTATGCTGTGGTTGGACTTAACTGTGGTTGGACTTATCGGTCGGTGCTGTGGTTGTAATTATCGACACTGTGGTTGGATCTATAAATGCTATAATTGCGGTTACCGTTCCTCTGGTGGAGATATCGTTGCTTTAATTGCAGTTATCAATATTGTATTGTAATTGGACCAGACTTCCGAAAAAACGTGTAAGAAACTATTATAAATACAGAATTACATTAATTAAAAGATATGTAATATATATTTTTAGAAACAAATTAAAAATATGTAAACAGAGAGTGATAACATCGCTCATTGGTCAAAAAAAGAGAATGACAACAGCTCTCATTGGTCAACACTCGGGCTGAGATATTGTTGCACACCCTCAGAATCTTCTCCCGTCTTCTCGTGGACCTTCCCGAGCCATCCTCACTCTTTATGTGATTGTTTACCTGCAGGAGCTGAACAAATACGTGATTGTGGTATTATAGTACACACATATTGTACGCTAAGGAACAACACCTGACAGATACATGTGTGGTGGAGCAGCAAGATCAGGTTCCATACTTCTGACGGCGCCTGAATACTAAAGCATTTTTTTTTTCGAAGCACTGCACTCGACTGCCTTCACTTACTCACCTGCACAATTTGGTATCCACATCTCGGTAGACTAGGGATGCCAGCAATACTTAGGTCAGGAGATGAGTGATGTATCTACCCCTCCACTGCCGCATTCGTCTAACAAAACCTATCTGAGAGCTTCGTATGTACCTCATCACAATTGAACCTTACTTGTGATGCTGTAGGAATAGTCTCAAGTCTTGTGTTGTTAGTTCAGCTTCCTGGGTCTCGGGTTTGTTGTCGCTGAGTGCTATGTCTGTCACTCTGTGGTAGGGAGGCTGTCTGTTGGTAGGGAGACTGTTAGTAGGAAGACTCTGTTGGTAGGGAGACTGTCTGTTGGTAGGAAGACTCTGTTAGTAGGAAGACTGACTGTTGACTGGGAGACGATAAAATGAGAATCACTGTATTTTACCCAGCCAGAGAACACAACAATAACATATAAAAGTATTTACGTTACAACAGCCAGACGCGACATAGTATTGGAGGTTCAGCGGTCATTTTAGGGAATGAAAGGTGAGATAATACTGTTTTGGGAGCTTAGGTGTGTGTGTGTGTGTGTGTGTGTGTGTGTGTGTGTGTGTCAGTAACAAGGCGAGGATGAGCATTGTACCTCTGCTTATTGCCATCAGAATTAATACTTAATTTACTTTTGATTTGAACCCTTTTTTTTTAAGTAGAGAATTGTTAAGTATTTGTTTTAGATAATCAATGATCCTTCCCTCCCACACTCGGCCAAAGGCGAAATTAATTTGGCTTACAGTCATACGAGTCAACCCACACATAAACGCTCACATATGTATGTATAAAAACACATGTATGTACCCAACAGTAGCTTAGCTTTCACACACACACCGAGACAGGATACAAGTCAGGTACTTATCACACACATGTACAAACCATACATATGTACACAAGACCTATATATACTGTACACACTGACAAGTATCACACACACACACAGTCATCAATATTTCAGTAAGATACATCGTTACACACCAGTGGCTACAGCAGTGTGTTGTTCCCTCACATAACACACGGGGTGGCGTTATCGTCATAGTCGCTTATCATCAACGACGATTACAAGGGAGGGCGATACGAACTACTGATACCTCCTGTGTGTATGTGTGTTTCTCAACTGGTCTTTATGATATTGCGCCCTGTTCCTCAAGCTGCGTTGGCATGTTCATTCTGTTCCTTACGTGTTCAAAGTGAGAATGACTCCCTTATTGAACATGTCGAGACTTGCCCACCTGCCTGCCTAGATACGTTTAGTGTGTGAGAGAGATATTGTAAAGTAGCATCTGTTGCTTAATGGCCTCTACTACTAAGATGGGTTTTGTTACTTGTATGAGATCTGCTGCTTTTGTTGTATCTGTTACCTATAGTATATGGGATCTGTTACTTACATGAGATCTGTTACTTAATTGGGATATATATGGGATCTTCTACTTATATGGGATTTGCTACTTATTGGAGAAATGTGACAGACATGAGACTTGCTACTTAGCTACATGGAATCTGCTACTTAAATGGGAAATGTTACTTAAATATTAAACAGATTTTTGCGCGTTGTCCGCTACTTAGTATAAGTTATGTTCTACTTAACTATGCATGTTAAAATATTCTTACAAATTACTTTGAGCACCTCGGACGTGTTAAGTGCTCCCTGAAAAACTGTCTGAGTGGTGAGAGTGAAGAGGAAACAGTCATTGAGTGGGTGTGAGTTCCCCAGTCCATTACAGTTATAAGAAATACACTTGTATGGTATTTTAGGCCCAAAAGATGAAACATGCTGAATATATTTGTTGGTATGTGTGTATCCTATAATCATCTCAAGTTAGGAAAATATGAAGAGCTCCTGAGGTTCATGTGCACACAAGTCCTTAACCTCTGGGTGACTCACAATAGGAAAATTAATGTTCTCGGGGTAACTTGGAGTATGAAAGAGTAGATGCCCAGAATATTTCCTTGAGTGTGCTGCCTGGAGCTTCCTCTGGGACTTTTCAGGGCTGCTGTGAGGGCGTTGATCTAAGGTTCACTACAGGAGCCACCATGCTGGATATACTTGCTTCCCTATCGGCTAGATTAGCACCCCTAAACGACTGCAGACATACCCACTGGATATAGATAAAGTTCTTATAATATCCGAGCAGGATAGGACTCGGAACAACGGATTCAAGTTGGATAAGTTTAGGTTTAGGAGGGAGATAGGAAGGAACTGGTTTACAAATAGGGTGGTGGACGAATGGAACAAGCTTAGCAACTTTGTAGTAAGTGCTGGAACGCTGGAAAGTTTCAAAGGTAGGCTGGATAGATTCATGGATGATAGAGAGTGGTAGTAACTCTCGACAGGAGTTGCCATGCACAGGCCAACCGGCCTATTGCAGACTCCTTATTTTCTTATGTTCTTAAGTCCATAATGTTTAAGGAATCAAGCAGTTAGATCTCCTCATTTGTTACTATGTTGAACTCTTCCTTTGACACTCACCTTCACCCTGTGTGTTAGGTTAACTCTTCCTCTCACTGTTTCCCTCACCTCGGTCACAGCAGCATCACGACAGATCTGTGGTTCCTCCATAGGATAACATGCACCGAGTTGCCGTGAAAAGATGGCAGATTTTACATATTCTTTTACCTTGATTATACCGAGTCAATAATCTCTAAAACACAGACAGTAGAAGGGTTATATCTGTACTTAATTGACTTGAACTTACAGGTGAAGAGCATGAGGTAGTCCTGGATATACAAGTTACTGGGTTTAAGGCCGTCGCTCTTTTCCATTAAATCTTGGAAGACTCTTAAGAGATGGTAAGAGTAGACAATACCTGTGTGGAGTCAAGGAAAATTATCCCAACGTTTCATGGCTGATCTTTCCTCTCCTTGGGGTTGATGGGAACCGTGTGTGCGTGTGTGCGTACGCGTGCGTAAGACAAAACCATAAGGCAATGCACTTAACCATGCTATTGTTAGACCACACCTCATTAAATAGCTGCGTTGCGCCATTAAGGTATAAGTGACATAAGAGTCCACTAAGGGGTACTACCATCACCTGACCCCCCCACCCTCACCACTACCACCCTGACCCCCACCACCACCTTCCAATCTTTGACCACTCCCCTATAAAACATCCCCTGAGTCTAATCTTTCCGTCAGTGTTTATCTCGAGAACGTCCAGTGATGCTCGGTGGTAAACAACTTGAGTATCCTGGAAACTCTTCACATTTGTATCGTTATTGTCGGTATTAAATCTGTCTTAAATCTTTTCTGTTTATAGTAATCCTTTTTGGACAGATTTTCACGTGTTTTGTTTTGAGAGATTTTTATTGTAATAAGTACGGTGTAACCTAACCTATCCTATCGTATCATATATCCACAGCCTGTCACCTCCCCTCCCTTACCATAAAGACAAGAGTAAAATAATACAACACAGATGAAGGTTTTGGGAGGTTGAGTTGAAAGAGCCAATCATTACATCATAGTATTTAGTGTGTTATGATTGGTCCATACTCAAGACTCACGTAAAGTAATGAACCAATCATCGCCAAGGACTCACTGACCTACTGATCTATTTTTACCCCATACTGTGTAAACGTATTATGAGTCATGGTGTACATAGTTTAATCCCGTGTGTGTGTGTGTGTGTGTGTGTGTGTGTGTGTGTGTGTGTGTGTGTGTGTGTGTGTGTGTGTGTGTGTGTGTGTGTGTGTGTGTTAACTGAAATGGGTTAGACATTTGTTATTGGCTGAATCACTGTCTTGTTGTAGAGGCGGGGGATGATCTCTATCCTTCTCCCCAGTGCCCACAATACCCATCAACTAAGAATATTATACAAACAATAAACAAAAGAATAAATAAACGCGAAATTAACATACAGTACATATAAAAGTGTTTTGATTAATTAGTTGTAGTATTGATTTTTATTGTTGTTAGTAGTAGTGGTGGAAAAATACTCAACTGTTTATCGTTAACATAATATAGTGGTATAGACAGTATTCAACCGACAGGTGTTTAGTCAGGTGTGTGTGTGTAACCATCCCTTGTAAAGTTGTAAGGCTCAACCACTTGTAGTGTTATTATTGCACAGTTTTAGGAGTTCCTGTTTAGATTGTGAGGTCACTGTTATTGTGGGATTGTGGGGTCATTGTTATTGTTGGGTCATTGTTGTTGTGGGGTCATGTTAATTATCACAAGGTCAAAGTTCATTATTACGGGGTTTTACTGTGGTATGCCAACAATGAACCCCTTTTAACTGGCCCTTAATCTTACGGCACCAACATTCACCACCAGGGATGAGATGTCTATATATAGCTCTCCTTCCAGGTCAGTTCAAGAGGTTCACAGTTGGCATGCCTCAAGTTTTTACTCACACACACACACACACACACACACACACACACACAGAGGTTCCAAAAAAACAGCATCGTGCCAACTCGGAACTGTTGAAGTGACGCCAGAATTTCCTCGTGAAGTAGTGAGCCAGAATGATTTAGTTACAATAGTGGTCAGGGAGAATAGCTCTTCTTTCTGCACCAGGGAGAGGGACTTAGTTGACGTGTTGGAAGAGAGTGAGTGGTGGTGGGGGGGTGATGCTCCTGTCTTGGCACACCTGTGATGTATGTTGGCACGGTAGTGTTCCTCACCACGCCTCCTCCTCCTCCTCCCATCACCCTCTTCCTCCCGCACGAATAATCCCACTTCCCCTCTCCCTCCTCCTCTACCCACTTCCTCCTCCACCACCACCCACTACCTCCTCCTCTTCCTCCGTACCACAGCAACAATAAACCATCCAGTGATTTTTGAGACCTCTCTCCAATTGTTACTTACCAAGGGAATATATAGCCTGTGTTTACGAAGGTAGTTTTGTGTGCGTGCGTGTGTGTGTGTGTGTGTGTGTGTGTGTGTGTGTGTGTGTGTGTGTGTGTGTGTGTGTGTGTGTGTGTGTGTGTGTGTGTGTGTGTGTGTGTGTGTGTGCGTGCGTGCAGAGTACATGTAGTGTGTGTGTGTGTGTGTATCAACGTAAACGAATGTGACTGTTATAACAATGTAATTATTCTTACCATGACAGAAGACCTACCTATCAGATGGTCTACTTTATATAAGCGTTTTGTCGTCCAC
This sequence comes from Homarus americanus, assembly GCF_018991925.1. Taxonomy (NCBI): domain Eukaryota; kingdom Metazoa; phylum Arthropoda; class Malacostraca; order Decapoda; family Nephropidae; genus Homarus; species Homarus americanus. The sequence goes on along the minus strand of NW_024726235.1, from coordinate 966,997 downwards.
CCACAGGCCGAGTCTTGTGGGGTGTTAGTGTCCAGTGGCTGTGTAAATAATGATGATTGTATCTTTGTTTAGTGGATGTCTGTGTTTTCTGTGTGAGCTGAATGAACTGTTTTACTGTCCCCGGGGAAAAAAAATACCCAAAAAATACCCGCCAAACGCCACGTGTGTGTGTGTGTGTGTGTGTGTGTGTGTGTGTGTGTGTGTGTGTGTGTGTGTGTGTGTGTGTGTGTGTGTGTGTGTGTGTGTGTGTGTGTGTGTGTGTGTGTGTGTGTGTGTGTGTGTGTGTGTGTGTGTGTGTGTGTGTGTGTGTGTGTGTGTGTGTGTGTGTGTGTGTGTGTGTGTGTGTGTGTGTGTGTGTGTGTGTGTGTGTGTGTGTGTGTGTGTGTGTGTGTGTGTGTGTGTGTGTGTGTGTGTGTGTGTGTGTGTGTGTGTGTGTGTGTGTGTGTGTGTGTGTGTGTGTGTGTGTGTGTGTGTGTGTGTGTGTGTGTGTGTGTGTGTGTGTGTGTGTGTGTGTGTGTGTGTGTGTGTGTGTGTGTGTGTGTGTGTGTGTGTGTGTGTGTGTGTGTGTGTGTGTGTGTGTGTGTGTGTGTGTGTGTGTGTGTGTGTGTGTGTGTGTGTGTGTGTGTGTGTGTGTGTGTGTGTGTGTGTGTGTGTGTGTGTGTGTGTGTGTGTGTGTGTGTGTGTGTGTGTGTGTGTGTGTGTGTGTGTGTGTGTGTGTGTGTGTGTGTGTGTGTGTGTGTGTGTGTGTGAAGAATGTTGAGTGGTAATCTGGTATATTAGTTCACTAGGCCAGAGCCAGCATGTACTTTGGCAGTGAGTGGACCTGAAATTGACGTGTGTTTACAGAGTCTCTTGATGTTTGTGTTTACAGAGTCTCTTGGTGTTTGTGTTTACAGAGTCTCTTGATGTTTGTGTTTACAGAGTCTCTTGGTGTTTGTGTTTACAGAGTCTCTTGGTGTTTGTGTTTACAGAGTCTCTTGATGTTTGTGTTTACAGAGTCTCTTGATGTTTGTGTTTGCAGAGTCTCTTGATGTTTGTGTTTACAGAGTCTCTTGATGTTTGTGTTTACAGAGTCTCTTGGTGTTTGTGTTTACAGAGTCTCTTGGTGTTTTGTGTTTAGAGTCTTGATGTTTGTGTTTACAGAGAGTCTCTTGATGTTCATTTTACAAGGGGAATCTCTTGATGTTTTGTGTTTACAGAGTCTCTTGATGTTTGTGTTTACAGAGTCTCTTGATGTTTGTGTTTACAGAGTCTCTTGATGTTTGTGTTTACAGAGTCTCTTGATGTTTGTGTTTACAGAGTCTCTTGGTGTTTGTGTTTACAGAGTCTCTTGGTGTTTGTGTTTACAGAGTCTCTTGGTGTTTGTGTTTACAGAGTCTCTTGGTGTTTGTGTTTACAGAGTCTCTTGATGTTTGTGTTTACAGAGTCTCTTGATGTTTGTGTTTACAGAGTCTCTTGGTGTTTGTGTTTACAGAGTCTCTTCATGTTTGTGTTTACAGAGTGCACCGAGGTTGTTTACACACTAACGTCATCGGCATCCACTCCACCATTTTCAACACATTGTTGCTGGATTAACCACGTCCTCTGCGGGAAGAATGATAATAACGCTTCAAGGTCGTTCTTTATAAGTCTACATACATACATACATACTAACCTATGTCTTAAACCATTGAGTACAGTGGGTTTCTCTGTGCTGGATAAAATCGTCTGGTTTTAGCCAAATAAAATATTAAAAGTGTGTCCTTGTAGTGAAGATGGTTTGGTAAACACGTTGAGGTAGACAGGTGTGTTCAGGAAATGGTGGTACAGTAGTTCCTGTTGGTGTCCTCAGAGTGTAACTGCCTCAAGAGATTGTAAACAACATTAAGGAAGTTTGTAAACACTGAGAACGTTGTAAATCGTGTGTGCCACTGGACCAGACCACACCATCTCATACCACACCACACTATGTCATACCACACCACACTATGTCATACCACACAACACTATGTCATACCACACCACACTATCTCATGCCACACCACACTATCTCATGCCACACCACACTACCCTACTCCACACTAATACCACACCACCACCATCGTCTCTCTTAAATTTTCTTTCGTTTTCTATGAGTCAGTCGATGTTGTTGATCATAAAGAAACAGTTCATGTGAAAGTGAACACAAACATGAACAAGGGTGTGGAGGTACAGTTGTTCACCAGGTGTTACTGTCAATGTTTGTCATGAATTAGCCAGCCATTGTGTCAGCGTTTTGTGCGTCAGTAATTGGGGTTATATCTGTTGTGAAAACTTATGTTATCAAAGTTTTCTGTGATGACGTTCTGAAATATTGTATTGTGTTCCTAATTACATCATAGGGTGGTGTCAGCCCGGCCTCTCTCATTACCTCACACTGTTAGTAGTGTCAGCCCGGCCTCTCACTTCCTCACTGTTGGTAGTGTCAACCCGGCCTCTCACTACCTCACACTGTTGGTAGTGTCAGCCCGGCCTCTCACTACCTCACACTGTTGTCGATTTCTTTAGAACTGATGATTTGATTTGGTATCAGAATGTGGATAATATTTCTGACAGGTATCTGGAGGTAAGGAGGACAGGTATCTGGAGGTAAGGAGGACAGGTATCTGGAGGTAAGGAGGACAGGTATCTGGAGGTAAGGAGGACAGGTATATAGAAGTAAAGAGGTTGTTTGTGTGGTAGACGGCAGCGAGGAAGGAGTAAGAGTCTTGGTCACCTTAAAGATGCTCTACGGGATCGTCTGAAGGAGCCACTTTAAAACACTCCCTCTTTTGGGGGATAAATAAACACATAACAGAGGCCGGGGTTAAACAATGTGCAGTACAATACCTGATAAGTAATGGATTCCAGGTGCCAGAACTATTAACCTTTTTTGTTTTTACCACTAATGCCATCTTTAATTAATCTACTGTACTTGTTTATGTCTGAAATAATACCAGTACGTTAATACCATCACTCCTAGATGACTCGTCGGTGTTGTAAGAGAATAGTCCCCCAGATATGTGTGGGTATGAGAGGCTGTAGTGTGTTGAGGAGGATATATAAGCAAGGAGTCGGTACAATAACACGGGTGAGCATCATCTCTTACTGTTCTTCATTACTACAGTCTGTTGGCCTTCATCCTCATTAACAGCTATACTGTCATTAAGTTCTCAACAAGGCTAATAATCACACTAGTTGAGGATCAGCGCATGGAGACGTCTTGAGTCCTGGCAGTCAACCCAAACAGTCGTAAAGTATTAATGATGGACTGAGAGTGACAAAAACACGAGGTTGTGTTGAGGAGGTGCAGGGCGGGCGGTTCGTGGTGGGGGATGAGTTACCAGCAGTGAACACGGGAATGGTTGTGTTGAAACTCTCCACACTGTTGGTCTTGATCATGATTAGGTCCAGACACTTTTTTTTCTTTTTAATTTCGTAAATATTTCTTCTTCTTTTTAGGATTTAGTATTTATCTCGCCATGAATCGGTTTATAAACTTATTTAACGTATTTGTAAACAATGTCGTTAAGTGAGGATCTTTATTTGTGTTTGTGGTGTGTACTGTACCATAGTGTAGGATGGTACTGGGTGTAGCTCCAGCAGCGGCAGGGGGTGAGCGAGCCTCTGACATTTAACCACCCACGCCAGCGATGCCACTCTTAACTCACTGTGGGTCACAGCCAGCCACCACACTCACACAAGCACTGATTTATATCTATAATGACCCATAATCGTCTTTATGTAATTAAACTTCCACTAGTGAGTGAAGGAATACTTACTGTCTTTCTGTAACCCTGGCCGAGCAGGACCTGTGTGGCGTCCACTACGACCTCTGTCTCCACCATCCCCCGTCTCTTATTTTGTTAAGTGTTGGTGACTATTGTTCAGTGTTTATATTTACTACCTTTGGGATTAGCGCTTAAAACACCATTGTTGTAGGAGTGTGCAGCGTAACAACAGTCTCTCGGATAATCCCCGCCCCACACAACACCGTCATTCCTCAGTGTTTACCCTCGTGCCTTACCACCCACTTACTCCCTCACTCACCTCACCGTCAACTTTCTTTAACTCTGCTTAGCACTTGTGGAACAAACTACCGAACATCATCATTAACTCGAACACGTTGGGAAGCTTCAGACAGATATGTGAGCGATTAAGGTTGGGTGTAAACGGGGCTGCCTAATATGGGTCAATAGGCCCGCTGCAATTTCCTCCACTCTAATGTACTTAAATGATTTTAAGCACTTGCTTCCTGAGTCTTTACTCCGTATTACCTGAATGGAACAACTATGTCTGCTCCTACAGACGTCAGCCAGACACAAGTACAACCATCCTCGCCATCTCCGCCGGAGTGGTTCACCCTACACTCCATGATATTAATCTTCTTAATTTTACTTGATCATCTCTGAGTCCTCCTGCTACACACTCATGTTCCACGAGGACCAGGTAGTTAAAATGTGCTGAACTGAGAGTGATGACGATGTTATTAGGGCCCCGGGTACACAAATATTGGAGCCAGTTTCCCTCCCCTCTAGCGTAAGGGCCGGCGTATTGGATATCGAATGCAAACAATAGTCACAGAGCTCTTAAAGTAGCCACAGGTCAACCCTTGGTGTCAGGTGTTGTGGAAGAATGTAGGAAAAAATGGCACATTAATTATTTTACATGGTCTCGCTGAAATTTTATAACGTTTGTTACTGAAACTTACTTAAAGAGTTATATATCAACGTCATAACATAAAACATTTATTACCTTTAACTAAAACATTCTGCCTTATGTTAGTGAAAACTCGTACATAAATGAATTTCAAAATTAAAAATGTCACATTGCATATTATTGTTTAAGATTTCCAACGAATGTTGTAGCAAAACTACAGGAAGATGTAAAAAAAAATTCGAATGACCTGAAAAATGGCAGATGAAATTTAATGAAGACAAATGTAAAGTACTATACAGTATATAGTCTAGGAGATGTAAACAGAAACCAGATGACCAACGATGTTCTAGAGAAATCCGATTGTGGGAAAGATTTACGAGTAATGATAAGTAGGGATCTTAAATCTAGTAAACAATGTGTATTTGCTCGAAACAAGGCTAATAAAATACTTGGGTTCAGACAAAGGAGTGTTAGTTACAAGACTAGGGAGGTCATCCTAAAACTATATCTTGCGCTTGTGAGACCTCACTTGGGTTACGCCGTTCAGTTCTGGTCACCGTACTACAGAATGGATATAGAATCCCAAGAAAGCATACAGAGGAGGATGACAAGACTAATCCCGGGCATTAGGAACCTTGAGTACAGAGACAGGTTAAAGCATCTTAATCTGCATTCCCTCGAGAGACGTAGAGTGAGGGGCGATATGATCGAGGTGTTTAAATGGCAGTCAGGGCTAAACAAAGGTGATATAACAAGTTACCAAACATCATCTTTAACTCGAATACGCTGGATAGCTTCAAACATAGGCTCGTTAGCTCGTTTGTGGTTCTTGAGCTCGAAGTGAAATTTGTTTTGCCATTTTTTCTTAGAATGAGAATTGTGCCATTTTTTCCTGTGCCATTTTTTCCATGTGGGATTTTTTCCGGTGTAATTTTTTCCGAGTACCGCTGTGAAAATATACTCTTGAGAAATATTTACACACACACACACACACCACTATGGTTGTAGGTAAAGTCATTATTACACTGATTTTGTTTGACTTTTTTGAGATTACATAAATAAAATAGAGCTTGATTACTGTTTCTTTGTTCGTTATATGGCTGACTGAAGATACACAGTGTATACATGTACACCCAACAAGTCAACATAATTTAACATACATATAGTGTATTGAGGGTTAAGGTGTATATGTGTATATGATAGACTATACTGTATATTACACTCAAGTTTAATCTCTTACACGATGTAATGTATGTGGTAAAGAGTGCAGTAAACGCCTTAATACACACACTATGCTGACACTACCTTACATAACAGTAGTTAATAGAACGACAAACATTAAGATTTATTCATCATTCACCAAGTACCTTTCTTGACACTCTAGTGGTGTATATAACGACGGGAGAAATTCACGATCGACAACAAAACTGGCTACCAGATGTTGATAGAGAGATAAGAAAGAAGAGGATGATAAAAATTTAAAAAATATATATATCACCAGGAAATCAATAATGTAGTGGGGGCGAAGCAGTACCGGGCGAGAGAAGAGCGAGGGAACACACAAGTCCGGGGTGAACGTCCTCAGTATATTATCGCCATGGCTGGTAGCAAACATCTCCTCAACAAATCTCATAATTAAATGACTGCTGCTGATAACACTCAAGGCTCCACTGGTAAAATAATCCATAAAGTGACGTTAATTATATCTCTTCTCTCTCATGAGTTTTAAATTCGACTAACAGTAAGATAACGGGAAGGGAAAATTGAACGCGTGGTAGCGACTGACTGTGTAGCTAGCAGGTGGTGGTGGGTGCTGGCGACACCTGCCACACCACACTACAGTGACCACACTAATATAACCTTACCACTAACACCACACCTTACTTTTACAACACTCCCTCCCACCTCCACACCATCACCACCACACTAATACACCACACTTCACCACCACACCATAATACTACCACACCACTATACCTCACCACATCTCACATCCACACCACAACCACACCACTATGTTATAACCCTCTGGAAGGAGTGTGTAGAGAGGATGTTACAGTAATTAGAAAAGGCAGGAACATGAGGTAATATTTAGTAGTGTGTGGACGGACAGGATGGTAGACTCCACACGTGTACTCTGCACCTCCCGCCTCGGTCATTGCCACCGGGTGACTAGAGGCGTGAAACATTACTGTATAACATGATAACTGTTTTGGCGTGTTATGTATTATGTTGTGTGGACGGCAGTACAGTGGATGATACACACTACTGTATCAAAATGTTGTGTAGTTTTTAATGACGTGAGGATTCAATTTTCCTCGCGTGTTATTAAAGGAAGTAATTTAAGTTTTGTTAGAAATGGTGTTCCTTTTATTGGATAGAAGCACAGTGAAGAGAGAGAGAGCTCAGGCGGCGAGGGTGGTAGTGCTGAGGGTGTCCGGATGTGGGGTCTGGCCAACTCGCCGTGTTTATACCATGTTACTAACCCTTCCTGTAATTCAGAGATACTGCCCCACACTTATCCAGAGGGCTGCGTTAACCCGGGGTGTAGTGTACCAAGAACAAGTGTCGTGCACCGGCTGCTCTGGTAACAGTGTTGTGTTGGCAAGGTGGATGTCCTCTCAAGACACTGTTGGGTTCACACTGCACCTTTATTAAGCGAGTTGACTTAGTTTGATTCTTCATTCGGGCCATCACCAGTACTAAAGCGAGCAGTCAAGTGGGTGTCCAGCACATGTTCACAGCTCTGTATCCGTATTTGACATCTTGAGTCGTCCAGTCATCTCTATAAGGTTAACATGTTAGCTGACTTGACCACCTAGTTGTGGCACGCATCTACAGGACACAGCGACAAGTTATTCCTTCGGCTTTGTTTGTATCTCCAACAGCATGAAAATAAAACCTTTTAGTTACACTGTGTTGATATGCCTTTGGGGGCGATGGTTTAATCTATGAGTCTTTAAGGACGATAATTTAAGCAATAACCCTCAAACCGATAAAAGGTTCCTTGTGGTAATAATCTTTATTTCATCTTGAACACCCGTATCACATTGTTGTTTACGGTACAGTGTTGATGGAGTCTTGAGGGATTAGTGGCGAGTCTCATCCTCTGAGTCTCACTGAACTGCATCGTTTATGTCAGTCACTACTCCACCTACTCACAGATCCTTCTCCTTCTCTTTCCTGTCCAACATAATTCGGTCACTTTCACCCTATGTCTTCCTCCCCCTGACCTGTATATTCCTCCCCCTGGCCTGTATCTTCCTCCCCCTGACCTGTATCTTCCTCCCCCTGACCTGTATCTTCCTCCCCTGACCTGTATCTTCCTCCCCCTGACCTGTATCTTCCTCCCCCTGACCTGTATCTTCCTCCCCCTGACCTGTATCTTCCTCCCCCTGACCTCTTCCTCCCCCTGACCTGTATCTTCCTCCCCCTGACCTGTATCTTCCTCCCCTGACCTGTATCTTCCTCCCCCTGACCTGTATCTTCCTCCCCCTGACCTGTATCTTCCTCCCCCTGACCTGTATCTTCCTCCCCCTGACCTGCCAGTAGTCATCACCTTACATTACCAGGATGATGAAGAGTGGTGTAAACTTGTGTCCCCTTCACCATCCCGGAGTCGAACTGGGACCCTCTGAAGCTGTTGGTCAGACGGTGTGTGTGTGTGTGTGTGTGTGTCTGTCTGTCTGTCTGTCTGTCTGTCTGTCCGTCTGTCCTATTACCCAACAAAGGTACATGCACATCCCTGGAAACACAATACGTCAAGTCAGTAGTGCATATAGCCAATAGGAGTTAGCCTACACACACTATTGTCGAATGTTACTGAGCAGTGTGACCCAGATAGGCCAATATATTCGTGTAGTATAGTAATATATGCCTTCTGCTGTCCTACAAGAGAGGTTAAATTACTCTAATGTCACTTGATCTGGTTTTTCCTTGGTTGAGGCAACGTACGTTACTGTGCACCATTGTTTGTGTACATGTACTGTCTGTGTGAACTTGTATGGTGATTTTACTGAATATCTGTCTATCTTTATACAGTATATGTCGGTGTCTTTCTGTCTGTATCTATTTCACTGTCTATATATCTATATCTATTTATGTATCTATCTATCTACACGTATTATTATCACCCAGGATAAATAATTGGTAGATGATAACTGTCTACCGTTGCCTTATCTCTGGAGTTAATCAGATGACACACATATGCAGTAACTCAATATATTTTCTTAGTCTGTAAAACTTTATAATTGTAGTCTGATAAACGGTATAAAGTGGAGGGTTGTGCACTTCACTGTTGGAGGTGGTGTGTCTGTCTACCTGTCTGTGCTACACACACACACACACACACACACACACACACACACACACACACACACACTACTGTTCCTCTGATATATATATTTTTATAACATATAATCAATATGATTTACGGGGACATCCATAGCAGTTTGAGGTAAGGTTTGAGTTGGCAACAGTGGTTATTAGTGGTGGATTAAACTTTAGTGTGGCAACCATGATAATCCTAATCGTTTACAGTAGAATCAAGCGTGTCCAATATCCAGGAGAGGGGATAGGGATGAGCTGGTAGCAGAGCATGTAGTACGATACAGTAGGAAAGTACGATTAATTTAGCCGCTCCCTTGAAATGTTGGCTGGCCAGGACATTAGCTTGGGGCGATGCAGGTGTACTCCAGCCTTCAGGTGAGGTGAAGCCCTGATGTCAGGTCAGGCTGTGTGTGGTGTTGGGGCGCTTCCCAGTTGGGCGCTGTAAACGCTTCTGCGCTTCACCTTGCACAGGATGTAAGGGGGTGCCCAATAAACTAGCCCCCTCCGGGGCAATCTAAAAAAAATCTCTTACCAACATGCACGGTCAGTGTTGTGACGAGCTAGTGTCACCACCACCACCACACCCAGTCGACCAACAAGAGCATCTGCGAAGACTCAAGACTATTCTGCTGAGCCTCTTTACCTTTCAAAGTTCATTTATATCTTGGACTAACACTGTAGAACTCTTTGACACATTACATTAACTGTTTTTTTTAATATCTTCAGTCTCTAACAAAAACGACACTTGTCTAATCATTTACCTGCCGTGTTTACCTGTTAAAAGAACCATTATACTATTGCCATTATCCCGTTAATAAACACCTTTATGTCAGGTAGTGGACGAGAGTGTACACACCAACTTATCACCCGGGATGTTTTCAAGAGTTGGTCCTCAGTAGTGGTAGCTAGTGATGGCCTTGGCTCCCTGGTAGTGAAGTGACGAGGTGTTGTTTGTGAGTGGAGAGGTGTGGGTAAGGGAGAGGGAGGGTGGAAGGGTGGGTAGAGAGAGGGGGGGCGGGCTGGGGAGGATGGTGTCAGTTCCGCTACAGGCTGGGAATCTCAGATGGAAGGCAGAGATTATTATATTACTGTACAATCTCGATAGTCTAGTATCACGAGTTAGCAAACTGTGCCAGTAATAATAATGACAATAACTACAATAATAATAACAACATTAAGAACAAAACAACAACAACAACAATAATAACTAACAACAAAACAACAACAATAATAACATCAACAACAATAATAAAACAACAAAACAACAACAATAATAATAATATCAACAACAATAATAACAACATCAACAACAAAACAACAACAATAATAATATTAACAACAAAACAACAACAATAATAACATCAACAACAATAATAAAACAACAAAACAACAACAATAATAATAATATCAACAACAATAATAACAACGTCAACAACAAAACAACAACAATAATAATAATATCAACAACAATACATAACAACAATAATAACAACGATAATAGCATCAACAAAGACAACAATAACAATATAAAGAAAAATAAACTGATAACCAGACTCATTGTACACTATAAATGGAGCTACGAAACACGTGCCATATAGGGAGTTAATTAATAGTCGTATTACCCTCCACCTACCTGCCCAACACCTCGTGGAAAGGTGTAAACAAAACTTAATTGGAGAGATGCAGAAACAGACAATAAAAAAACAGGTCATGTCTTCTACGCTGTGTGTCTGTCTGTCTGTGAACTGTGGAGGTGAAATACCCCAGTGACGTAAATTTTCAACAGTTAAATGTCTGTTTGTGTGGTCAACTACAGTTACCTGGCCACAGTAGCTGACCAGGAAGATCCCAAACCAACTCCTGACCTCTGCTAACCTGAAGTAGTGTGGGTGACGGTAAACAACACAGTGAAACTCTCCAGATTTCACCAGAGTTTTGCCGTTTTTTATATTCATTTGATTAAGATAAAATCGAGGGAGAAAAATAATCTTCACTCTTGGGTTTAAGTTACGTGGGGAGTAAATAACCTCATTTAGTTTTCTTTTGGTTTACACACACACAGACACACACAAACACACATAACTCTTATTTTTACAATTGGTTATACCGTTAAAATTATTATAACTTGTTCAATAATGACAAACTCTGTATGTAAGGTGTTATATTGTGTGTGAGTTCTCACATCACTAGGTTGTTTCTTATGAGTTTGGGGTTAAAATTTCTGGGCTGCCACATCAACTTGTGCATTTGTATTCCTAGAGCAAGCCGTCCTACAAAAGGTGGCATTAAAATAATTATGCTTATGGTGACGGAGTTTATTACCATCTCTGAAAAACGAAAAACACCTAAATTAATTATTTACTTGGTAAAGTAAAAGTTCTAAGCTATACTTTTGTTTTGTGCTTTGTTTTAAGATTATTCTCAGTATTAAGAAATATAACGTTTATGTCACAGACAGTGTATTGCTGAGCACAGTTTTATCACGTTCAGTAAAGCCTCTCAGGTATACAGAGTGTTTGTGTGTTAGTAGTTAAGTGGTGAAGTGACTGAGTCAAGCAGGGAGGGAGGTCAACACGAGTAGGGAGGGAGGTCAACACGAGTAGGGAGGGAGGTCAACACGAGTAGGGAGGGAGGTCAACACGAGTAGGGAGGGAGGCTGCACAGGGAAGAGAGAACACAGACTTGGCTCTGGGGAACAAAGTGTTTGCATCATTAAGATACCTGACGAGTGTGTTTGACGCACTGGATGTTCCTCTCGTGACGTAACTGAACTAACTTACCTCTCTCAAGTACACACACACACACACACACACACACACTATATAGTATCTTGTACATATAACTGTGTACAATTTGTTCATGTTTGGTACGCCATACTATCATGTACGTATATACAACAGTGTACAACCAGCCATTGTTACACTAAAGGATCATGTATATACAACAGTAAGAAACAAGTGGGTCAGCTACGCCTTGATGTGTGTATATCTAGGTCAGCTACGTTCGTTCATGCACGATACGTTCATTGCATCAGCTCAGTGCGATCCTCAAGGTTTTTCACTCAGTTGGCAATAGTGGCACCAGTTCTGGATATATAGATAGACATTTATTCAATAGAATTGTCATACAAGTTCACTTTGGTTCAGCGTGTACATAGACAATGCAGGTAAACTGTACAAACAGTGGTAAATAGTTCAAGCTAGCCGCCACGCACTTATTTTCGTTGGGATCTTTACGTACGCGGTAATAACTACATACGGTATAGTTTCCAGCTTGCCTTTACATCCCGACATTCCTTTCACCATAGAATTATTAATATCATGGAATGTACAGTTTGATGGCGTTCATATCACCAAGGTTGTTGTTAGAAACACACTTTCACGCACCTCATAATATTTAACTCTAGAAGACACCCAGAAACTTGGCAACGTTTTCTAAATGTATGAATAGCGGTTTTCTGTTGACCGACATGATATACTTATTTAAAACGTTATCATTTTCAGTAGCGCTTATAACTAAACTCGTGTTGCTCCAGTGAACCAAATATGGAAAAGCTTCTGATGTATCTTGACCTGGATCTGTGTGATAAAAATTATTTACTTATGATGCCGAGATATCACAACACTCGAGCAAACCGACCACTGATTTCTTGTCACAGCGTTCGTACCCAAGATGAGTTGACTTTTGAGATAAATAAATACTGCCTAAATTTTTGTTGTGAACGGAAGGAGGGTGATGGGAGTAATGCATTAGTAAGAGGTGTGGGAGGCTTTCTCCAGCAGGACCTAACAGTCCGAGTGAAAGTAAAGTGGAGAGCACGTCGACGGTCTGGCACAGGTGTACCGTAGACGCCGATTTTACCATCACTCGTTCTGGCGAGGAGTGTTTCCCACACGGCGTCCATGAGGGCTGCTGGCTATGATTTGTTGGCTGTGTCGTCCAGGAGACTGATTATGTAATCGATATATTATTATGTAACTACATCAGTGAAGATCTGACGCACGCACATACGCCATGAAATATTGATTATTTAGCAATATGAGAGATGGGTGTACATTATATACAAAGTATGTTGGTGAGGTGTGATACATGGTAGTGTGGTTAATTAACAAAGACTTTCCAATCTCACTTTTTCTTAGGTGTGTTGTTCCTGCGGGTGTGTAAACAATGGTATCCCCCGTCACAACTGTCACTTAGGCCCCTCTTACACACACTCATCTGTTATCCTTGGATGGATTATCACTACAACTAAAATAGAATTTGTTGCTCTTAAGTGTTTTTGATGCTGGGAATAAACTAAATGCTTTCCTCGTTAACTATGAAAGGGAAGAAATGAAGACAAAACAAGAGAAGGACAGAAAGTAATTAGGCAGGCGATACAATATATTTTTGAGATATTGTAAGAGTAATTGCTATAAATCTGAGAACATTTTCCGTGCACATCTCAGCTTTAACCTCGGTATTACTACACCAGTAGCAACTCAGACAATGTTTATTTTTTATGCTTATCAAATCCCGGGTTACGTCAGCATTCTAGTATTAATAATCATAAACTACCAGAATTTAGAAACGTAAATAAAACTGACAATCATAACAATATGGCGCTAAAGTCGACCGCTGCCACCCACGAGTGCAGTTTGTCCCTGGAGAAAATGTGCGAGTTGGCAACTGCGTGCCGTATCAGGTGGTCGTGTTGTGACACTCAGCTGTTTCAGTCAGTAGTCAGCTGATCGCTCCGTGGTACTTGTGCGCGAACTCACAGCCTTCCATACGGCTCAGTATACCTCAATGTACGTGCTGTGTCAGTGGATTATTTTGAGTTACGATATTTGTGAGTGGAAATATAGGATAAGAAGACACCGGGAAGCTCTCTGAGTGGCCCAGCGAATGGGAGAGAGAAGGAAGAGAGCCTGGTGCAAGCTGAACACCAAATGGCGAGTGCAGACGTGGCATGCATGTTGACGGTAGCAGACTTTTCTCGTGGTGGAAAAACATCTAATTAATTTTTGTTGGAAAATATACAGTGTGAACTATTATGTGAAGGTACTGTGTGGACAAGTGCAGGACTAACACGAACACCTAGTGCCCATGAAGGAAAATATTGGAGTGCTCATCGCTGAATGGAAAATCAGTACGAGAACTGCAATGCAGGAGATGAGACGTCTGCTAGGAAACTATATCAGTAGATAGACACCCATTTATATTACAGGGCACGCCAAGGGTGAGAGTGAATTGCTCAACATACGGCCTTGTGTAGGTTCCATTTCCCTATTGCTCAAAGTTGCCAGGTGTGTCGATATTGCAGCTACAGTGAACGGATAGGTATAAGGTACCAAGAACAGTCGTAAATAGGCAGAAATTTAGAGAAATGTAGTCTGAGATAATTGGGCAGGCGTGAGGTTGTGCAAGAGGAGAGAGTGGTGATGGGCTGAGGGGGTGCGGGAGGCAGCAGCACTAGCAGCCAGCAAGGCGACTGACGGCCCACACCTCACCACCACTACCAAGTCCTCTCACATAGCTGGCGTGTTTTGTGTTTCTCTCTATAAATACATATATTCTACATCACACCTTACTTACAGTTTCAGTTAGGAACAAAAGAGGCAGGTTAGGGTGTGAGCTACACGAGTAGCGGATACGGGTAGTTGAAAGGCAAAGAGTGGGTGGTGGGAAAAAGTGAAGGCCGGGTGCTCGTGGCAGCCCTGCGAGCAACGGTGGACGGGCGCCGCTGCTCGCAGATGACCCACTTTCTCGGCACAGTTCCTTGTGCGGGCGGCAGACAACGGATCACGTACAGTTACACAGCGACCCACGCGTGACATATGGCTCCCCTCCCTCATCACTCACGCTTCCTCATCACTCACACCTAGGATATACTAGCTGTAGAATCGTGTAGGAGGACTACTGTAGCGAGCTTGGGGCGGAAGATGCCAGGGTCATGTCATGGTGATGATGTTAGCCCCCCTCCCCCAGTCAGGGTCACTCTCACTCCTTTACCTGTACGCGGACCTTTCTCTTAATGGGGCTTTAATATCGCTATGTGACAGGTATTTATCTGAGATAACTTTGAGCACTTCGAGAAGCATCTGTGACTAAATAAGGAGCTTAAATCTGTTTGGCGTGATGGGGCGGGGTGAGGTGAGGGAGCACAGGTGTGAAATTGAGGGTACAAAATAGTTTGACTTAACGTTTAACTCTTCACCCTTGGCAAGGCAGTAGTGTGATTGACATGCAGTGCGACCATCACAAACATTTTATAACCTTTTTTTCCTTTACTCAGGCATGAATATACAGTATGTTAAGTGTTGATACTTAAACACTAAATAAAGACAGAATAATTGAGGCACTTTCCTCTGCAACTTATAAAAGTTCCTCGACAGTGAAGGTTGCAATCTAGATCCCTTCAAGAAGGTAGTGGTGGGGCCGAGACTCAACCGAGCGGCAAGACAGACAGTGTAGGAGGTGCCTGGCGCAGTGGTGGCCAAGTCTGGTGTTCTCGTGGTGAGAGTGTTTGATGACCCACCCAGACATCCTCTGCCACCTCCACTACTGCCACAGCTGTTACTGCTACTGTCAGGGGGCTTACTGACGGTTCGGGCAACACTTATACCTCCGTGGAAGACTTCTTCACCATAACCGCCACTATCATCCAGCTGCTGGGAGACAAGCAACAGGCTATAAGCTCTTTCGGCCGTCCCTCCTTACCACCACCATCCTGACAACAAGAACTCACCATGGGGGTGCACAGAACAGCAGAAGAACCTGGCGGAGACTTAGGGACGCTGGAGGAGGAGGAAGAAGACGACGAGTATGGTCTTGATGACGTGCTCCGCCGTCGCCTTCAGCCCTACCCGCATCGTCACCATTTCGCCACCAGCAGCACCAATAGTGATGTCCTAAATAACAACCAACTTGATAGCGGCAAAGGTAAACACACACACACACATTGGTTCCTGTGGGTCAGGGTTTTAGCTCAGTTATGCTGTTGCTGGGGAGGTTGTTACGGTGGTGCCTCTGTGATAGTGCCATGGCTGTTAAGAAGGTAAACCTGGCAACGGAACTTGATGGAGTCATGGCACACCACCCCCGGAACAGTAGCAACTGATTAACACCATTTGTTTTCTTACATTATACAAAATAGTTATTATATTTTAATTATTCTTAAACCATTTACATGAGTAACCACGAGGTTGTGTGTGGCTTGGCTCAGTGTTCTCATTCTTGTGTGTGTGTAATATACAGTTTTCATTTGTAAGCACACCTTTAAATGAAGACAGCTTGTAGCCTATCTGTTGCCTCTTGTTTAACCACCACATTATCGCGTCGTTGTTCTCCTTCACGTGTTTACTTTTCAGTGTTTAGTCTTTGGTCGTCTCATCACATCCTTGGTTTGCGTCAACAGTTGCCAAACCTTCGTAGTTGTTTCCCATCTT
Source organism: Homarus americanus (assembly GCF_018991925.1). Classification (NCBI taxonomy): domain Eukaryota; kingdom Metazoa; phylum Arthropoda; class Malacostraca; order Decapoda; family Nephropidae; genus Homarus; species Homarus americanus. The sequence continues at coordinate 950,582 of NW_024726235.1, read as the reverse complement.
TGTTTCCAGGCCGGATGTCCAGACGACCTCCTACCGCACCATCTTGATTTCGGCGCTCGTGAACCCATTGTCACCTGAGGCAGCCTTTCCCCCAGCACTCTCCTCCCGTTCTCCTGATGGCGACTCTCTCTTCACGTGGGGTGTGTTAGCGGGGGCGGCCACCCTCAGGCTTGTGAGGACGCTGGAGAGAGGGGGGAGGGGACTGCCTCATACACTTAGTGTGGCTGTGACGATGGGTCAGCCTTCAATTGTGTTAACATCAATCTTGAAATTGGGGGTCCTATTACGCATATGGTAAACAGAGAAGGGTGGTGTCATGTATATCGCTGTAGCTGTCAAACTGGATGGAGTGAGGAGGGCGCCACACCTGAGCGCACAAGTGAGCTTCTAACCTGTCAGTTGGTGTTACTGTTCAAGTGCGGGCGGACCCACTTGTGGTCACACTCGCTGCCTCCTGGCTGGCCTTCCCTTATGTTTCTACTCCGAGCGCTCTTGTTTCACCCTTTCTCTTTTTTTTGCCAAACATTGCTGTAGCTCTGTAATTACTGTAGTGCAGCTTAACACCTTTTTCCAATGAATCGTCACATTTATACGCGAGGATCTTCACGATGTAAATACCTGGGATTAGGAAACATTTAATTTGGCACCCACACAGCCTTGCCTCTTACAGCCCCAGGGACACTAGCTCCACTGTCAGCTAGCACATGTCTGCTCCTCTGATAGCAATGCATTTTTGTGGGGTTTTGTGTGGGTGAAGTGTGTGTGAACATTGTTGGTGGGTGGGAAGGATGGAGGTCGTGGACCCTACCGAGGAAGGCTCCTGCTGCCAGGTGTAGGTGACCCGTTAGCCAGGGCCGAGGACCAGGCAGGGGGTGACGCTCAGCCTGACACCACACACCTTACTGTGTCTCCTCACCTGACACCTCCCTTACTATCTCCTCACACACTGTCACCGTATCTTCTCCCTGTCTCTCTTATTATCCCTTTCCTGTCTTACTCGTCTTTTCTTAATCTTTCCCCTCTTATACTCCCCTAACTCTTAATCTCTCTCTCCCTTCATAAAATATATATTGAACACTGACTGCTCACATAAAAACTCAAATCCGTAAACGGTGGTAAACACGGCCATTGTGTAGGAGAGCATGAGGTGTGAGGTGGTGAAGGGGCGGGGGTGTTGTGTGTACCAGTGTCAGTACGTAGAGAGCGGCGTGGTGAAGGTGGGTTGGGGTGAGAAGGTGGGACTCCAGCTGGCACGCCACACCACCACACTGGCAGTGGGAACGTATTGAGCATCGCTGGTGTGGTGGTGGCTCTTATAGGTCATCACCTCCTGATGCATTGTTTGTGATCAGCAGCAAATCCAGAGCTTATATAATAATATACTCGTCTTATACCAGTACCCCCCCCCCCGCACACACGTATTATCAGATGCCTGCACACAAGCAGAAAGACATGCCTGTCCACATATACGCATGAACACAGGCATATACTATTATAAGAACAAACGCAGGCATACCCACACCCTCACTTACACACAAATACGCACGCATTTTCACACAAACAAAATCAACACAATGATTTTCATATGCACACAGTTGGCAGAAGTTCTGATTTTGTGTTCAGAGACAGGTGTTGTGATTGTCCCCTCATAAACAGCGTTGTCACAGGAAGAACCGGGGATGGAGGGAGACTGGACAGTGAGATAGTGGAGGTTTGAGATAAGATGACAGCGTTGGTTAGATGGGGATGGGTCAACAAGGGTTTTGGTAACACTGTTGGTGGTAGACGAGGGTTGTAACACTGTTGGTGGTAGACGAGGGTTGTAACACTGTTGGTGGTAGACGAGGGTTGTAACAACATTGTTGGTGGTAGACGAGGGTTATTAAAATCTAACAAGTTGCTATTCTTAATATCTTCTTCATTACTCTGTGTTATTCGTGGCGTCATGCAACATCCTGCCCACACGTCACGGCCTTGTCCTTCTCTGTTCGTTGTGTTCTTCAGCTCCTTGTTCTTGACCTGTGATATGCTCTTGACCTCCCGAGATGGGAGCTATTCTGGGGGACTTCCAAGATAGCCTGCCACTTACAAACACCGCACCGTGTATTTCTAGCTCTGTGTGAGAGAGAGAGAGAGGCCATTGACTAGTTCTCCATGAGGTAAAGGTGTCCATATGCAGACAGTGGATGTAGCTGGTACGGCAGAATAACTAAACACGAGCCTGGGTATTGTTGTTATTATTACCTGGTATTATTATTATTCTGGCAAACGTGATACAGTGTTCAACGTCCCCAGGCAGCACCACCTCAGTGTCCTCGAATCACGCACCCGTACCTGCTGTATTACATACATGACCTTGTGTTCTGACTTTGGACGGACAAAGAGCATATCTTCTCGTAACATTTTCGGTAATTTTAGTCTTTTGACAGATACGACACCACTGCTTTACTGTACTCGCCTCGGGCAGCAGGTTGCGCCACTGCCTTTGTCTCTTATAAGAAACACGGGTTGACGCCACATGTTTTCCTGTTGAACTACACTTGGCTCACCGTCGCAGACTTCTCAGTAAGAGTCGAGTGTAATGTTTGTGTGGTGTGCCCGAGTGCGAATGGGAAATACCGCTAAATTGCCTCACTGGGAAGTTTGGCAAGGGTGGTTGTTCCGTTAGGGACTTGTTCATCACTACAGTTGACATCATACAGGAGTATGTGTACCAAGATGCTGTAGTAGTACCCTGGTGAGGATCGCCACAAAGTAGATATGTGAGTGTACTGTAAGCATTAAAGAGAGTTCGCTTTTTCAGAATGTTGTATTTTTAGTTCAAGCTTGTATAAACGTGAGGAAGAAAGGGAACAGAATCAAAGAGATCACTGGCTAAAAGCGTTTTTACTCGTCGCCTCCGTAGAACAATGGAAACAGAAGCATAGATAACAGACTGAAGAGATTGTTGTGTACATGGATAAAAACAGCAATGCTCTGGGAGAACCCGACCAACTATTCGTACATCTCGCTCAGCGTCAGCCAAGCAGAGCCCCGTCTCCCCTTCACCCTCACTCCCTACCAAAGCTGTTAACTGTGTCCGCCTGTACCCCCGGAGGACCACACCACGCTAATGAAAGGATCAGTACTTATACACCATTAAAAGTGTTAGGAGGTAGATTAGCGAGAAAGAGAGGTCAAAGTAGCGAGGTTGTGGTGCAGCCTTCAGCCCAGCCGTGACCGAGCCGCCACCAGGAAATGTCTTTACCTTGTCCACCACCAAGTGCTGGGGAGACGGCGCCACCCACACTAGCTAATGATACTTTATACTCTCTTCTCACCAGTGTATAACAGTACAACACATAGACTTCTATTATGAGACTTTCTATCGGAGTTTCTTCAGTAAGAGGCGCACTGAATCTGTGGATCAAGTACGTCAACGTATTGGTTAACACACGTCGCCTGGTCTGCAACAAGTGGTGTCACCGAGACAGAGGTGGTTGCATTATAGACCAATAGAGAGGGTATTTGTTAAATGTGTGTAAATGTTGCACACAATACTGTAGGTGCAGGAGCCACTGTAAGGCGAGGGAGGGAGGGGTGGGTGACGCGGGTGTTGTGTTGTGCTGCTGACTCAACCTTGTTAGCCTTGTGGCTGATGGATCACCCATTTAGAGGATCCTGAGGTCCTGCACGTTGCACGGCAGAATCACCACCTGCTGGGGCAGTTTGTTAGGTGGAGCTTCATATTTAGCCAGGTGACAAACCTACAGGTGTGTCGGGCTACTGGTAGTGTTGTCAGCTATATCACCTGGACAGTTATTGTGATGGTGCCTCTTGTTGTTACCCAGGTGCTCAGGTAGTTAGTTGTTTGAGGAGGTAAACTGTGGAGAGTGGAGACAGTTTAAAGGGCAGTTGTACAGCTGACGAGATTATGGATGAGCTGGTGATGGAGTCGTAGTGGTGGGAGTGGTGTAGGCGAGAGACAGTTGACGGGGATGAGGTGAAGGGGAGAGACAGTTGACGGGGAGGTTGTTGGTGATGACATGCAAGCCAGTTGAGGGGGATTGGTGGTGTGAGGAATGCGGAGCTGTGAGACACTTTCACTGCTATGTCGTGATCCTGTCGACTCTACTGCCAGCACGGCCGTCATGCTGGGGGTGATGATGAGAGAGATGGTGAAGAAGGCGATAATGATAATAAAGGAAGGGGGTGATAGTAGTGTGTTGATTATGAGAGACGACAAAAATGTGGCGGTAGAGGAAATAGTGACAGGATGGTGATATTAAGTTGGGTAGTTTGTGGTGAAGGGAAAGGGTATGGTGAAAAGTGCAAAGTTAATACTGAATGTAGAGCCAGTACAGGCGACGAGGTTCAATTGTTGGTGATAAATCAGGAGGGAGTAATGGTGAAATATGGTGAAAGTGGGGGTGATGGTTGAGAACGAAAAGACTGTGGTGGTGGTGATGACTAGGCTGCCTGCGTGTTGTAGCCTTCAATCACTCTCAAACTTGCTCACAAATTAATTTAAACTCTTAAATTTTTCGTTTTTTTTTAACTAGAAACTACGAGTTTTTTATATTGGAAAGTAGTTCAAAATTAGTTGTTTTTTTACCTTTGAGATATGAAAATGTTCTTGAATTATAGTTCACTTTATTTTAGATTAAAAGACTCCAATTGGATTAAAGATTGAGTCTACTAATTAGGTTAAATAATTATGTTGTGTTAGTGAGACCCATTTGGCGAGTCACCGTTGAGAGGAGACTGGTGTGGGCGAGCAACGTTTTCTGTTGGCTGGGTCCGCCTCCACCCTGTCTGAGGTTCCAGGAACATGCTGGTATCCCGAGAACTCTCCAGAGATATTTACGTCCGTCTTGTTCTTCGGGATATAAGAAAACATAGAATTTTACGATGAAGATAGGCGATGGAAGATTTTCTGCCTCACTAGATGGATGCACTCGGCGTGTGGTGAGGCCTTTGTTGAAACGGTTAGACTTATTATATAGTTTAGCCATTATTGAATTCATTTGATATACAGGTACTTTTAACTGTAATAAGAATATCCCACATAACTTGTAATATCTCCCGTAGAGGCTCACACAATGTATAACTACTGTACTTAGAATATACTAAAATCAAACAATCCCTATTAACGTGCTCTTCAAAATACTAGCTGGCAACTTGTATGTGCCGTGCGTAATTATGATCATTCTTCGTGAGTATCACTACGATGGTGTTGTCATAACTGTGGTGCACGTTGAGTTAGGCGTGAACGGTATATAACCTGAAGCAGGCGCTGGAACCCTCTTGTGTGGCGTGTGGGGGAGGACTAGACGTGCTCACGGTGGGTGGTGGGACGAAACAACTTTAGTGTGGAGAACGTGGCTTGGTCAACCTCAACCACTTCAAGCTCCCAACACCTTTCATATAAGGAAAAGTGGCACCCAAACTCATACTTTATGGTGTCTCTTTAATTTACATTTGGTATATTAGACGGAATATTACAGAGGATGATAGCTGAGGGTTGAGACAACTAGCTGATGTAACATATTTGTAAATGGGAAAATATTGAGCATTACATTTTTTTTAGTAAGATGTTGCGTATTATGATTGTTTAATAACAAAGACCTGTGTTGCAAAATGCATGAATAAACGACTAGTATTGATTAATAGGTATAAACTTGGAAGCATAAAGCTATTACCATAAGATTTACGTTTAATAAAACGGGTGTGCAATAAAACATGGGGAGGATGGTTGCTCCCTGGTTTGGCAACACTATAAGAGCGTCACAACCTGTGAAGCAACAGTCCTTGCTACTCCTCCACTAGTGTGTGAACTGTGAAGGGGGATGCAATTTTCCTTGTATGCATAAACCGAATTATAGATTTTAAATAAACAAAATGAGTTCGTCTCTGTGTGTGTCTGACATATGAGAAACCACTTGGTAGTAAACAGATTCGTCTTATTATGCACGTGTTGCGAACATTCATTAATATTATAAATAGGAAACAATGTGGAGGTCGGAGGTGTCGCCTCCCTGGCCAGTCGCTGACACGAGCGCTGTTGCCACATAGCTGACTCGCGGGGAATTTATTCCCACTGATATATTATATGAAATGAGTGTGGACGTCAGCGAGATGAGCAAGAACGTGAAAAAATGAGTAGTGATAATATGGTAGGTGGCGACCTAGACACACTTGAAAAACAATATTTATATTACAAACGTTAATCAAGAGTCACACTATATAGGAAATGACAACTGCCAACATAAATATTAATGTTGCCACGCTTGAAAAATTGTTGCTGCCTGACCATTATTTAAGTTGTTTGCTGCTGACAGGTTGCTCTCTGGAAGCACAACAGTTATTGATATGTGAAGATGTTTGTATGTTAACACTGTGTGTGTGTATGTATGTGTGAAATAAGCACTAGCTGGTAGTCTTACTGAAAGTAGAGAAGCTTATTAAAATGTTAATTCATTTAAATAACAATTTAATTTATATGATCTGAACTGGTATGCTGCCTCTTGTTGAAATAATTGTCAGTATGGATTAAAAATGATCGTTTGGTGGAAATGTAACAGTGTTGTTGAAAGTACAGGTTTAGACTGGGTGAAAGTTTATAACATATAGTTTTAACTCACTCGCTCGGAAATCAATTAAGTTATAATACTGACATGATCGTTCATCAAAAGTCGATTTATTCATTTTCTAATTGGTAATTGAATTCATTCCACAATATCAATGAGACATGACGTAATAGCGTTAGTGTAGTGAGTTAGAGATTCCCATCCCGAGCAACATAATGACCGTATTATGTTGGTAAGGTGCAAGAACTCTGTGCTGTGCCCCTGTCTGTGTGCATGACTGGCCCGTGCTGGCTTAACATCACCTCACGTCGATATTGGCTCCCTCATTACTGCTTCTGCTATATGTAAGTCGATACCATAGAAGGTGTTCATGGCTCACTAATCTTAGCGGAAGTTATTATTGAAAGTGTGTTCCCTAGCCCTGGCGTCCTCTTGGGGGGCAGTATGGAAGCAACACAGACTAACCTTCATTAATCAAGGAGACATTGGTCGACACTGCCTTTCTCTTCCCCTTGCAATGTTTGGTACCTATTCTGCAGCTAGGTCTGTCAGCGACTCCAGCCTTGGGGATTTAAGTTGGCGGAGTAATTGTTTAATGTTTGCCTGAATATAAGTATGTGGGTGTCCGTGACCCCTGTGTTGACGGAGCAGAGGGTCCTCGCCTTCACACATTTCCAGTGTTGTCATATTGCTCCTATCATCTTGGCTACCTGTCCCTCACTCCTACCGTCTTGGCTACCTGTCCCTCACTCCTACCGTCTTGGCTACCTGTCCCTCACTCTTACCCTCTTGGCTACCTGTCCCTTACTCCTACCGTCTTGGCTACCTGTCCTTCACTCCCACCATCTTGGCTACCTGTCCCTCACTCCTACCCTGGCTACCTGTCCTCACTCCTACTGTCTTGGCTACCTGTCCCTCACTCCTACCATCTTGGCTACCTGTCCCTCACTCTTACCCTTTTGGCTACCTGTCCTCACTCCTACCATCTTGACTACCTGTCCCTCACTCCTACCACTCTGGCTACCTGTCCTCACTCCTACCATCTTGCTACCTGTCCCTCACTCCTACCATCTTGACTACCTGTCCCTCACTCCTACCATCTTGACTACCTGTCCCTCACTCCTACCATCTTGGCTACCTGTCCCTCCTACCATCTTGGCTACCTGTCCCTCACTCCTACCATCTTGGCTACCTGTCCCTCACTCCTACCATCCTGGCTACCTGCCCCTCACCTGCTTATAACCTCAGTCTGGTACAATACAATTACACCCTTCATGGTAACCCTGTTAAGGTTATCGTTGATTGAAGCACAAATATAATGTACAGTATGTGAAGGATGAAACTGGATGAGTTTTTTTGTGACCTGGAAAATATTTCCGTTGAGTGATGGGTGTCATGGGGCAGCCTGTTTCCTATCAAGCAATGAAGGTTGTTTGTTGTAACGTTTGGCTCCCCAGGTGGACGGCGAAGGACCTGAGGGACTAGAACTATAACACAAGGGCGTGGTTGTACCGTTCTTGGTTTACTTCTTTCATGGTGAGGTGTGGTTGAATTATGTCATCATGGTGAGCTGTGGTGCAGGGTTGGAGTGAATGTTTCTGGTTGCTGCAGGTTTTCACAAGTACCAGAGGCCGCTTGCGTTGCGCAATTCGCCCTTCACCCACTAACGCTCTTCCATGGAGTTTTTGTGCCACGGAACTAGTATGTGGAATCGTCTGCAGCTCACCTGCTTTTATTTAAGATTCCTTCAAATATTGTCATACCTTAGGTGTGGATTGCACTGTATATAAACATGCGAGCTGTTTCCAGTTTATAGTCACTGTGCTACTTTCTAAAGTCTACCTTTCACCCGCATGTTTGGTGATAGTTGCTACGTCTCGACATGCACTAAGTAGCTATATGTTTAGTTTTGCTTGTGAAAGTGCAGGTTATACCACAATAATGTTATGTTTACATACACAATTATTAATGCGACGTATGTCAGCAGAGTGAGGGTGTGTGGGGCAAGGCGGCTGCTGGCTCCCAGTTGTGTCATGACCTACTAGCCCAGTCTCCTCAACACACCTCTGACTCCTCTTGTTCTCATCATTTGCCTCTTTATCAGAATGTTCTCCTCGTCTGTGACTCATTTCCTTGGCCGAATTCTCGTTTTTCAACTAAAATCTTTCATTGGTCCCATTTATTGTCTCTTCCAGGCCACACCAACGTAATGTTCTGTAACAAAGGCGTTCTGCTGCTTGTTAGTGTGTCAGTAACAGTTAATGTTTACGCCTTACAAACACACACACCTTCCACAGCGTGTCTCCTTGAGCTGAACAGAACAGAACAGTGAGTTGTGGGTGAGAGCGGCAGCCAGCCCCGTCACTATGTATTGGCTACACTTATCCCCGGTAACACTCCCACCCACCACACAACTTTCTCTTCTACTTTTACTCTCTTTGCTGCCTTTCTGATGTTTTTTATGCCGTACCATTACTAGGGAACGAACACACAAACACACACACACACACACACACACAGGTCCTGGAGTTTGTTACACATTTTCACCTAAATACAGACTCCACTGCACCACACTCAAGATCTTTGTTCAAGAGAGACCACCACGTCGCTCCTCATCGCAGTGTCTGGCATAGAACAAACAGACATTTGTTGCACATTGTTCAGTAAAAGGAAAGTAAATGCCAACAAACAGAGATTAACTTGTTTGTCCTCGGTTACTAGGGCGAGAACACGTCCTTAAAAATGTTAATACAGGAACTTTGTACGACTGTATTTTACATTAATTGTGTGTGTGTGTGTGTGTGTGTGTGTGTGTGTGTGTGTGTGTGTGTGTGTGTGTGTGTGTGTGTGTGTGTGTGTGTGTGTGTGTGTGTGTGTGTGTGTGTGTGTGTGTGTGTGTGTGTGTGTGTGTGTGTGTGTGTGTGTGTGTGTGTGTGTGTGTGTGTGTGTGTGTGTGTGTGTGTGTGTGTGTGTGTGTGTGTGTGTGTGTGTGTGTGTGTGTGTGTGTGTGTGTGTGTGTGTGTGTGTGTGTGTGTGTGTGTGTGTGTGTGTGTGTGTGTGTGTGTGTGTGTGTGTGTGTGTGTGTGTGTGTGTGTGTGTGTGTGTGTGTGTGTGTGTGTGTGTGTGTGTGTGTGTGTGTGTGTGTGTGTGTGTGTGTGTGTGTGTGTGTGTGTGTGTGTGTGTGTGTGTGTGTGTGTGTGTGTGTGTGTGTGTGTGTGTGTGTGTGTGTGTGTGTGTGTGTGTGTGTGTGTGTGTGTGTGTGTGTGTGTGTGTGTGTGTGTGTGTGTGTGTGTGTGTGTGTGTGTGTGTGTGTGTGTGTGTGTGTGTGTGATTAAAGAGCTGTAGATACCCCCAGTTTTTGCCGTGGTGTATTCATATGGAATAAGGCCCGAGTCACCGAGGAGAGTACAGATTGCCAGTGTAAATCAGCTAAGTTGATAATAAGAGCAGCTATCTGTACGCCTTGTTGCCTGAAGATAACACTGGGGACGTGAGAAGTGACCTCTACCAGCAGCTGAGGGTCTTGTTGAGGTTGTGAATGTAGGTGAGGGTGTAGGTGTGGTTGGAGATCTAGGTGAGGGTGCAGGTGAGGGAACCAGCTGGTGTCACTAGATGATAGAGGGAACCAGCTGGTGGCCAGGCACTGTGAGGTGGGAGGAAGCAGGAGCAACACGCTGGGTGGAGAGAAACGAGGGTGACAGGCCAACCCACCTTAGTTGTAAAGATATAATTAATAATACCTGGTGCCCCTCTCCTCTCCTCCCGTCTCCTCTCCAACCTCTCCCTACCCCTCCTCTCCTCTAACCCCCCTACCCCGGAAAATTTTCAATAAATTACTGTCATGCATCACCTAATTGGCACGGAATTCCCGGCTACAGAGAAAAGCAATGTTACACACACACACACACACACACACGCACGCACGCACGCACGTTTTAACATTACATAATATCAGTATGCCTGGGTCAACTCGTTCACCACAGTCGTCAAGGATTACACAAGCAGACTAAATGAGCCAGCAGACAGGTGCCACAAAGGAGGTCTAGTTAAAGGCATGAGGAAATTGCTGAAGTGTGTGTGTGTGTGTGTACAGTTTCGTCACACAGTATAAATAAATTTTCCACAAAGTACATTATCAGAGGTTAATGAGTTTTGGTATCTGACTTCTTCACTGATTAATGGCTCAAACACACATTAACAGCACTACGTCACGGTACAGCAACACACATCTCCCGAACGAGAGAAAGGAACTGGTAGAACCGTGACTTCAAAAGGTGTATTCTGAACGATGAGCAAAAATAAGTAAGAATTCGTTTACTAAATTTACTACCCAGGTGAAGGTGAGTGACTGACACCCTTAGAATGAAAATGAATTAATTTGGTGTGGGGGAATAGACGCAGGGAGAGTTCACACTGCTCGCCACCATACAACAGTGAGTCACCAAACGGTTTATATAAGTGTAGGTGAGCCTCCCGGGCCTCACCTCGGGAGACTAACAGTCGCCGCCTTACACACTGAGCCACACAGTCATGTCTAGTACCTCGACTCCATGATTAATTTGGTACATTAGTTATCATAGACAATAGAAAGTTATTCAAGTGCCTTTAACCTAAGCTGCTACACTTAATTTACGCTGTGATGTCATCAGTAAAACTTCACACTTTACACCTGATAACATACAGATGCCCACCTACGTGTTTATGGCTGTGTTTTACAGCACACAGCAGGTGGACAGGTTCTTGATAACTACAAGAAGTGAACTAACACTTAACACCTCGTGACACACACATTAACACCGTAAAATTCTTATAGATTTTTTTTACTTTTCAGTTTCTCGGAAGATTGTAAACAATTGAGTTAAACCTTTATCAGTTATGATGTTCTACGTGTGCCTTTGTAATTCTCGTATACAGTGTAATACTTCAGTTTCGTGTCAGTGATGACCACTTACTACTGTTGTGGGTTACACGGACTCCCGGGACGTGTAGATATTGTCCTGCTCTATAACGGGAGCCCTCATTAGGGGGATGTGTGGGAAGAATGCTATGTGTTGTGCATGTATTACTTGTTTTCCCGAGGCAGTGTGTTTGGTTGTAAGTGTCCAGCTACCAAAATATTGCTGCTGGTAGTCGTTTCATGGTCTCATCAGCCTTCTGTCCTCCCCTGTCAAGTGGTGTGTGAAGGCCGCGTGTGTAACAAGTCATTACAACAAACACGTTTAAGGTTATCTTTAAGGATACGTGTGAGGCAGGTGGTGTGGTGCGGGTTACAGGAGTGCAGATGGTGGCATATGTTGGTCTGTTACCCCACCCGCTAATTAACATTAACATTGGTATTGTAACATGGTTAATGATAGACGAGAACGTCACCAGTAAAGGGAAAAACAAAATGGAACACGCGAGAGGAGAGGAACGTGCGAGGGGAGCTGTGAGGCAGAGCAACTTCACAAGGTCAGGTAGAAGGACACACGTGCTGCTGTTGACTGCTGTGTTTACGTGTGTTCTGGAGGATACACCAGGTGGGGACTGATACACGTGTTCGGGCACAACGTTTTACTATATGTTGCCAGACGCCTTGACGTTGTTGTACTCACATCACTTATGGTTAGTGTGAACCAGTGAAATAATGAACTTAATAAGAGACCCCACGTGTTAATTTTATACTTTCGTAAATATAAATCATTTGTGGAAGAATTTTAAGATGATAAAGTGCCCTTCTGAGGGTCATTAGTCCTTAGATCAGACTCGGGAACTGTCAACACTCCCACAGGACAGGACTTATTCGCGGGAACGTGTCAGCAGTCACGTGAAACTGACGGCAGTCCCTGAAAAAGTCTCAGCTTCTAGGCGGCGCCATAATTGACTCACGTTAAACTCAAGGATAAAGCAGGCCAAGGGAAAGATAGAATTGGTAGTCTCCTTTTTTGTATTAAGAACTAAGAGAGAAGTTGTACAATATAGTAGCCAGTCGTCTGGAAATTGATGTAGTTTGGCGTGTTTAGAAAAGTCTCTGCATTAATCAGGATGTCTTGAAATCACACAAGTGCAGACAATGTCGAATGCCTGTGTACATACGAGGTTTGTTCCTTGTACATTATACCTTCGGATTGGGCGGTGATAAAAGAAAGGAAGAATCACGAAGTGAAAGGGAAAGAGGGAGGAGGAGGGTAAGGTAAGGTAAATAGCACCACAGTCAGTCGTTGAACCACATCCTACATGATCGTGTTCAGCAGTGTGTGTGTGTGTGTGTGACTAAAGAAACATGACGACATTTTCTTGTTCCTGATCAAATCATAAAGACATAAAACTCGTCACTTGGCATGAAAGGATCTTAGTCAGGGTTAAGTAATACTAAAGACACCATATAATGATAGATAAAGTATACGAAAGTTTACTAAGATTAGCTACGGGAATAATAAATACTGGGAATTTATAGAACAGGTAAAATGAGAAACTTTAGTCATAATTTTGATGAGTTAATAGTGTTAGAGCCAGGGAAGTAGCGACTGGGAATCTGGGATGGCGGGAGGCACCTTGGTTGATGCTGTGGACTGTGAACGAAGCACGCAAATGGAGAAACAGTACATTGAAAAGAGGTATTGTGGGGTGTATTGTCTGAGGAAGGAAGACTTGATAACACCAGGACACTGACGACAACACCATCACTACTTATGGTTGATAGTCTCATGAGCTTATTTTTGTAGCGTTGATAGTGGCTGGTGTAGACTGGTCGTTTATAGCGATGACAAACTAAGAAAGATTACAGGTGGTGGTGGTGGTGTTAGCGGCGGCTGGTGACCTTGATGGCTACATCAACAACACCTGTACACCTCCACCCTCTCTGCTGCTTCACACACACCCGCGCACGTTACTGTGGGGAGGGGGGGGGGTGAAGGGAGGATAGATGTCGACGGTGGTGCAAGCGGAAAGTCATATGGCCGCCAAGTTGTGTGAGTCACCCATTAACGGAAGTCTGAGTGCAACACTGTTCATTCGTGGAGGCGAGGGCTTCCCGGGGTCTGAGAAGAGCTTGTTACTAAATAGCAAAAATTCTTTATGCTCTTTGTTGATTGACTGAGGATCTACCACTTGTTATCATAAAATGGCAAGTTGAGGGAGGAACATGCTGCGCGAGCGCGCACACACACACACACACAGTCACCAGCGTACACATGTGAGGTAAACTCTGGCGTGACTCAGTGGCAACCGAAAAATGACCTCACCGCTACCCTTCCTTCAGGTCAATACAGTAATAATGCCTCCACCACGACACACCGTTACTCGTCTACCTTTTGCCGCGCACACTCCAGCAGGGCTCTACAGACTTGTCTCTTCTAAAAGTTAAGACGAAATCAACTGTTCGTAAATATGGGAGTCAGAATAAATGGATGATTACATTGCATTATTGAGGTGTGTCAGCGGGTATAAGGGCGTTGTCCCAGGCAGCGGGTGTAAGGGCTGTGTCCCAGGCAGCGGGTGTAAGGGCCGTGTCCCAGGCAGCGGGTGTAAGGGCCGTGTCCCAGGCAGCGGGTGTAAGGGCCGTGTCCCAGGCAGCGGGTGTAAGGGCCGTGTCCCAGGCAGCGGGTGTGGGCCGTGTCCCAGGCAGCAGGGGTCCCAGGCGGGTGTAAGGGCCGTGTCCCAGGTAGGGTACGCTGCGTCAATATTGTGGTGAATCTCTAAGACATGTGCGGAATGTAGGAGTGAGTTGGCACACTATACTCCCCTGTATCCACTCCCCACCTGATGCCCAGTGACACACACACACACACACTGTCGTAGTCCTACTGTGTTTATGTAAGGTGCCCCGTGGCAACAGTACAGTAAGGTGGGTTAGTGTCCCAAATCAACAGGTCAGCTACACGTGTCTATTTAGTTACTGTTTTCCCGTTTCCTCCTGTAGATAAGATACCGCCAGTTGTTAACACACACACGATAACACAACATACTCTAGCGGGAAGCCCTTTATCAATGTCAGTTATCATGAGCCATGATAACTGATAAATAGCTGTGGTGATCCAAGTAACGAAATTGCACCACTTATGGCCAGGTGGGAAGAGGGTCCAACTACGTATATGCTAAAAACACGGAAACGAGTAAATATGTTGAGTTGATATATCAGATAAGATATTCGAGGAAGCCTGGAGTTGTGTACAGCGCACCACTGTCCAGGAATACGTCGTCTCCACTTGTAAACGTGAGTGAACACCAGTCGTCAGTACAGGCCAGTCCAGTTCTGAGTAAAAGCCAACACTACCATGACTCACAAACACAGTCAACAAGTAGTGTGTACAACTGTCGACAAAGCTATCACTGAGTTAAGCACTAACAAGCGTTGTGGCCACACACCTTCCTTCTGATGTACACTTACGTAATTCCTCAAATATACAATAATAATTGGTTAGATATTACTGAAACATGACATTAAAAAAAGGAACAAATTTGATTAGCGTTTCTAATCGATAACGACTTCTACGTATAGTTGATATTATCCATATATACTAGTCAACAACATCTGTAAAACACTTGTAATGAGGACTATTGTCCCAAACTTAAGGCAGGTGTCACAGGACGGCAGGTGTCACTTGGGAGGAGGGTATAGCGCGTGGCGGGTAACAGCGTGTATCGGAAGGCGTAATCCCTCTCGATGCCGCCATGATTCATTAATTATAAATCCATATTTAAGGAGGTTGGCCTCGCGGCTCCCTCACCACATCACTGATCTTTGGCTGGTGAGCGTTATGTGATCATCTTCACTGTATACCTGGCTGGCTTTATTATTATTATACACCTGAACACTATAACTCATTAGACAGTGGTACAGGTGATTACTGAGTCAAGTAAGGTGTGTGGTACAGATGACTACTGAGTAACTGGGAAGAATTAGTTATGTTGAGCGAGGTACTAGCTTCCTGGGCGTCATGGCTGCCATGTCCTTGATATTGACCCACTTCCCTCTCACCAACTCTCGCCTCCATATACAATGACGCTGGGTTGCCTCTTCCCGTTTTTGTTGTTCTGTATTTTCTCCCCCATGGCCATCCCCCCCTCTGCGTGTCTCTGTATGGTCATATTTCCTATAGCTTGTGTAATGTGTTGGTGAGAGTATACCCTCCTCCTTTGGGGCTGCCATCACGCCTCATGCAGTAGTGACCCAAGGTAATGATAATTTCTTCTTGAGGAAGTAGTGTCTCCTTCCGCACCTCGCTGTGGTAAACTGGTCGTAACTTAGTCATCATGCAGGAGGAAATAAGCTTCACTCACCCTTCCGGCCGTACCCAGTGGCCGTGTTACTGTGTACTCTTCCTTGTGTCGTTGGGCATTGTATCCCTTGGAGAATCTTGTTTGCTGCCCTTATTTTTTAGGCTGTTCTAATACCGCTGTAGGAGTCCATAAGGAAAACTTTTTTGTGTTCTCTTGTGACCCCCCCCCCCCTCCCCCACCCCCGAGAACCAGTTTCTTGAAAAGGTTTGATCCAGTAAGTTGTGCCGTCAAGCATCTTCACCTATACTGTATTGCTCTACATTCTCCTTCTCGGTGTCACACCTCTACTCCACATAAATGCCAACGAGGGCTCAGTATCTGACTTATGGGTAACACTGAATACCAAGAGGTCACAGAAGTAGGTCAAGATTTGAGTGTTCTAGGTTGCCGTGTCAGGATTCCTAACTATCGTGTCGGCGGGGCGGGGTACACACCTTCTTACACCTCACCAAGTGCTACACGATTTCAAGGACTAACAATTACCTTCCAGTAGAAACGCCGTCACACATTATTAAGTTCCACACACCAGGAATCGATTGTTGCTCTTACTTACCTTAAAAAATATTGTAAATAGGACACGTTAATCTTACTTCCACCTTACCCTAATTAGCACCCTGGATGACCAATCAGTTGACTGCAAATGAGTTTACAACCTTGTAAATGTGTTGAGAGGGTGAGTGAGGGCTCTACCTTGTGTGAGGGAGCATAAGGTTTGACACAGATAGGGTCGTGTTGTCGCTGACCTAATAAAGGCCATGCATGATAAGCCCCAAGGTGCGCGCTGCATGACTCCCCCGCACCCTCCATTAGTGTTGGGTCACCACTCTATTTTAGGCATCTGTCTGTAATGCAGGTAATTCTGATCCACTGTACATGTGTTTACAGTACCATGCTGATTATAGGGTGTTTGACATCACCAAACAGTATCAAACTCTTTTATTACACTTGCTGATAACACACGTTGTTTATACTCCTGTGGCAACACTAGAAGTTCACGTGTGTTTGTAAGGTGCATCATTGCGTGGGCCATTGTGACACACTTACCAGTATACTCCGTGTTTTATGTTGTATACTCAGCCGGTTGATGAACTTAACTTAATTTAACGTCATAATTATGTTCCTTATTATTACTATTATTATTGTCGGCCTTTCTTTTATACCACTGCAACTACCACCATTATATACTTAAACCAACGTGAAAACTACCACCACCATCATCATCATCATCATCTACATAACAATCACCACCACTATCATCATCTACATAACAACAACTAATACTATCACTTACATAACAACAACCACCGTCTCCTACTAAACAACAACTACCACCATCCGCACCACCACCACTCAGCATTTAAATAACTTAGGAATAGTCACCTCAAGAGAGAGTGTGTCTGTGTGTGTCTGTGTGTGTGTGTGTCTGTGTGTGACTATGTGTGTGTGTGTGTGTGTGTAATTCGGTTGTTTTTTGCCCTACATTTCAGGAGACCAATTATTTTTATTTAGGCTTTATACTATTCACCTGAACTAACACAAACATTAATCATCCGGTAGGCTACCCTACTAGTTGATCACGGTATTGATTCCGCTGCAACACACTAGGTGGGGATTTCCCGTGATACATACTTGTGTTCTCTCTCAAGTCTACTGATAACTAATTGTTTTTATCTTTTGTTTGTGTGTTTCAGTTAACTTGACGGGGAAGGGCCGTGTGGACATGGCGCATTTCGAACTGCTCAAAGTTTTAGGCACGGGAGGTAAGTACAGTAGCCTAGTGTAGTGAGGTGTACCAACAGCCTGGGGTGTGGCGGGTCACCCTTGCCTCTTGTTGTCTTTGTGGCAGCTCTGTGTGACCTTTTATTGTCTCTGCTGCCTCTTACTTTTTCTTCATCAGGTATTCCTCTTCTTCTCTAGCCACTGCTTAAGGTATTATCCGGGTCTTTCACACCTGTCTCTTATCTCTTGAAATATTTTACTTCATACATTAGATTCGTTATAAATATTTTAAGAATATACTCTCACCATCGTCTTTTATTGGCCCCTTATGCTGCCTCTTCTCGTATTTACTGTTGACCCCCATCTCCAGTACCTGTTAGTAACGTATGTTTGTAATGCAAGGTTTCGGTACTTCCTAAGAATATTTTATTATGTACGAGTAGTGACCCAGCTATCGGAGGCTCTCACGCCACGATATTCCCGCCCCACACTCACGCCACGAATTCCCGCCCCACACTCACGCCACGAATTCCCGCCCCACACTCACGCCACGAATTCCCGCCCCACACTCATGATAAAGATTGGCACTCCACGTGCCACAAGACTGTGCTTAGGAGCGAGCCACCAGTAGAAGGGACAAAGGCGGACCCACGTGTGTGAGGTGACATTTCCTGGTGGTAGTGAGCGATCCATAAATTGGGTAGCTGAGCTGCTCCTGTATAATCTGATTTTCTATTGCCCACACGTTTTCTGTAGCTCCACCTTCTGTTTTGTTTTATTCTATCTATTGCTGTGATCTGTTGCAAACATCTTCCATGTATATTATACCGAGTGTTATTTATTTATATGTCTTATGTTCCCGAGTATTGCTGTAACAAACGTACGACAGTCAATAAATAAGGTAATATTCGTATCGTTCTATTTATAATTTAGAATATTAATATGAATGCCATTTATGTAACATCCATACAAGTCACCTCTTTACCCATGCGCAGTGTTGCCACCCAGTTGAAATATCAACACGCATTATGGGACGAAAAGAGTGAGGAGAGCGTGAGCATCCTCAACCCTGGTGGGAGCACAAAGACTGCCCTCACCCAGGTGGCTGAACCCTACCTCAGTGTAGAAATGTAAAATAATTTACTCTTCCTCCCACAAGGTGTGGTTCTGAGTAATATAGCCAGCGATATGCTAGTTTCAGGAAATATTGATTTAAAACATGGCTGCGTTCGTGGAAATCGCATTTTCGGAGCACTGGTTCTGGAATCCTCTTTCCCAGAAGGAATAGGGCGGAATGCACAATGTTCCAATTTTCTGGAACTACCGATGCAAAACATAGTCGCAGCGCTCAGAAATTAAGCTAATGAATCAATATTTCCAGTTCTTGGAGAGAGGCGTTTGTTCTGCTGGAACTGAGACGGAGTTCGATCTCTCCAGGAATGTGTGTTACCCCGCCGTATTTACTAGGAAGTGACTACATCAGTAATGCTGTAGTCGAGAAGACACCGTTCCGTCTCAAAAGTCACAGATGCTGTTAACGAACAACATACAGTAGTGGTGGATGGTAATTTACATGTGAGCTGTTGAGACTACAGGGCTGTAGGGAAGGTCCACCGGTTAGGTCAGATGGTTACAGTAATAATTTTGCTGGGTGGATATAAATAATAAACAAAACAGCTACATTATCTCGACGAATGTTCAAACGTTTTAAGTTTATATAAACTTAACGAAGACCAAGAAGTGAAGATGGGAGTAGGCCTACATATGAGAGGCGCGTGTTTATACGACGGCGATGACTGAGGCACGATGATCACCGTGCTTCGTGAAGCCAGCTGGCTCACTCAACTCGGTTCCCTTGTCTTTGTTGCACTAACGAATCAGCTTGGTGTGGCCACGTACTCATTTATATAAGACGTAGTTTTCCTTATTAATGGTGGGTCAATAAGATCAGCTACAAGGAGGGAGGGGGTGAAGAGGGTTCACTGGGAATGCACATGGTGTATGTAGGGTGGTGTGTTAGCTTGGTGTAGGTGAGTTGGTGCATCATTTATGTTGCTCACGTGCCCTGGCCGGAGGTACAGGAGCCGCGGGCAAGTTTTTTATGGGTACGTGTCAGCTGTTTGTAGTCAGTATTAGTGGTAATGGTTACTTCATCACGTGTCAACTGTTTCTAACACCCAAACATGTTTAATAATAATTAATTATTATTATTATTATTATTATTATTATCATCATCTTGGTTTTATAAGAACTTTCTTGTGTTTTGTTTTCTTAATTGGCACCTTTGCTTTGAGGTGCTGTTATAGTAGTCGATTCCTTTGTCGCAAGGATCTAGTTATCTTTGTTAGAACTGTCTACTGTATAGTTGTTGTCTTTGTTAGAACTGTCTACTGTATAGTTGTTGTCTTTGTTAGAACTGTCTGTAGTTGTTGTTTTTGTTAGAACTATCTTTAATTATCTTTCTCAAAACTACTTCTGTATTTGATAACTACACTGTGCTTAAAAGGCGTTTCTTTGTTAACTATTATATGTGTGTTTGTAGATGTATTTAGTTAACTAACTGAATTTGTAGAGGTTCCTTTGTTAGTTTACACTGTATACTTGTCGAGGTTCCTTTGTTAGTTTACATTGTGTACTTGTAGAGGTTTCTTTGTTAATTTACACTGTGTACTGTACTTGTATCCGTGTCTGTCTATTAAAACCAGTCTTGCACATGTACTGACTGGCGTGTCATGTAATTGTTTTTATCGCGTTACAACTTAAGGCTAACGTGCGCCCTGTTGTTTTGACTGTGACTCATTCGTCTTCGTCGTTGCACTGGTAGATACCTGTTGTCTTTGTATATAACAACTAGGGCCCAGTTTAGTCGGTCAAAACGCACCAGCTGTGGGTCTGGAGATCAGTTGTGTGGGGTCCGTCGCGGTGCTCCTCTTCCTTCGTACTCGTTCGTATTGATCGTCTCTCACCCACTTTCTTCACTTTAACTTTGTTTCTATGCCTTCCATTGCAAGTTTTATCTTTGTTGCTTCTCACTTTATATAGTGTACTGAATGTTTTATTTAATTTAACCCGACTCATTTTCTAATACCTTAATAACCGCTTAGTGAAATATTTGTACATTTACAGGTGTTAGTATTCTAAGTGAGGCACTATTAAGAACGGCTGCCGTTAGTTTGAAATCGCTATTTCGCATATGATAATTTGTATATATATATATATATATATATATATATATATATATATATATATATAAAATTATCACATAATTCTGATACATTTATATAAGCTTTGGGTAGTTCCCTTAACTTGGATTATATATAAATAAGTTGAGGGATTAAGTTTTCCTTGTTCTTGGGAATTCATATAGTATGGGATAGAAGGGTAAGGGGCTGTATAACAGTTTATATGAACCTCAGTCAAATGTACTACATATATGGAGTTAGTAGATGACCGCCCCACTATAGATCACAGCCTCAAGTTAAAGATACTACTATCAGTACATAAAACTGTCAGATTAACTTCTTTGTAAGAATTTTGAACTCTCGAATAACCTGCCAGGGAATGTTGTGACAGCACCAAGTACGAGATTCTTTAAGTACATTCTTGACCAACACCGGCGCATGTTCAGTCAGGAGCCCATACATGTCTAGTACTTGCCAACAGTGTATAAGAGAGAAGCGACTGACCGCCCAACCGGCTAGTGAGCTGACAAGTGGCAAAGAGGATAGAGTATAGTAAAGGTAAAGAAATATATACCATGGGGGATTGAAATGTTACACTGAATTGGTTCTTAAAGTTCTATGAAACAAAACATATCCGTTCTTATTTGTCTGGCGGATCCAGCATTTTTTTTTCCAGAGGGAGGAAAGGGGGAGCGGCAAAACCCTGACAGATTTCAAAAAAATAAAATAACCAATAATTCCATTCCCCTTGGTTTTGTTTTCTCCCAGAGGGACGCCTAAAAAAAGTGAGCATGGCTGGGTAAATGTGTCATGACTTCGCTGTATATATATTTTTTTCTTTTATCCTCTTCACCAATTGATCGGCTCGTTAGCCGCTTGGGCTATCGGTCACGTCTCTGTTACGCACTGTTGGCAAGTACTGGGCATGCACCGGCTCCTGAATGTACCTGAACCTGCTCCAGTGTTGGTCAAGTCTGGTCTTGAAAGAGCTCATACTCGGTGCCGTCACGACACTTTCTTGTAGATTGTTCCAAGAGTTCACAACTCTCACTCCGAAAAAGTTTGCCTTCACAGTTTTCTGGACCTGCTGCTTCTTCAATCTTGAGCTGTGACCCCTTGTAGGGCAAGCGTCCGCCAGCTCCAGATAAGGACACTCGACTGAGTAGTGCCCCTTGAGATGCTTATAGACCTCAATTAGGTCGCCCCTTGCCCATCTGTAGTATAAGCTAGGCAAGTTCAGGCGCTCCAATCTCTCATGGTAGTTGAGGTGCCGAAGTGCAGGCACCAGTCTGGTGGCCCTCCTTTGAACATTTTCAACCAACTGACAGTCTCTAGCATATCTCGGGAACCAGACGGGGTGACAGTTCTCCAGTTGGGGAAGCACTTCACTCTTGAAGATCGTTACGAGGGACGGTCTAGATATCTGAACGACCTTCTTATAAGACCCAATAATTTATTTGCCTGATTTACCTTCTCGCAATGGCCCGAGAACTTCAGCTCATTGTAAACATACACACCTAGGTCCTTCTCACATTCAGTCTCAAATAGTGCAGTTTCTTCATCCCGTCGGGACATATGATACGCCTCCTTACCGTTGGTACGCCCCAGGTGCATCCTCGTACACTTCGTGACATTGAATCTCAACAGCCATTTCTTCGGCCATTCTTGGAGCTCACAGAGATCCTTCTGCAGCTCTTAACAGTCCGCATGGTTCTTGATTTCCCGAAATAACTTGGCGTCATCGGCAAACATTTATATGGAGGAGTGTACCACGTCAGGCATGTCATTTATAAAACAAACAAACAAACAACAGCGGGCTCAATGCACTGCCCTGTGGTACCCCGCTTTAGACAGGTACAGATGATGATTTCGTGCCATTAATCACCACACACTGCTTGCGGTCATGTAGAAAGTCTGCTATCCACGCGGTTATATGAATATTTCCTCAACAGTTATCTTACTATATTTACAATCAAGTTGAGGCGTATATGTTATGGTTAATTTATTGAAAGATGTAAACTTCAATGTAACCCAAAAAATTACGGTTCTACTTTCTGCCCCCACTGCAACCCCTTGCTCGTTCTGCATCCTCCAGTAACCTTACGTAAAACATTAAACAATAGGTACAAAGCCTCTGATAATCACGGGTTGTATAATCAATAAAATTTTCGTATCCAGTATGAAGTCTAACACTAACTTACAGTGAACCAGTAGAAGTACTAAAGTGACAGTTAAGAAAATATACTGTATTTAGTAGTGCTGTGGGACGTGAGTGTAGTCGTGTGCGCTAAGTACAATAGGGAGTGTCACTTGGTAGTGGTGAAGTATGCGTCATTTAAGGTAAAAAATGTGTATATGTAAGATTTTCTCTATTAATTTCGTAGATAAGCTAGATAAAAAGATTGATTAATGTATGATGACGTTCATACTTAGAGCTTCTAGGAGAGTGGTAGTGTTTTTGTGACCTTGAGACGGGTCGGGGGAGGGGCTCTCAGGACCCAGGGGGAGGGGAGCAGCAGGAAAACAAGAACTAAATAATCATATGAAGTGTGTACTGTACTACACCAATTTAGTGAAGTAATGGTGTGTTTATTGAAATCATATATCCTAACTTTGAAAAATATATAAGTGTGAATTATGTATATTCTGATGCGTTCTGGAGCCTGTTTAAATAATATGCTGAGAACAGTACTTGGCAGTAGTGCGTAATAGAGACTTGACCGACCGCCCAAGCTACTAACAGGCTGATCAGTTTGTTTTAAGATTATAACTACGGTATATACTGTAGACAGGTCATTCGGACACAAAAAGTAAAGTTTACACATTCCTATCTTACTGTAGGTAAATAGGAGCCACTCTTATGTACTCTTTAGATTGTTATTAGTTTATGAATGTTTTTCTTTCCTTCTTACTTGGTAACTTAACATACATTGGAGGCAACAGGGTGGGGCACCAATTATGAGGTATTTTTTGCAGGTTGTGTTCTACATTACACTATCGATCCCCTCGCGACCTACATCCTTCCTCTGGCCTACTTGCCTCTAACGTCGTTTTTTTTATAGTTGGTGTTGGGTCATCCACGCAACTATATATATATATATATACAGTATTGATTTCTATATAGTGGAATACAGCAAAAACAAATAATACTTTTCTCTAGCGTTTTCGCCGAAAATTTATATTTTTTGAGTTTTTCCTGCACGATATTCTGCGTATTTCCTCATGTTCTTTCTTAGAAAGGAATTACTGTACTGTATTGGTATTTTCTTGTTTGGCTTTCTTTACAAAGTAAATATTCAACCCTTTCTCCTGTCTTCTTGGATATACAGTATTATACCTTTTTTCACAGCTGTGCTTTTGACCTTAAAGTTATGCCGGGATCAGTATGTGATTATTCATTTAGAACAACAACCAGTTGATGTTCCCCATTTTTCCTGCACTGGTAATCTCCATATGTGAACTCAGAATACAGTATTAACCTTTCATATTCGAATTTGTAAGCACATACAGTACAGTACTGTATTGTATACTACAATATTTACGGTAATTGAGGCAACTTAGGCAAGTAAACAAGTAGAAAAAAATATACAGTATGTACCAGCGTTATTTTTGGTTCTTAATTTTGATGATACAGTATTCATACATAAAACATTGTTCTCGTTTAACATAATTACTTTTGTGTCCTTAAAACAATGATAACAGTACAATTAAGCTCAAGATTCATGGTATTATATTCTTACATCATTATGTACATTATTTAACGTGCCAATACTTTTACTTTTATTATATATTGTCTCAAGAAAGCCTGGAAATATTAAGACTGCACATGTCTAATAAATTCTAAACATTTTGTTTGACTTGATCTTATGAGATGGACTATATTGAACATTATATATTAAAGCTCAACCTGTTTTTTACAGCATATGGAAAAGTGTTTCTTGTGAGAAAAATATCAGGGAAAGATGCAGGAAAACTGTATGCCATGAAGGTCTTGAAGAAGGCAACCATCATCCAGAAGAAAAAGACGACAGAACACACAAAGACAGAGCGTCAAGTCTTGGAGGCTGTGCGACAAAGTCCTTTCCTAGTTACTCTTCACTATGCCTTCCAAACTGATGCCAAGCTTCATCTAATTTTAGGTAAGTAGATAAAGTACAGTGGTTTCTATCCTGACAATGTTGTTCAGTACAGGTATACTGTATAGCCTTTTTGCAGAACATTTCTACATTGCAGATCTTAAAGAATTATAGGGCCTCATCGGTGCTACTATAGCGTGCAGTCTACAAAGATATCTTTAGTCTAACCTCACCTAACGTAACCTGACCTTAATATCTTGTAGACCGCAAACTTTAGTAGCATCTACTCTTCTGTGTTGCCACTGTTTAAATGTGGTCTGTTTACAAGGAGTTTATATAGGCATGGCTCTCCATCATTGTGTTGATAAAATATCAGTTCACTTAAGTTTAGCAAGCTTAAAGATAAGGCCATGCTGCTTTAGTGAGCCTTTGCAAACTTTTGTGTGTGTGAGTTGTATTAAAGGGGAAAAGAGTGGACATTGGGAATTTTATGCTTGACACATGTTTTGACCTGACTGTACAGTCTTTCTTAGAAGACTAACCAACCTTGCAGACATTTATACATTACTGCTTGTGTAATTTATCCTGCTGTATCATTTCTTTACATACTAATATTTCTTTGTGAAAGATGAATAACCCCACATCATGAATTCCACTTTCACTTCTAATGAAATAGATATCTTTTGCTTTTTGGTCAAAGAAGCACTTGTCACTTAATGCTTGCATTGCAGTCATTATGGAAGAGGTACCACTGGTAAATGACAAATGAATAGCAAATTTTAGTGAATCAATACAATGTGTGTTCAAGATGAAAGGTTGTTGGGGTAGAACTGTGTACTGTACTGTACTGGGAAAGCAAAGAAACTTTGTCCAGTGGTTCGTCCAGAACACATTCATCTGAGTAGAGCAGTTTGATTACAGTACAGTATTTTGAAATGTATGATGATAATTAATGCTCGCTGTAAAACAGAATTTGTGTAAATCTCTGTCTACTGTACAGTACTTGTATACTATGTTCATTTTGATATTAAACTAATACATGTATATTTTTTGACAGATTATGTTAGTGGAGGAGAACTATTTACACACCTGTATCAGCGTGAAAGATTTCGTGAGGATGAAGTGCGTCTCTATATTGGAGAAATCATCCTTGCCCTTGAGCATTTGCACAAAGTAAGTTTTCTAATGATAAGTATTGTATTGAAATTTTGAAAATATCTCGTGTTATTCTAACCTGCTCTTAAAGATGAATTTAGTAATTTGATAAATTATATGATTATAAAGAAAACGTTTCAGGTTATCATAAGTCAAATGATATACAGTATTTCATTCAAGATTTTTTATTATTATTATTTTTTTCTTTCTTCTATCGAGTGTCAACAAATGACCTGTGAGAACTGAACCTCTGCACTTATGTACTGTACTTTAGCAGAGTCTGCATCTTGTGGAAGGGCTTGACTTATTTAATAGTAGGCTGTTTTCTTCTTTTGGAGAAGGCCTGATAATGTTTTTTCTATAAGTATCTCATCCAGATAGCTTTGCATAGAAAATTTGATCTCTTATGAATCAGTAGGTGACTCAGGTTCCAGGGGGACAAATTCCTCACACTAAACACATAATTAAAACTTCTCTTGGCCATGAAAGGAAGTTTCTGTGTAAACTCTCACAATTATTGTCCTTGCCCCAAACTGCCAAATTCTACTCTTTCTTTTCTCGTTTGAGTGTTTACCTTCCAGTGTTTAATTGGTTATTTAAGGAAGACAATTGTTAGTTAATTTGTTTATTCCTTTTATTTATTGTTCTCTTTGAACTTGAGGCCTTACACACAGTTAATGCGGTACTTAGGCTGAGGAGAATGATGTTCAATTTGACAGCTGTCTGAATCTTTTTCCCATTGTTCAAAGTGCAAATGTTAATGTTTTAACATATCCCTAGGCATCTCCAGATCCTAAGGTACTTAAGACACTGTACTACATTGTTGACCATAGTGACATAATTAACCTTAATTTTACTTAACCAAACATAGACATAATTTGGGAATTATGTGAAAATATATGGAGACTTAAATGAAAGAAAGCATAGTTTATCATAAATGAAGTACTACTGTAATTCTCACTTAAGTTATAGTAATGTGAACAACAATGCATTAATTATCCCTAAAAGGCAAGACTATCAAGAACAATGGAGAGTTCCTACATAGGCCATTGGCCTCCTTCTCTAGGCATGGTCACTCCCAATTGGGGTTGCCGACAGATAATCCAGTTGTGTGTGTGTGTGTGTGTGCGTGTGTTTTGGGGGAAAAGCAACAGATAAACAGAGTTTGGGTAGTGATGTGGAAGGTTAGTTGGGATAATAATGATTCTATTTGTTTGTGGAGGTTATTACCTGTATGATTACAGTGTCTACATGATCTTACTTATATACTGTCTGACCAGCTTGTATTTTAGAAAAATCTAATGCTTATTATTAATTTGAAACTATTCTTATTTACTGTGATACTGTATATATGTGTACAGTATATATAGTTAATACTTAGCTTTACTTTTACAGCTGGGCATAATATATCGTGATATCAAACTTGAGAACATTCTCCTAGACTCTGATGGCCATGTAGTGCTAACAGATTTTGGCCTAAGCAAGGATTTTCTGTCACATGACACAGAACATCGTGCTTACTCTTTTTGTGGTACTATTGAATATATGGCACCAGAGGTAGTTCGTGGAGGATCTCATGGGCATGACCAGGTGAGATATAAGTTTTTATTTAGAATATCTTTCTGGTAAACTAAATTTTGTTAGATAATATTACAGGTGTATTCATAATTACTGCACAGTACGTATATGAAATTAGTGAAATTAGTCTTCTATTATGTATGTGTTAAATACAGTACTAAATCATGTGAAAGATATATAAATAAAGTAACTGAATATAATATAGTATCACTTGGTAAATGATATACACAGTACTTCATGTGCATTACCCGTACCTGCAAGTTTCATAACATAAAATAAACAATCCTCAAGAATATAACAATGAGAATTGAATTTTCAGGCAGTAGACTGGTGGAGTGTTGGTGTGCTGACTTACGAACTTTTAACGGGAGCGTCACCATTCACTGTTGAGGGAGAGAAAAATAACCAACAGGAGATCTCAAGGTATACTTCCTTCTTGTTGAGAACAAAATGTCCCCTAAAGGATTAAAGCTTATCTCGATTAAGGAACTGTTAATGGATAAAGTTTTATAATAAATGGTATGATTGACTGTACATGATCAACATTATTATTCATATGGTTTAAAGGAAAAGTACTCTGCATGTAGCATAATAAAACTCAAATTATTATTTTGCATTTGAATATTTTTGTCCACAGGCGAATCCTGAAAACACAACCTCCTCTACCGAGTGAACTGTCCCCAGAAGTTTGTGATTTCATTTCCCGTTTACTTGTGAAAGATCCCCGTCAACGACTAGGAGGAGGCCCTCTTGATGCTAATGAAATTAAAGAGCATGCATTCTTTAATGTAAGTGCATATGACATAATTTTATTGTGTTTTATAACAATAACTCAAACATGAAATTTAACATGGAATTGTAGTGTGAACATTGGCCTCGCTCAGATATTTTACTTTTACTTTTATCCTCATTGCCAATGATCGGATCGTTAGCCGCTTGGTTAGTCAGTCACATCTCTGTTACACACCTGCGCCAGTGTTGGTCACGTCTGGTCTTGAATGAACTCACACTCGGTGCTGTCACAACACTCTCTGGGTGATTTTTCAAAGAGATTACAATGTTCGCTCCTAAAAAGTTTGCCCTGACAATTTTCCAAATTGTGGCTTCTTCATCCTTGAGCTGTGACCCATTAAACAATGTGTGGTGATCTATAGTATGAAAAAATAATTTGTACCAAAGAAAAGAAGTGTGTAATGAGGCAATATGGCTGGACCACTGCTATTTAATTTTTTCATAGATGATGTGCCAAGTAATAGTCATTCTTCGATACAAATATTTGCAGATGATGCTAAATTAGTCAGAGAAATTAAAAATCTGATGAGCTGTGAACCATTACAGGGTGACCTCTATCGGCTTTAGGAAAGCATACCACCTGTCCCAACTTGATGAAAACATTTACCTAACAGGAACTAGATATGAGAAAGATTTTGGTTTTTATGTTGACAATGACATGGCGTTGTCAGATCATTATGTGAAGAAGGTAAATCTTGCTAATAAACTAGTAAAATTAATATGAAGATCCCACACATACAGTACTGTACTTAAGTGAGCCATCTCTCTTTAGACTTTTTAAAGGTTTAGTGCGACATAATTTAAGTACGTACTGTAATTCTGCTTGGTCTCTCACGATTTACCAAAGATTGCCAATTGATTGAGAATGTCCACAGGGGGACCACCAAACTGGTGCTGGCACTGGGACACCTCACTTACAAAAGAGATTAAAACTGAACTTATGTAATTTCATAGTTTATATATACTGTACGTACTACAGAAGATCAAGGGGCATCTTAGTACGGTATCAGTTTAGAAGAGTATTGCAAATGGAGTTCGAGGATGGCCACCCAACTAGAGGTCACAGCCTTTAGTTAAAGAAGCTGTCAGTGCAGATAACTTTCAATAGTTAACTACTTTGAAGTAAGATATGTGAACTCTTGGATAAACTTGCCAGAGAATGTTGTGACAGTTGTAAGTGTGAGCTGACCAATACTAGAACATACTCAGACACATTCAAGATACCATGCATGTTCAGTACTTGCCAACGTTGAGTAACAAATAACATCATTTACCCGACTGGCTGGTAAGTTGATGAGTGGCGAAGAAGATAAAGTACAGTCAAATGAGGTAGAAGTGTAATTGGGAAAAATAAACTGTACAGTATAAGATATGACTTAAGTTTATGATAAAGTTGCTAATGGTGTAAGCTATTTCATGACATGATGCCAGTGTAATATTTGTAAACCAAGTGAATTGGAAGAACTGTACAGTATTTAGTTTGTGATAGTGGAAGAATGAATGCAGACAAAAATCATTTAATTATTTGGCTTTGTATGTAAAATGTATATGTAGGAAGTACAGGTGCAGTATTGTTGATACAGTGTTCACTTTGTACACCAACCTCAAATGGAAGATACTTGTATATGCCTCAGTGTGCTTGATGGTCTTGACCTAATCCAGTGCATGTGACTGTGGATGGAGGCCATTATATTTCTTATCTTTGTTTTTAAAATGTAGGTACACTGTCTTCTGCATAGACTATATTATGTGACCCTATATTATTTGAATTGCAATTGCATCAAGAGAATTTATGTTTACAGAGTTTAAACTGGGATGATCTCGCTCAAAAGAAAGTACCTGCCCCATTTGTACCCCGAATAAGTGATGAGTTGGATGTTAGTAACTTCTCTGAAGAATTCACAGCAATGGTTCCCCAGGATTCTCCAGCTATTGTTCCTCCAGATATTGACAAAATATTTAATGTAAGTGTTAAAAAAAAATTCTTATACTCTCTTGCAGTGTTGAAATTTATCATTAGTGATCCATGTTCAATCCAGTCTTTTGTACTCAAAACAGATTTCTATCTCATAAGTTTTAATTGTTGATGAATTAGTGTAGTTACTAACCTAGTTACATGCCTAAAGACCTCAGTTGTTAAACCACAATAATAAATAGTATGAATGTCAATGTACTCAAGTATAATTTGTTTTTAAAAATACAGTGATCCCTCAGTTAACGAATTACCTTCCATAAGAATATTCAATTCGGTTAACGAAAAAAATTCGGTTAACGAATTCCTTACGAATTTTTCCCAACATGTTTTCGCCTGCTTTCGCCTGCTCACCAGCTGTAGTATTAGTCCGCCAATACAGTAATCGGTTTTAGGGCTTAAATTCTTTACCTTTTGAGTAAATATCAAGTAGGTTGTACTATTCAATAATTTTCCAAGTCTTATATTAAATTTTTTAGTCATTTTAACAATTATCTAACATAATTGAAGTACAGGGAAATAGTTTTTAGCGCGCCAAACAACCACTTGACTCACCCAGAATGGCGTCAGTTTGTGTCTCTGCTCAGTGGAGGAAGCATCTTGCTTGAGACTCTCTTGAACATAAACTATTTTTACATTTTTACAGTACAATTATTGGTCATTCTGAAATTTATTTTACATATTGACAATGTATAATGCAGTGCAGTGTTGATTTAAAGAAAATAATCTTGAATTACACCAAGTGAACTTAAAATTTTATGGGTGAAATGGCAGCATGAAGCGTGGGGTAACTTCTCTTCCACCCCACTGCCTTCTCTTCTCCCTTTTCCTTCACCTCCACTTGTAATACCCATCATCATCATCATCAACCATGAGCCTTCTACATGCACACCTCACAGTAAATGTACTTTTAGGTAAGTGAGCTGGAACCAATTACCCAAAAACCCATTGAAACAATGGTTTCGGTTAACGAAATTTTCCGCTAACGAACGACCTTCTGGAACGAATTGTGTTTATTAACCGAGGGCCCACTGTACCAATAAGGATCTTTTATTTTTATTTTTTACATTTTTTATTTTTTAGGGATACTCCTACGTGGCACCATCGATTCTCTTCACAGAAAATGTTATCAGTGATTCTCTGTTCAAGATGTCACCAGACAGAAGACCCTCCACAACTAACCTCATGGCTTGCAGTTTTAAGGTTAGTAGTGCAGTAGTTCATAATGTGTCAAGACACTTCGGTTACCAATAAGCTACTTTACTTTTACCTGTAGTATAGAGATAATAATATCATCTTAGTTTAGAATGGTTTTGATAATTGGGATATTAATGATCTTACATTTTTATTATATACTGTATACAGTTTTTACTAAACTCTTTTCAATGAATAATAGCTTATATATTAATAGGGGGGTGTACTGCTTTAGCTTTTTATATCCTACGAGTCATTGAGGAGTTACCTGTGAGATTTTTTCCGTTAGAACAATTCCAAACAGTAACCTGTCATATCCACGCTGCTCTGACTTGTGCAGCAGCAATTAGTTAAATGACCATATGGTTCAGTGTAATGTACTGCAGAGCAACTCCTCACTCTTAAAACTAGGTTCAAGTCTGTGTATTGAACATATAGTCCCAAGAGTGTGTGTTTGAAAGTCAGCAAAGGCGTAGGTTTACCTGCACAAAGTACTGTAATGTTAAGCTGGATAAATCATTCACTGACTCTGTGAACCAGACCATTCATCAACAACACCTGAGCAAAAAAAATAGAATATAGCAAGGTAACATATAGCAAGATCTATCTGTATAGTACAATGAACCAGTAGTACTGTATACTGTATGTGTGTTATTACAATATTTACTTAGAATTTAATCATAACAATATTTTCCAGGATTCCTCATTTTTTCAACACTATGAACTGGACCTGAGAGAAAGTATACTAGGAGAGGGCAGTTTTAGTGTGTGTCGTGAATGTATCCAAAAGTCTACTGGGCGACATTTTGCTGTCAAAATTGTTTCCCGGAGACTGGATTGTCAACAAGAGATAAATCTTCTCCGTGCATGCCAAGGACATTCCAACATTGTTACCTTCCATGAAGTTTTCTATGATGAGGTAAATTGATGTGAATTTTTTGTGTTGAAATTTCTTAGTTATCCACTTGATGGACTTGAGCCTGTAATTTCCAGTTTTGTTCTTTTTCTTCGTAAAATTTAAATGTCTGTAGTTGTATTACATGTTTATTTTCACATTTTATTTCCAAGTAAATCCCCATAGTTACCTTACAGTACAGTATACAGTATATCAGAATTGCATTGTTTTTAAAAAAAATATATCAGTTTCCTTAAATGTAGGCATGATGGGTAGGTAAAAACTAAATACCGTACTGAAAACTGAGAGACAAAAATGTAGAAATCCACTAAAGTTTTCAGCATACACTCAAGATACGAGTGCTTTTGGAAGTCATATACAGTATTAGTATTGTTTATTACATATATTTGCCAGTTTTTAAGTAATTCACTTTATTACAGGCGCACACATACATAGTCATGGAGCTACTAGAAGGAGGAGAATTACTTCAGCGTATTAGAAAACATGAACGATTTACAGAGGCACAAGCATCCGTGATTATGAGAAGCTTAGTATCTGCAGTTCACTATATGCACAGAAGAGGCATTGTACACAGAGACCTGAAGCCTGAAGTAAGACATAGAGTATGGTTTGGTTTTAAAGTGCTTTTAAGTTTATTCTCTTCCCTTATTTAGAAATGTTAAAAAACTTGCATAGTTCTGTACACACAAAGGTTATGGGTACCTTATATAGCAGTTAGATTTTGAAATCTTAATATCTGGTGGGTTTACAGTATTTAGAAAACATACAATATAGGTACAGTGTATTTATAATGTACTGTATTCATGTTGCTTTGATAGGAATGTGCTTGGGGTATTAGCTGGCATTCCTTTATAATATCACTCATGGCTGAACACACTGTCTTGGTCAAACAAAACTCTCCCTTTGTGAAACACTGTACAGTACTGATTAATATGTGGAGTATAAAAGTACCAATTATCAATACATATTTAAATACAGTGTTTTATTGTCATTTCTGGTTGTTTGGTAGTCAATGTAAATATTAATATATTCAAACTTTAATACTGTACAGTGCAATAGTTTTTTATTTAATACAAATGTGTCGGAGGGAATATTAGTATACTGTACAGTATTTAAGTTGATGTGTTGTTATATTTTCTAGCATGTTTGTGATGGGGATTTTATTAATATGTGTTTATGTTGTGGTCATTGAAGTTAGTCAAGTTACTGAGCATCTTTTGCTTTCTCTTCTCGACATCTGCAGAGGAATTTGCTGAAGCTCTGCTAGTATTTATATTTTGTCATTGTGAAGGGAATGATCCAATTTTCAAAGATATAATCCAAAGACAAGACAAGAGGGCAGCTTGTACACCTGTGCTGGGATGCCATGTTGTTTACTGTCTTCAACTTTGTTGCCAAAAGGAAGGCTAATACTGTAATTTAGAGGTGAAATTAACTGTGCATAGTCATCTTAAGCAAGGTGAATGATATTGATAATGCACAGATTGAGTATCTAATGTCATACAAAACATTTTAAAGTTTGTGTCCAATTACCTATTGGTGAGGAATGCTTCTCCTCTTATCACATGTACATTTCTGTGCACTAAATAATGGATGGCTGTTTTGTTCTGTTTTCTTTATTTGTTCAAGGGAAATGTAAATATTTTATATTCAAGGAGGAGTATTTATGAATAGCATTGTCCATTAATAACCTTGGACTGTAAGTCGTAATTGCTATATAAAGAGAGATGTTATTATATATAGTACAAATAATTGATTTTGAAAGTACTGTACAGTTGTTCATATATTTAGTTCTTCAAATAAAAAATTAATGTATTTCATTGCTAATCCCTTACTCTCTAAATATGTTTGTTTTAAAATAACAATCATGGTTTACTCTGTCTAATATTAAATGAAAATCCTTTTCACATGTAATTTCATTTGCTAAATAACAAAGTAGAAAGCACAAATTAATAATCTTTTTATTTATTTTCCCACAGAATCTCCTGTTCAGAAATGCCTCAGAAGACTCGGAGATTAAAATTGTAGACTTTGGGTTTGCTCGCATGATGCCTGATAAAGATAAAGATGGAAGCATGAAGACCCCATGCTTCACGCTTCACTATGCAGCTCCTGAGGTGTTGCGTCAAGCAGTTCAGCAGGGAGCAGCTGGTTATGATGAAACCTGTGACTGGTGGAGTTTAGGCGTTATTTTAGTAAGTGCATTTTCTCTGATAAATCTTTGTTAAACTTAGTTATTTTTAAACTTTTAAGTTTCTAAGTTATATAACATACTTTAATGTCAGAAATCCTAACCTAACCCATTAAAGTGAATAAATACACTTAATTTTTCATGGATTAGAGTATCAGTAGAAATAAGTCAACAGTACGTACTACTATATTCTTTGATGGAAGAGCAAATGCCTGAGATAGAGAGAGTTGCACTACTGTATATTAAAGAGTATCCTGTATTGCAGTATTGGTTATAAAGAGAAAGCACTACACTGCACTAATTACAGTACTGTACTGTATATGCCTTTGAAAAAGTTATATGACTACTGGGGGCCAAGTTTGATGGGAAAATACCTGTATTTGGATTTGTGATTCACGTTTGTACAAGTCAATGAGAAAAATCCCAATGAAACAAAATTTATAGCTAAACAGAAACTGTACAAGGACTTGGTCAAGTAATTGCATCCTTAAATTAATTATACATAATTTTCTTTTCAGTATACAATGTTGTCAGGTAGAGCACCTTTCCAATCTAGAAGTAAAGACGACACCTCAGCGTCCATCATTGCAAGGATTAAGGGTGGAAGTTTTGACATGTCTGGGCCAGAGTGGCTCACTGTTTCATCACAAGCCAAGAAAATAATCAAAGGTATAGTATTAACACTACAGCATTTAGGATGTACAGTAAAAATTTTAATGTATTTTTTGTGTTACACCATTTGTATTTATCATAAAACAAACTATGGAAAGTTCAGTACTGTACCTGGTAACTTTGGAATTATTTGATGTACATTATTATTATTATAATTATCCTCAACAGATGGCAATACAAGCAGGCATGTCATCTATTACCAAATATTTAAGATTATTGTACAGTGTTAATATTTAATATTGTATTGCCTTCCACAAATTGTCGAAGGTGTAAATACTTTAAAAAATAAACGAATAATCAGGGATTACTGTCAGCTTATTGTAAGTTCAGTGATGTAAGTTATTCTAATGAGCAAATTTCACACAAAAAGGAATGTTGATGCTATACCTTGAAGAAATGGATATTACTGTTACCGTACGAGGTCTGTCCAAAAAGAAACCAAACTTTTTAAATAGTGCGCAGAGTGCTCACGACGGGAGCACTGTGTAGCGTGTAGCGGTGACCTTGACCTTTAGTCTAACACTAGCCGCATCACGCCATGTCAATTAGTCATCGAGCTACACTTGCTAGAGTGAACGTGTGTTTAGTGCACTTGGCGATTTGTTGCAAGTTGAACAAAGAAGGATCTTGAAGAGCAACTTGTTGGCGTGAAATTCTGTTTCTAATTGGGAAAAACTTTTAAGGAGACTTTTGAAATGTTGCAACAGGCTTATGGGGAGGATTGTTTGAGCCGTACGCAATGTCACGTGTGGTACCAGCGTTTCGAAAGGGGAAGAACATCCACCGAAGACGATCCCAAATCTGGACGTCAGAGTTCCTCAAATATGGAGGTGATGTTGATCGTTTTTTTGGTTGGAAGGGCGTCGTTCATCATGAGTTTGTTCCACGTGGTCAGACAGTCAATAAAAAGTTTTACTTGGAGGTCCTGAAGCGTTTGAGGGAGGCAGTGCGAAGGAAGAGGCCTGAGGCGTGGACACACAAGACCTGGATGTTGCACCGACAATGCACCTGCTCACGCGCCGCTCCTTATCCGTGACTTTTTGGCAAAGCGCAAGATGACTATCGTTCTCCAGCCGCCCTACTCTCCGGATGTGTCCCCTGCGGACTTTTTTTGTTCCCAAAGTTGAAATCCATCCTGAAAGGTCGCCGATTTCAAACGATAAAGAGGTAGAAGAAAATTCGCAACAAGACTTGCACGCCATCCCTCAAAACGCATTCCAGAACTGGAAAAAAACGTTGGGAGCGGTGTATCAACAGTGGAGGGGAGTACTTTGAAGGAGACAAGTCTGATTAAGTTGTAAGTAAAGCAATAAATTAGTTTTTTAAAAGTTCGGTTTCTTTTTGGACAGACCTCGTACATTCAGTGAAAAATATTATTACTTATTTGTGTGTGCATATATGACAAGCTTTGTTTTGGTAGCTTGTTAGATGAATTTAAAAAAAAAAAGAGAGTGATAGGTGTCTCATTAGATGAATATGGAAATATGCTTGGGATCATGGTGTGTGTTACAGGTTTCCCAAATCACCCATTTGTAACATAGAAGGCAAATGGTATTTAAGTAGCTGTTTGAAAAGGCATATGGTAAATCACAATTACTGGATTCATATATCATAATTATACGGGTAGAGATTTGAGTGATTTCCCTTAACTTTATTGATCTACATAATTGTAACTTTTTTTTCAGGACTTTTAACAGTAGATGCCTCTAGACGTTTGACTATCGGTGAGCTGCTCCAAGATGAGTGGCTACAAGGTGGACCACCCTCTGTGTTCTCAGCCACTCCTCTCATGACCCCCACCATCCTCAGTGCCCGACCTACACTGAATGGCCCTGTATCGGCTGAAGCAGGGGTTAAACAAGCTTTTCATGCATTCCATATGGCTACTAGAGAAGGATTCCGATTACTGGTAAGTGGAGATGAAAACTTTTAAAATTTTTGGTAAAGACTGATTTCACCTTATACTGTATACTGTAGTTCAGTATACAGTTCTGTACAAAAAGGAAGAATCAAGCAAAATTGTTTGTACACATTTCATTGTACAGCTGATGTTATATACCATAAGTTCTGTATTTATGGGTGGTTAAGATTGCCATAATGGAAGATGCCTGAAACCCTAGACTTTTATTCCCATTATAAATCCAATAAATTGTTACCTAATCACTTCAACAGTACAGCTTTTATATAGTAACTATCATACAAGTATTAATGTACAGTTGATTGTACTGTACACTACCAGCCATCTGCATCACCAACCATCAACACTACCAACACTCCTCAGCCACTAGGCCACTTCTATAAATCTCACTGAGTGGCTTAACACCCTCTAAGGGCAACATTATAGTGCTTCAACTTATGCCACTACCAGGACGCATCTACATCTACACACAAAATTTACTGACCTAACAGTCCCCAAGACAAACTTATCAAGTTTCTTAATTCACACATCTTCAGCCTGTGACAACCATCACACAGTCTTTTGATGTAACTGTTATTATTACAGTTATTTTCTAAATATCTTGCATGAAGTGTATTGTGAGTTTTTAATTATGTATCTTTTTACAAGGATACAGGAATTATTGTACAGTATATGAGAGGGAGAAATTTGTTAGACAATTCACTAGAACAAGTCTTTTTCACTCGTTTTTTTCTCATAAATTTAAAGACATTTGCCACATAAACCACAGCTCGTTGACCACTCATTCCACCCTACATACACTCTATCCTGCTATGATGCAGAGAGCCTTGGCAGGATTCTACTCTTCCATTCACAAGCACACCCAGTAATGTCCTAATTTACTTCTCAGTACAATATAAAATGGCTAGTACAGTATACAAGGGAATGCAATCCTCCAAACTGATTGGGAATTTACTGGAGGAGCTTTTGCTTGCTCTGAACTATGGCCCCACTTGACTAAAAGTACAGTACTGTTCTGTAAATATAATTGAATTATTTTATTATTAAATTTTTTTTATCAATTTGTCATCCTCAGTTTTTCCATATTTTATAATATTATTTAGCTATACAATTGTTTTTAAGTTAAAACTGTAAGTGAGCAAAGTTCACTTATTCTTATTTTCAATTAAGATGTAAATCACTCATGCAATGTTACCTTTTTCAGGACGTTAGTAATGCGCGTCTGGCTCAACGTCGGAAAAACAAAAAGTCCTCTACGGATGCCCGTAGCCATTCTTCTACCTCATCCCTCTCCTCTACCTCATCAGCGTCTTCCCTCACCTCTGTTAGAACACCTAGTAAATCAGATCGCTGCAGTTCTTCACTAGGTGCAACCCCAAAGAAGGAAGAAAGTATATTTGACTTTGGAGAAGCAAGAGTCAAGGCATACCTCTCAAGTATAGAGTCCCCCTCAGAAACGTCTTTTCCGGCCACACCAAGTATGGTCCTTACGTTACCAAGTCCGCGGTCCAAAGCCAGTTCAAAAGGCAGTTCTATGGGTTCGTTTGAGTTTTCCAGAGGAGAGAGATATACTGGGCAGTCTTCTAAATCGGACACTTCAGTTGGCTTATCTCCAGATATTAGCTCGCCCAACAGTTCCACGGTGTCTTGTAGAAAACAGGAACAGTGCCTTGCATTTCAAAAACAGTGTGATGTTAGTGAGATGCAGACAGATGTCTCAGATACAAAAATTCCTGAGAGTCTATTAAAGTCTTCTCTTTGTACATTAGGTGATGAATTTTCAGGACCACAAACTAGATCAAGGAAAAGAAAATTAGAAAAAATTTGTGATGCCGATGTGACTGTAGTTAAACATATGTTCAAAGGTAGAAACACTCGTAGTAAGAGATTTGATACTATAGTAATAGATGATTAATGAGAGAGAATTTTAAGGCATTACAAGACACTTTCCAGATTTTGACTAAGAGTATTTTATCTCCTTTAGCTTAAAGCTCAGAGATTGCTTTATTATATACCTAAATGTATATTATATATCCGATCTGATATGTACATACAGATTACATTATTATTATTATTATTATAATTATTATAATTATTATTATTATTATAACAGTTTATGCTCTGAAGTATATGTTATGTAGGATTTAAAATGTGCAATCAGAGAAAATATAAATAAAAATGCACTTCATAATATTACTGTCACTCTCCTGTGTCCTATAAGGTAGTTTTTTACTCATCCTCAGTAATGACTTTCCATGTACACCCGGGGTCTTAAGTCCTCAAGCATTCCTTGCTGAAGCCAGTACTGCCGATGATGCACAATAGATAGCACCCAAACATATAATCGTCCCCCCTCTCTTTAAATCAGCACTGCCCACCTCCCCTTACTCATCGTGAACTACCATTACACATTTTTTGAATAAATGGCTTTGTTCATGTTATTCTTTTCAATCCCACAAAGCTTAGTGAATATGTAAGTTGGCATATATTATGCTATTTATATTCTTCCACCATTTTGTTGAAACATTAAGAAGTGTGTGGAGGTTCCCAGGTAGGGTATCGGTAACTGTTCATGTTATCGTCGACCTTTATTGAGAGGGTTTTAGTATAGGAAAGTAATAAAGTTTGTCGCTGACAAACGGTACTGTTATTTTATATTACAATTGAATTTTGTGAATTCATCATTGCTACCTGTACTTGATATTACTTTCCATTATGCAATATCCCAAAAATAGGATGAAATGACTTACTGTGTATAAAGGACCTAAATACGAAATGCTTAACACACATTTTTGACAGTTTATTCATGATGTATACTTTAATGTGAGGTCCACTCATCCTGTGCATCAATGAACTCTTGGGCATTGAGTTGACAAGGTTCATGCAAATATTGGAGCAATGGTGGATGCCTTCCCACACCCCACGTGCTGTCACCTCTGGAACTTTCCAATTTGCCCTGTCAATTCTCCACTCATTGCACATTATGGACCACAGGTTCTCAATAGGGTTCAGGTTACAACACTTTGCTGGCCAATCCAACACCTCTATTTCAGGATATTGACAAAACCATTCTTGAATAACCCTGGAGGTATGGATAGGATCCCTATCCTGAACAAAGATCACTGTACTGTATCAGGTGCAGGGATGGGCGTGACACAGACTCTTGGTAATAACACTTCCTCCAGGATGTAGATTTACTGGTCTGGTAAAGCATCCAGTAATAGTAACCAGGTCTCCTGGGCCATACACAGAAATCTAGCCTCATAAATTCAAGGATACTCAGCCACTCAATGTCCTGTTGTGAATGTTTTCCTCCACATACCTCATATTTCTCACCCTCCAGGACTGTCTATGCCTTTTTTTCACTGACGAAAATGTTTTTACGTCACTAAATATGACTTTTTTTCAATAATGAACAACTGCACTGAACTGAAGGGCAAACTCTAGCCAACCCTCCTTATGTGCAGCAGTAAGCACATCCTTTTTGGCTGGGGTTTAACAGTGCACTTGCTATTCGTGCAACCATCTCCTGGTCATTTTAGGGTTACAAGGCGATTGTAGGTCCTGAGTTATCTGCAGTGTTGAACCAAGGGAACGAGCATGTGCAGCCCCATGGTGTGTT
The DNA here is from genome assembly GCF_018991925.1 of Homarus americanus. NCBI lineage: Eukaryota > Metazoa > Arthropoda > Malacostraca > Decapoda > Nephropidae > Homarus > Homarus americanus. The sequence goes on along the minus strand of NW_024726235.1, from coordinate 909,765 downwards.
GGTTTTGCTCCCGTGAGGTGCAGTATGGCCTCCCAGTGACGGATCCAATATCTGACTTGTGTTTTTGCAAAACCGAGTAGCTGTGGCAATTTCTAAGACAGTTCTGCTGGACTCCCACATTCCTATGATTCGACCTTAATCAGCTAAGACTTCCGGCGTATTGGCCCTTCTTGTTGCCATTTCTGCCTAAAATACACAAAAGAAGGATTTCATTAACTCAAAACTCCTGCAACTATATTATGACTTGTATTATAATATTATCATTATATGCAACACTTTCATTATTTCTACAGTTGAATGAGTTTTAATTAAATAAGCTGTAGGTGTGACATAGGGAGATGTGATTGTGTGTGCTGGTGTGGGATTACAGGAGTGCAACTGTATGATTAGGAGTGTGGAAGTCAGTTTGAAAACGATTGTAAGTGTACTATTGAGTGGGGATGATGTGTGTGTGTATGTGTGGGTGTGTGAGAGAGAGACCATAAATGAGTGTGAAACAGCGAATGAGTGCGAGTGGGTGGGTGAGTGCATGTAACATCACACTTACCTTATCAGGAGTGAGGAAGAGTGTGAGGGCAGTAAGGCAGAGCATGTGAAGTAAACTAGAGTATGTGATTTTAAAGAATTCATAAATAGAAGAGAATGAATATCAAGAATAAACCATAATGCAGAATGACCCGAGTTTTTTTTGTGCGTCATTGGCAGTATTGGCTTTAACAAGGGAAGCTCAAGGTCATCAGACCCCGGGTGTACAGTCTCCTCAAAAAGTGTTTCCTTTGCATTCAGAAAGAACTCCTGAAACGAACCCTGTGAGTCCTCTGATTCAGTTTTGATTTTCAACCCGTAGATGGCATGACGCCTCTTACAGTACAAGTTAAACAACACAGCACCTTGATTTTGATTTTGCGCCGGTGTTATATGTAGTGATGATGGATAGTGTTATATGTGTAATGATGGATGGTGTTATATGTAGTGATGATGGATAGTGTTATATGTAGTGATGATGGATGTTATATGTAGTGATGATGGATAGTGTTATATGTAGTGATGATGGATGGTGTTATATGTAGTGATGATGGATGATGTTATATGTAGTGATGATGGATAGTGTTATATGTGTGATGATGGATGGTGTTATATGTAGTGATGACGGATGTTGTTATATGTAGTAATGATGGGTGGTGTTATATGTAGTGATGATGGATAGTGTTATATGTAGTGATGATGGATGGTGTTATATGTAGTGATGATGGATAGTGTTATAGTGATGATGGATGGTGTTATATGTAGTGATGACGGATGATGTTATATGTAGTGATGATGATTTTTGATTTTGATTTGCCGCTTACAGCGGCTACTGTCACCCACACTCATCCTGTGAGCGGTAGCGCAAGGATTACAGAGTAGGGTTTACAAAGGGTCATAATAATTAACCCCGTTGTCAGGATATTATGGCACTGAATGTTACAATATTTCATTTACATTATTTGTTTAGTTCTATACATAAAGGGTAACTTATTCACAAATGCGTGAGTACAGGCGTGTGAGGCAGTATGTCTGGCCTCACACTTTGTTATCATTTACGTGAAGTATTCAAGCACATTGCGTATTTGGTTCTGTACATGAGAATTGATATAGTTACTAAGTGCAAAAAGTGGATACAATCTTAATATGTCGGCTATCTTGCCATTAGAGATGAAGTGTTGTGCCATTTCACATTGTGGACTACCTGTCCCTAGAGGTTCTATCTTCACACAGTCGAGGACGTAGTGTTCAGAGTGTGGCCATATGTATGGCCACACACTTATGACTTGATTTTGTTTACATCTGCTTGAGAACATACTGCCAAGGTACTTATATCTAACCTTAATCTAGCGGTTACAACATCTCGTAATAGTGATCTTGTTACTTGTTCCATATACATGTTTCACTTGATACATCTCATCATGAGTAACTTATGGATCGACTAGTGCCTGTTTGCACTTGTCTGCTTGCGTCAAACTCATCAATAAGTTCTTTCCTAATTACAGTTTTAAGGGTTCTTTTGACAGACCCAAATTATATTCATGGTGTCTTTGTTAGACGCGAGTTTGGCAGGGCATCAACTCTGTCATGTTTTATAGGGCCTATGTGAGAGGGGAATCCTAACAGTTTGACCTTGACACCCCGGTCAACAAGGCACGCATATTTGTGTCTGGCTTCAGAGACAAACGTGACAACCTGAGTCGAGGGTACCAAGGCAAGTAGTGAAGATAGAGAGTCAGTGATGATGAGACTGTCAGTAACAGTGGTTTCAATGAATTTATAGCTGTGAGTATGGCAATTAATTCAGTTTGTAGAGTGGATGCCCAGTTGTTAATTCTAACTCCTTTCTCAATTATATTACCGTCAGGTTGAGTCACAACAACAGCACTTGCAGCCCTCCCACAGGCGGTGTTAAGAGATCAATCAGTGTAGAACTGTAGATGGTCTGTGTGATATTATCATCAGTCTGTAGGTGTGTATGTGTTCAAGAGGTCTCAATTTGGCAGTGTATTGGAGATAAATGCTTTGTATAATTAATTTTTAGGCGGATACGTCGGTATTGTGATATCGGAGGAACTGTCCGCCAGGGTGGCAGGAAGCGCTGTTGTGTCTCAACTTTGTACAGGTGGTCTAGTCAGAACATCTTCATATGTGTAGCTGTAGTTTGGATCCATTTAGACTCAGTAGTCCCATGGTTCCATACATTCTAGCAATTTTAAGGAAACAATGTTATCAGGATCACCACACAGAAGCCTCAGGGCAATCATGAGGTTGACTTCAATTACTCTATCTTTAACACTGGGTATACCTAGTTTTTCCTCATATTAAGTACTTTAGTGCTCATGGGACATCCTAGGATAATTCTGAGGACTTTATTTTGCATTTTATCGAGCTTGTCAACGCCTTTCCTGTCACGAATGACCAGGGCTGGTGCGTGGTAATCTATCAGAGATCTTATATAGCCTAGGTACATTGTTTTAACAATTCTAATATTAGCACCATAGTGCGGGCTGTACCCCACTACACTTCTAAGAGGTCTCAGTCTG